>NC_137282.1:68305000-68640000 GCF_054371585.1 Giraffa tippelskirchi
TGCCCCCAACGGAAGACGCGAGGGAAACAGGCACGCCTCTCTTCCCGTCTCGACCCCTCCCCCAACGAGAGCCACTCGCGGGACACACACACACACACCACCGCGGTGGGGGACCCGAGGGGGACGCCGGGTTAAGGGAAACGACACCACCGCTCGGCCTCAGGCACCTGAGGGGCGACCTGGAGCGCTCCAGGGGCACCACCGAGGGTTAAACGAGGCACGCTCACCCACCCACGCGGGGCGCGCGGCGCAGCAGCGGGCACAGCCCCCCCCACCGCGGGGAGGGCCGCTCGCGGGACACGCGCCGAGAAGGCGAAGCGAGAGCGTCCGCTGTGTCCGAAGACCGACGGCCTCCCTGACGCCCCGTGGAGGGGGGCGGGCAGGAGACCGAGAGTCAGGGCCGGAGGCCGCACCCACCCTCCCGCCTTCCTCACCCTCCCCGACGGGCAGGGGGAAAGGCAGGCGAGGGGCCCCGTGGACAGACCGAGAAGACCGCACACGTTCACCAGGAACGCCCGTCCCTCGTCCGGCACGGCTTAGGCCCGGCCCGGGAGAGCACGACCACACCACATCGATCCGTTGAGCCGAGGGGGAGGGGGGGAAGGCACGGTGAGGACAGTCGCCGGAGGGGCCCGCTTTAAGCCTCGCCGGCCGCCTCCCCCCGCCACACCTCACCTCGCCTCGCCTCAGGCGACAGCCGCCGACGACGACCCCAGGAGGAGGAGCTGCCTGACACGGGGCACGGAGCCTACAAGAGCGGGCGTCGTCCCGGCCACCACCGGGCGCCCGCGGCGGGGGTCACACAGGGTAGAAGACCCACGGCGCCTCGCCCCGCCGCCCTCGGGTCACCCAGAGACCGGAGGTGGCGCCACGGGTCGGGTCTGCCAGACACGCCACGCGGGAGCCGGCGCACAGGCCCAGGCCGGCGGCCCAGAGGCCCAGAGCCCCGCGTGCGTCCAGAGGCCCAAAGTCCTCGGCGGCAGACGCCGAGAGAGACCGTGTCGGCACTTACCTGGTGGCAGAAAAGGCCCATTTCGGGCGACAAAATGACAGCGCCCGACAGCGGGGCCCACCCACGACTGGCAGAGAGGGACCTTGGCACCTTGGCACCGCCACCTGTCCCCAGCACTACCCCAGAAACACCAGGCCCGGAGCTGTCGGGGGTCATCTGGTCGACTGGGGGGGGGGAGGGGGGCGAAGGGGGCGCCCGGTGGGCGAGGTGGGGGCGCAGACGCCAAGGGGGAGGGAGCTGGCCGGGGACGCCCTCCCCCTTCGCCCGCACGGGTAGGTGTACCCGTCCGTCCGAGTCTCCGAGCGGGGGTTTGGCTTCGAGTTGCCAGAGAGAAAAACGAAGAGAGACCCGCCGGCGAGGCGCCTCCCACGAGACGAGCGGGCCCCCACGAGGGACCACGCCCGGGGCCCCAGACCGTCCTGTCCGTGGCACCCAGGACGGCTCGAGCCGGTCCCTGACCTCCTGGCCGTGATTCAGGGAGTTGGGGAGGGGTGAGAAAGCAAACCCTCCGGGGTGGCGAACCCTCCTGAAAGGGCGGGAAAGCAAGAACCTCCTGAAGGGAGACGCAAACCCTTCTGAAAAGGCGAACAGCAAATCCTTTGGAGGGCGGGAGCCAACCCTCCTGAAGGAAGAAAGCAAACCCTCCTGAGGGAGGCCCGGGAGGAGGCCAGACCGCCGAGTCCCAGGCGCTCCAGGGAGGGACGACCCTCTCCCTCCCTGCCCACCGCGGCGGCCCGGCCCAGGTAGGGTCCGGCCGGTCCGTCTCCGCGGCCGGAGGGGCACGGGGAGACGCTGGTCGACCCGGTCAGGCCACCCCAGAGCCCGGCTCTGGAGCGCCGCCGCCGCCGCGACGGCCACCCTCCTCAGAAACCTAGAGAACCAATCTCCGGCGACAGCAGGACGTCCCTAGGCCTCGGCGCCACCGCCACTGTCGCCGCCAGCAGAGCTGGTCTCTGAGAGCTGTGCCTCGGGCCCGGCGGCTGAGTCACAACCCTCCTGAAGGTCGCCGAAGCTCCAGAGGGGAGGGACACTATAAAAGCGGCCGCCAGGTGGCTCCTGACAACCGGCTCCAATGTCCCGAGGACGGGTCGCTGTCGCCGGCCGCCCAAACGCCCGAGCTCGGCCCGGAGCCGCCGCCTCCGAGAGACGCGACGCGACGCGACCCCGGCCGCAGAGGAAGGGAGAGGAGCTGGGAAATATCTCCCCAGGAGGCTGCCACGAAGGAGACGCGCTCCCCCCCCCCACCCACGCGATGCCAGGCTGGTGGGGGGACATTCCACGGAGACGCCGGCGGGCGGCGGGGCTCGGGGCGGGGACGGCCGAGAGAGGGGCACCAGTGACATCCCGGGCTCCCCCGGGCCCCCTCCCCCGAAGGAGGGAGGGAGGGAGAGAGAGAAGGGAGGGAGGCAGGGAGGGAGGGACCGACCGGCAAAGCGAAACCAGGCAAGCGCTGCTCGGAGAACAAAGCAGGACTTCTCGAAAGCAGACACAGACACAGACACGCAAGCCCAGGAGCAAGAAAGGAAAAGAAGGAGACACTCGGACCCCCAACAAGAGAAAACAAAAGTCAACCTGTGTCGAGACCGTGATCAAGTCCAACGACAACAAACACAAGCATGCGCCGCTGGGTGGGGAAAGTGCACGTGAGGACAGGAGAACATGGATTTCAAAACAACTGGCCACAAACACCGGAAAGGAAAGGCGGCCGGGCGGCCGGGCCGGGCGGTCTGGTCTGGGGTGGGGTGGCAGGGCTGCTGGGGGCGGGGGTCGGTGGCGGGGGGTGGGGGTGGGGGGTGGGGGGTGGAGGAAACGGGAGCACCTAGAAAGAGGAGGAGACTGTCGGCCGTGCTGAGACACGGAAACATCGCACGGCTGGGGACCCGTTCCTCTCGTTTTCCCCGGGGTGTGAAAGAGACTTACTTTGCCTCCCGTCTCCTGGGATTTCATCTCCCCAGCAACAACGGTCAGGCAAGCTGTCGGGTGTGTGTGTGTTGCGGGGGGTTGGGGGGGGTTGGGGAGAAAAAAAGAAGACACCTTTCAAGTGAAAGGAGGGAGCGTGAAGGTCTCTGAACCCTCGGACAGCGGCCTTCCATTTTCCAGACCAGTGACACGTTCTCCCAAGTCGCCCGGTTCCAGAAAACGCTTTTCGGAAACAGAATCCTCGAGGCCCGCGAACTCCTTAGGAATCCTCGGATGAGCTTCCGGGCCAGGCTATACCGTAGGCAGCGCGCTTCCCCTGAAGCCAAAGCCACGGGCTCCAGAGGGCCACGTCCAAGAAGCTGATCTCGTACGGAACCCGGTGTCTTCTTCTCTAGGACACTTCTAGAAGCAGCAAGAGTGCCCGTTTGTGAGAATCGAAGGTGAAGCCGGCACGATGTAAACCCAGCGATGTGTGCGGTCAGAGGCCCATCTAGATTCGAACTCCAGTTCTGGAGGGAGGGGAGCAGTGGGGACAGGAGGGTGGCCTGCGAGTCCGCCGTCCCGTCCCCACTCCTCCTGTGAACATCCGCCCCGCGGAAGGTGTCGAGGAACCTCATGACCTGACCTACGGGGTGAACCGTCGCCAAAGACAAAGAATTCCTCCAGCCAGGCGTTGTCCGCAGCCACGAACCCCTTCCCTCCGTCGCCCGGCCTTTCAGAATGCCACGTGGAACCCTCTCAAGACGAGTGTGGGGCTTGGAGGTATGGGCCCCCGAATTCTCCTCGCCCGGCCCTGCAAGAAACCATTCCGGGCGGGCCTGCCCCACATGAAGACTTTTCGGGCTTTTCGGTGGACCGGGCCTCCCGGGGTGCCCCTGCACCCGGCACCCTGCGACATCCCGAGAGATCCCACGGAGAAACGTCTCCGGCCACTCGCGCGGCATCTGCCTCGCTGGCGAGCGCCCCTCCCAACCTCCCCAGAGATACGTGAGCACGGACGCTTCTTCCCCATCTGGGTCCCCTCACAGGATCTGTGAGTTCCTGCGGTTCCGCACGCCCTCGACTTGGCTGTGGTTCGGGGCTCTGTTCTGTTCCGTGTTTGCTCTCCGGCCCACGTGATCTCTCTGGCTAGGGCACCCAGGAAAAGCGAAAAGAAATCGAGTCCGCGTGAGTACTATTCAGGCATCAAGTGGGGATACCTACCAACGACCTCTAACGTGGATCCACCAAGATGGCGGCCGTGCGGGGTTCAGGAGGATCATTTTGCGCTTTCTGGGGGCGCTATTTGCTCTCAATGATTTCACGTGCCTTTTGGGCATGGCTCACGGAGATGGACGTGAAGCAGCAGGGCAGCCACATCTGGCGTCTCGGCCTAGCTAGGGCGGCTCCACGAGTGACCTCTCGGAACCGGGGCCGAGACCGCCATCCCTCCCCGGGCCCCCCCCCCCCCTCGGTGGCTGGGTATGGGGGGGAGGAGGGGGAGGTTTCGGAGGGGAGACGGGAGATCTGGGCTTGTGGTTGGGGGCGCGCGGGGCCACACGTGTCATGTCGTGATATTCCTGTAACGCTCCAACAAGATACATATTATTCTCTCTTCTGCAGATTTCTATCTGTGTCTGAATGGAAATGTATTAGACTCTTGAAATCTGAGCCTTGACGAGGGGTGCGCCCTGTACGTCTCGGGCTACAGGCAGCATACGGAAACTGAAGATATCAGGAATCACGTATAAAGGTTAAAGTCAAAGAAACGGACCTAGTTCAGTGGCAGACTTAGTCTTCCTCGCTGCAGCCTCAAGGTAAATGCTGGGGGTACCCAGTCTATTCTTGGGAAGATACAGTGTTTCTTTTAACTGTTGCCAGCAACGCAGCTTCTCCTCTACCGGAGTTGAAACTGAGATTTAGTTCTTGCAGCTAGTAGTTCTTTTTCAGAACATCTATCAGGAAGGATCTGAATAGCTTGTCATGTCCCTGAAAATATACTAGAGAACATTTGGTTCAGTTCTCGTACCCAGAGACTGGGGAAATTAAGGTGGCACTAGAAATCGCACCTTTTGGTTATATAGTATCTTTCCTGGAAAACAGGCTGCTCTTAAACTCTAATTGTATCAAACAGTAGCAGGGATGAGAAGTGCATGATCCACAAGTTTCAGTAAAGCTGGCTCTCCCGCTCCTTAACATTATATACATTGTTAACAAAAGTGTAGAATTGGACACTTGATGGCAACAAAGAGGCATCCTGTTTGGCGTTTCTTTGGACTGCAGCCGGGAGAGGAGCAGAGCCGACTTGTTCAGTCCCCGGTCCTGCTACTCCTAGGCCTTTCCTCACACTTGATCTTGGACGCTCTGGGGCAGGTTGTGTCTGCAACAAGCACTCGATTTGTCCGGAAGCACTGAATCCTCTGTTCATCGCCTTTGTTCCCAGGACTGTCTCAGGAGGTGACGACGATTTCCCATGGGGGAATCTGTGTCAGAGGCTTGCCAACCATACTTTTCACGTGGTTCATGCAAAGCTCACCCGTCACCGGTCACCTGTCAACTCACCATCCGTACGAGAGTCAGCACCAACACGCCCGGCAGAGCTGAGCGTCAAGAAGGGGTTGCGTGGAAAGAGATGTGTATGCTTGGTCCTGGTCCTGGTTATAGACAGAAAGTATCAAGGGGGAATAACTCCCAGAATAAGTAGGCCTGCCTGGAATGCGAAATAGTGAGAAGAGGCCTCGCGCTTGGAGGACGGGTCAGAGCTTTAGCCACGGGAGAGTGAAAAGGAAAGGCCCGGGAAAGGGCCGTGGGGCAGGGGACGGTCTGAGCCCAGCACCAGCGGTGAAGGACGAGGAGGCACCTTGAAAGAACGTGCTGTTTCGGAGGTTTGTGGTAAGAGCACACCGGTGCTGCTAAAGATGAGGCTGGTGGAACCCAGATAGTAGAGAGGCGCCAGAAACCGGCCAGGAAGGATGAGAATCCTGTGTGCTGAGGACCGGCACTTCACCAAGCCCACAGCAAAGGGTGCTGTCTAGATTCAAACCCAGTCACTCGCGCAAACGCCACTCAGCCACCTCCTCATCTACAAGGCCGACAGATACTCGGTGCGTGAGGTGCGTGTACAGTCTAGGTGGGCGGCACTCACGTTATCGGGCAACCACACAGCTAATACGTGCTTTGAAAGAACCAACAGTGAGCTGATAGCTTTTTCTGGATCTGCCTATAACCAAAGATACCGCTCGCTGCATACTGTGGATCTCGACTCCTGTCTCACGTCTCCATGAGGCCGTCAGAAAAGTACTGTTCGTGCTACCTCTCAGGCCAGGAATGACACTTAAAGTGTAACGTGCTCACCAAGTCCTCAGAGATTCATGGGTTTGAATCGAGAAATTCCACCTGGTCCTTTCGCTCCCGATCCACTCCTGCTCTCACCACTACTACCACACGGGTCAGACACGAGCGAGTTCAGCTGAATTAGCTTGCACACGTGGGGACGGAGTTAGCTTTCGGCACACGGATATTTAGGAATTCCATGGCAGTATGCCAGGTATTCACAGTATGTATCGGATATTCGCCTAATTTGATAACAAGAGAGCTCAGGCCTCAGGCATAACTTCAGGCAGATTTTCCCTCCAACAGAAACAGCTCAGATGGGCTGGCAGCCCGGGAAAATGAGCAACTGCCACTGACAGACTGAGACACCTATGGGCTCCCTCCGTGGGGAGACCTTCTGCCAAGGCTTCTCCCTCAAGGGCCGTTACCCAGCCTGCGGGCATCAGCTGAGGAGAAGGGGAGGTGGGTGCCCCGGAAAGCAGCCGCGCTCGAGTCAGTCTCCCGGGAGCTCTCGTTCCAGCTCTGGACGCTCACTCCCGGGCCTGGGTTCCCACTCCAGCTTTCAGATGGATCCCAGGCCCTTCTTCAGAGAAGTTCCTCCAGATGAGTCCCCAGCCACCAGTGGGCCTCATTCGACCTTGCGGGACCTCCCTCCCCTTCTGAAGCTAGGTTCCGTCTCTCTCTTCACAAAACTTTAAGTCCAACATAGATTGTTAACAATGACTTGCCATTTCCTTTTGTTCTCACCATTATTCTGACTACTTGCAGTTAATTCCGCTCACCTTTGGATTGCTTACGACACTCCAGGCCACTGAAAAAAAGGGAGTTTCCGTTCTGAGCTCAAAGATCCTCAGGCGGCATTTGGGCCTTACTTTACCTCTGCTGGAGACAGGAAGGTGGCAGGTGACCGGGACCTGCCAAGAGCAGAGCAGAAGCTGTGCCCCCTGAGCAGTGGTGCCTGGCTCTCTCTCATTGGTCGCAGAGGGTCTGCAAGATTCGAGGGGGTTCTTGACGGCCCCACCATGCTGGTGAGCCGTGTCGTCTCATCTCATCGGGAATCTGACCCCTCATCAGCAAGCGTAGCCATGTGCCCTCACCCTGAGTCTCTAAACCCTTCCCAGACCATCACTCGGCCCGCCTTCTCCTCTCAGGCAGAATGAACCTGGGCTTCTCTCCTGGGACAGGTCATTCTGTGTCATGGGATGTCCTCTTTACTCCTGTTGCCGGCAATAGGAGTATTGATGTGCCGCTCATAGGTCAGAGACTCCTCATTCTTATTACCCAGAGGCTTTTCTTCAGTCAGTAAATTTTGTTCCTTTGAAGTTAAAGGGATTGCCTTTGAAGACTATCATTTCTGACCTAGTCGCAAACCGTCTCTTTTGAGGAACTTCCTTAGGGTTCCAGGGATTAAGACAGTTTGCTTCCATTGCAAAGGGCACAGATTCATTCCTCGATTGCAGGATCTAGATCTCCTGTGCCTCACACTCTAGCCAAAAAGGTATATTTTAAATATAAGAGGGCCAAGCATAAACCTACTACTTTCCCTTTCCATTATTATGATAATAATCTAATTCTCTTCAAGGCAACACAAATGCTTCTTACTAACTAGAAGGATCATGTCGCGGAAATTATAAACAGAAAAACAGGGAATTACTTCATGATATCTCACTACATCCGTCTCCGATCCAACGTCCGAAACATCAAGGAAGTCCACGTAAAGTATCATCTTTAAATAGAGCGCTCCACTTTGAGAGAATAGAACTAAACTCATTAAAACTAAGTTTTCCAGCATGTGGCTGCTTTGAAATCTTGCATCCAACCGACAATTCTGGAGCATATGATAATTCGGAATTGAGTAATCGATGACACAAACACTCTCCTAGGCAGGGGGACGTTTTGGATCGCCTGAGTTCTAGGTTCTCAATGTTATCAAGCCAGACACAATCTTCACGGTTTTTCATAGATCTTGTAATATCTTTTTTAAAATTTCAACTTTTTTGAGGTACAATTGACATACAAAATTGCAAGAAATTGAAATATAACTGTGGTGATTTCACGTGTTTACGATGTGAAAGGATTCCTCATCCAGTTAATTAATATCACCTCACATATTTCACTTTCTGTTTTTTTTTCTTCCCTCCATCTTTCCTACTTAGATTTTTATCTTCATAAGATTTCATTTATACAAAACATGTCAAAAAGAGTGCCATGTTTTACATTAGATCCTCAGACTCTATTCATCTTATAGCTGAACATTTGTTCCCTTTTACCAACCTCTCCCCATAGCCCTAGTAACCACTTTTCTACTCTCTGGATGAGTTTTACTTTTTCATGGATGCACTATCAGAGCCAGTCCTGAAATTTCCTCCAATTACAATTCTTCTCTCAGAGTCATCAGTCCATTTTGTGTTATCTTTCATGTTTTACAAAATTACTCCTAACCAGCAATGGAGCGGGTGTGGCAGGCAATGAGCCAAGAAGATTTACAGGGTGGCATCCACTTACTGTGGGAACTAACCATGGCATTGATCAGTCTATCAACCTAGAAAGAGATCACTGGACATTGCACAAAAATTTGCTTATTTCTTTGTAGAAGTTTGGCATTAAACTAAACCCTTAGTTTGGGATGGGATGGGGTGGGGTGGGGTGGGGTGGGGTGGGGTGGGGGGTGGGGGGTGGAGGAAACGGGAGCACCTAGAAAGAGGAGGAGACTGTCGGCCGTGCTGAGACACGGAAACATCGCACGGCTGGGGACCCGTTCCTCTCGTTTTCCCCGGGGTGTGAAAGAGACTTACTTTGCCTCCCGTCTCCTGGGATTTCATCTCCCCAGCAACAACGGTCAGGCAAGCTGTCGGGTGTGTGTGTGTTGCGGGGGGTTGGGGGGGGTTGGGGAGAAAAAAAGAAGACACCTTTCAAGTGAAAGGAGGGAGCGTGAAGGTCTCTGAACCCTCGGACAGCGGCCTTCCATTTTCCAGACCAGTGACACGTTCTCCCAAGTCGCCCGGTTCCAGAAAACGCTTTTCGGAAACAGAATCCTCGAGGCCCGCGAACTCCTTAGGAATCCTCGGATGAGCTTCCGGGCCAGGCTATACCGTAGGCAGCGCGCTTCCCCTGAAGCCAAAGCCACGGGCTCCAGAGGGCCACGTCCAAGAAGCTGATCTCGTACGGAACCCGGTGTCTTCTTCTCTAGGACACTTCTAGAAGCAGCAAGAGTGCCCGTTTGTGGGAATCGAAGGTGAAGCCGGCACGATGTAAACCCAGCGATGTGTGCGGTCAGAGGCCCATCTAGATTCGAACTCCAGTTCTGGAGGGAGGGGAGCAGTGGGGACAGGAGGGTGGCCTGCGAGTCCGCCGTCCCGTCCCCACTCCTCCTGTGAACATCCGCCCCGCGGAAGGTGTCGAGGAACCTCATGACCTGACCTACGGGGTGAACCGTCGCCAAAGACAAAGAATTCCTCCAGCCAGGCGTTGTCCGCAGCCACGAACCCCTTCCCTCCGTCGCCCGGCCTTTCAGAATGCCACGTGGAACCCTCTCAAGACGAGTGTGGGGCTTGGAGGTATGGGCCCCCGAATTCTCCTCGCCCGGCCCTGCAAGAAACCATTCCGGGCGGGCCTGCCCCACATGAAGACTTTTCGGGCTTTTCGGTGGACCGGGCCTCCCGGGGTGCCCCTGCACCCGGCACCCTGCGACATCCCGAGAGATCCCACGGAGAAACGTCTCCGGCCACTCGCGCGGCATCTGCCTCGCTGGCGAGCGCCCCTCCCAACCTCCCCAGAGATACGTGAGCACGGACGCTTCTTCCCCATCTGGGTCCCCTCACAGGATCTGTGAGTTCCTGCGGTTCCGCACGCCCTCGACTTGGCTGTGGTTCGGGGCTCTGTTCTGTTCCGTGTTTGCTCTCCGGCCCACGTGATCTCTCTGGCTAGGGCACCCAGGAAAAGCGAAAAGAAATCGAGTCCGCGTGAGTACTATTCAGGCATCAAGTGGGGATACCTACCAACGACCTCTAACGTGGATCCACCAAGATGGCGGCCGTGCGGGGTTCAGGAGCATCATTTTGCGCTTTCTGGGGGCGCTATTTGCTCTCAATGATTTCACGTGCCTTTTGGGCATGGCTCACGGAGATGGACGTGAAGCAGCAGGGCAGCCACATCTGGCGTCTCGGCCTAGCTAGGGCGGCTCCACGAGTGACCTCTCGGAACCGGGGCCGAGACCGCCATCCCTCCCCGGGCCCCCCCCCCCCTCGGTGGCTGGGTATGGGGGGGAGGAGGGGGAGGTTTCGGAGGGGAGACGGGAGATCTGGGCTTGTGGTTGGGGGCGCGCGGGGCCACACGTGTCATGTCGTGATATTCCTGTAACGCTCCAACAAGATACATATTATTCTCTCTTCTGCAGATTTCTATCTGTGTCTGAATGGAAATGTATTAGACTCTTGAAATCTGAGCCTTGACGAGGGGTGCGCCCTGTACGTCTCGGGCTACAGGCAGCATACGGAAACTGAAGATATCAGGAATCACGTATAAAGGTTAAAGTCAAAGAAACGGACCTAGTTCAGTGGCAGACTTAGTCTTCCTCGCTGCAGCCTCAAGGTAAATGCTGGGGGTACCCAGTCTATTCTTGGGAAGATACAGTGTTTCTTTTAACTGTTGCCAGCAACGCAGCTTCTCCTCTACCGGAGTTGAAACTGAGATTTAGTTCTTGCAGCTAGTAGTTCTTTTTCAGAACATCTATCAGGAAGGATCTGAATAGCTTGTCATGTCCCTGAAAATATACTAGAGAACATTTGGTTCAGTTCTCGTACCCAGAGACTGGGGAAATTAAGGTGGCACTAGAAATCGCACCTTTTGGTTATATAGTATCTTTCCTGGAAAACAGGCTGCTCTTAAACTCTAATTGTATCAAACAGTAGCAGGGATGAGAAGTGCATGATCCACAAGTTTCAGTAAAGCTGGCTCTCCCGCTCCTTAACATTATATACATTGTTAACAAAAGTGTAGAATTGGACACTTGATGGCAACAAAGAGGCATCCTGTTTGGCGTTTCTTTGGACTGCAGCCGGGAGAGGAGCAGAGCCGACTTGTTCAGTCCCCGGTCCTGCTACTCCTAGGCCTTTCCTCACACTTGATCTTGGACGCTCTGGGGCAGGTTGTGTCTGCAACAAGCACTCGATTTGTCCGGAAGCACTGAATCCTCTGTTCATCGCCTTTGTTCCCAGGACTGTCTCAGGAGGTGACGACGATTTCCCATGGGGGAATCTGTGTCAGAGGCTTGCCAACCATACTTTTCACGTGGTTCATGCAAAGCTCACCCGTCACCGGTCACCTGTCAACTCACCATCCGTACGAGAGTCAGCACCAACACGCCCGGCAGAGCTGAGCGTCAAGAAGGGGTTGCGTGGAAAGAGATGTGTATGCTTGGTCCTGGTCCTGGTTATAGACAGAAAGTATCAAGGGGGAATAACTCCCAGAATAAGTAGGCCTGCCTGGAATGCGAAATAGTGAGAAGAGGCCTCGCGCTTGGAGGACGGGTCAGAGCTTTAGCCACGGGAGAGTGAAAAGGAAAGGCCCGGGAAAGGGCCGTGGGGCAGGGGACGGTCTGAGCCCAGCACCAGCGGTGAAGGACGAGGAGGCACCTTGAAAGAACGTGCTGTTTCGGAGGTTTGTGGTAAGAGCACACCGGTGCTGCTAAAGATGAGGCTGGTGGAACCCAGATAGTAGAGAGGCGCCAGAAACCGGCCAGGAAGGATGAGAATCCTGTGTGCTGAGGACCGGCACTTCACCAAGCCCACAGCAAAGGGTGCTGTCTAGATTCAAACCCAGTCACTCGCGCAAACGCCACTCAGCCACCTCCTCATCTACAAGGCCGACAGATACTCGGTGCGTGAGGTGCGTGTACAGTCTAGGTGGGCGGCACTCACGTTATCGGGCAACCACACAGCTAATACGTGCTTTGAAAGAACCAACAGTGAGCTGATAGCTTTTTCTGGATCTGCCTATAACCAAAGATACCGCTCGCTGCATACTGTGGATCTCGACTCCTGTCTCACGTCTCCATGAGGCCGTCAGAAAAGTACTGTTCGTGCTACCTCTCAGGCCAGGAATGACACTTAAAGTGTAACGTGCTCACCAAGTCCTCAGAGATTCATGGGTTTGAATCGAGAAATTCCACCTGGTCCTTTCGCTCCCGATCCACTCCTGCTCTCACCACTACTACCACACGGGTCAGACACGAGCGAGTTCAGCTGAATTAGCTTGCACACGTGGGGACGGAGTTAGCTTTCGGCACACGGATATTTAGGAATTCCATGGCAGTATGCCAGGTATTCACAGTATGTATCGGATATTCGCCTAATTTGATAACAAGAGAGCTCAGGCCTCAGGCATAACTTCAGGCAGATTTTCCCTCCAACAGAAACAGCTCAGATGGGCTGGCAGCCCGGGAAAATGAGCAACTGCCACTGACAGACTGAGACACCTATGGGCTCCCTCCGTGGGGAGACCTTCTGCCAAGGCTTCTCCCTCAAGGGCCGTTACCCAGCCTGCGGGCATCAGCTGAGGAGAAGGGGAGGTGGGTGCCCCGGAAAGCAGCCGCGCTCGAGTCAGTCTCCCGGGAGCTCTCGTTCCAGCTCTGGACGCTCACTCCCGGGCCTGGGTTCCCACTCCAGCTTTCAGATGGATCCCAGGCCCTTCTTCAGAGAAGTTCCTCCAGATGAGTCCCCAGCCACCAGTGGGCCTCATTCGACCTTGCGGGACCTCCCTCCCCTTCTGAAGCTAGGTTCCGTCTCTCTCTTCACAAAACTTTAAGTCCAACATAGATTGTTAACAATGACTTGCCATTTCCTTTTGTTCTCACCATTATTCTGACTACTTGCAGTTAATTCCGCTCACCTTTGGATTGCTTACGACACTCCAGGCCACTGAAAAAAAGGGAGTTTCCGTTCTGAGCTCAAAGATCCTCAGGCGGCATTTGGGCCTTACTTTACCTCTGCTGGAGACAGGAAGGTGGCAGGTGACCGGGACCTGCCAAGAGCAGAGCAGAAGCTGTGCCCCCTGAGCAGTGGTGCCTGGCTCTCTCTCATTGGTCGCAGAGGGTCTGCAAGATTCGAGGGGGTTCTTGACGGCCCCACCATGCTGGTGAGCCGTGTCGTCTCATCTCATCGGGAATCTGACCCCTCATCAGCAAGCGTAGCCATGTGCCCTCACCCTGAGTCTCTAAACCCTTCCCAGACCATCACTCGGCCCGCCTTCTCCTCTCAGGCAGAATGAACCTGGGCTTCTCTCCTGGGACAGGTCATTCTGTGTCATGGGATGTCCTCTTTACTCCTGTTGCCGGCAATAGGAGTATTGATGTGCCGCTCATAGGTCAGAGACTCCTCATTCTTATTACCCAGAGGCTTTTCTTCAGTCAGTAAATTTTGTTCCTTTGAAGTTAAAGGGATTGCCTTTGAAGACTATCATTTCTGACCTAGTCGCAAACCGTCTCTTTTGAGGAACTTCCTTAGGGTTCCAGGGATTAAGACAGTTTGCTTCCATTGCAAAGGGCACAGATTCATTCCTCGATTGCAGGATCTAGATCTCCTGTGCCTCACACTCTAGCCAAAAAGGTATATTTTAAATATAAGAGGGCCAAGCATAAACCTACTACTTTCCCTTTCCATTATTATGATAATAATCTAATTCTCTTCAAGGCAACACAAATGCTTCTTACTAACTAGAAGGATCATGTCGCGGAAATTATAAACAGAAAAACAGGGAATTACTTCATGATATCTCACTACATCCGTCTCCGATCCAACGTCCGAAACATCAAGGAAGTCCACGTAAAGTATCATCTTTAAATAGAGCGCTCCACTTTGAGACAATAGAACTAAACTCATTAAAACTAAGTTTTCCAGCATGTGGCTGCTTTGAAATCTTGCATCCAACCGACAATTCTGGAGCATATGATAATTCGGAATTGAGTAATCGATGACACAAACACTCTCCTCGGCAGGGGGACGTTTTGGATCGCCTGAGTTCTAGGTTCTCAATGTTATCAAGCCAGACACAATCTTCACGGTTTTTCATAGATCTTGTAATATCTTTTTTAAAATTTCAACTTTTTTGAGGTACAATTGACATACAAAATTGCAAGAAATTGAAATATAACTGTGGTGATTTCACGTGTTTACGATGTGAAAGGATTCCTCATCCAGTTAATTAATATCACCTCACATATTTCACTTTCTGTTTTTTTTTCTTCCCTCCATCTTTCCTACTTAGATTTTTATCTTCATAAGATTTCATTTATACAAAACATGTCAAAAAGAGTGCCATGTTTTACATTAGATCCTCAGACTCTATTCATCTTATAGCTGAACATTTGTTCCCTTTTACCAACCTCTCCCCATAGCCCTAGTAACCACTTTTCTACTCTCTGGATGAGTTTTACTTTTTCATGGATGCACTATCAGAGCCAGTCCTGAAATTTCCTCCAATTACAATTCTTCTCTCAGAGTCATCAGTCCATTTTGTGTTATCTTTCATGTTTTACAAAATTACTCCTAACCAGCAATGGAGCGGGTGTGGCAGGCAATGAGCCAAGAAGATTTACAGGGTGGCATCCACTTACTGTGGGAACTAACCATGGCATTGATCAGTCTATCAACCTAGAAAGAGATCACTGGACATTGCACAAAAATTTGCTTATTTCTTTGTAGAAGTTTGGCATTAAACTAAACCCTTAGTTTGGGATGGGATGGGGTGGGGTGGGGTGGGGTGGGGTGGGGTGGGGGGTGGGGGGTGGAGGAAACGGGAGCACCTAGAAAGAGGAGGAGACTGTCGGCCGTGCTGAGACACGGAAACATCGCACGGCTGGGGACCCGTTCCTCTCGTTTTCCCCGGGGTGTGAAAGAGACTTACTTTGCCTCCCGTCTCCTGGGATTTCATCTCCCCAGCAACAACGGTCAGGCAAGCTGTCGGGTGTGTGTGTGTTGCGGGGGGTTGGGGGGGGTTGGGGAGAAAAAAAGAAGACACCTTTCAAGTGAAAGGAGGGAGCTGTGAAGGTCTCTGAACCCTCGGACAGCGGCCTTCCATTTTCCAGACCAGTGACACGTTCTCCCAAGTCGCCCGGTTCCAGAAAACGCTTTTCGGAAACAGAATCCTCGAGGCCCGCGAACTCCTTAGGAATCCTCGGATGAGCTTCCGGGCCAGGCTATACCGTAGGCAGCGCGCTTCCCCTGAAGCCAAAGCCACGGGCTCCAGAGGGCCACGTCCAAGAAGCTGATCTCGTACGGAACCCGGTGTCTTCTTCTCTAGGACACTTCTAGAAGCAGCAAGAGTGCCCGTTTGTGAGAATCGAAGGTGAAGCCGGCACGATGTAAACCCAGCGATGTGTGCGGTCAGAGGCCCATCTAGATTCGAACTCCAGTTCTGGAGGGAGGGGAGCAGTGGGGACAGGAGGGTGGCCTGCGAGTCCGCCGTCCCGTCCCCACTCCTCCTGTGAACATCCGCCCCGCGGAAGGTGTCGAGGAACCTCATGACCTGACCTACGGGGTGAACCGTCGCCAAAGACAAAGAATTCCTCCAGCCAGGCGTTGTCCGCAGCCACGAACCCCTTCCCTCCGTCGCCCGGCCTTTCAGAATGCCACGTGGAACCCTCTCAAGACGAGTGTGGGGCTTGGAGGTATGGGCCCCCGAATTCTCCTCGCCCGGCCCTGCAAGAAACCATTCCGGGCGGGCCTGCCCCACATGAAGACTTTTCGGGCTTTTCGGTGGACCGGGCCTCCCGGGGTGCCCCTGCACCCGGCACCCTGCGACATCCCGAGAGATCCCACGGAGAAACGTCTCCGGCCACTCGCGCGGCATCTGCCTCGCTGGCGAGCGCCCCTCCCAACCTCCCCAGAGATACGTGAGCACGGACGCTTCTTCCCCATCTGGGTCCCCTCACAGGATCTGTGAGTTCCTGCGGTTCCGCACGCCCTCGACTTGGCTGTGGTTCGGGGCTCTGTTCTGTTCCGTGTTTGCTCTCCGGCCCACGTGATCTCTCTGGCTAGGGCACCCAGGAAAAGCGAAAAGAAATCGAGTCCGCGTGAGTACTATTCAGGCATCAAGTGGGGATACCTACCAACGACCTCTAACGTGGATCCACCAAGATGGCGGCCGTGCGGGGTTCAGGAGGATCATTTTGCGCTTTCTGGGGGCGCTATTTGCTCTCAATGATTTCACGTGCCTTTTGGGCATGGCTCACGGAGATGGACGTGAAGCAGCAGGGCAGCCACATCTGGCGTCTCGGCCTAGCTAGGGCGGCTCCACGAGTGACCTCTCGGAACCGGGGCCGAGACCGCCATCCCTCCCCGGGCCCCCCCCCCCTCGGTGGCTGGGTATGGGGGGGAGGAGGGGGAGGTTTCGGAGGGGAGACGGGAGATCTGGGCTTGTGGTTGGGGGCGCGCGGGGCCACACGTGTCATGTCGTGATATTCCTGTAACGCTCCAACAAGATACATATTATTCTCTCTTCTGCAGATTTCTATCTGTGTCTGAATGGAAATGTATTAGACTCTTGAAATCTGAGCCTTGACGAGGGGTGCGCCCTGTACGTCTCGGGCTACAGGCAGCATACGGAAACTGAAGATATCAGGAATCACGTATAAAGGTTAAAGTCAAAGAAACGGACCTAGTTCAGTGGCAGACTTAGTCTTCCTCGCTGCAGCCTCAAGGTAAATGCTGGGGGTACCCAGTCTATTCTTGGGAAGATACAGTGTTTCTTTTAACTGTTGCCAGCAACGCAGCTTCTCCTCTACCGGAGTTGAAACTGAGATTTAGTTCTTGCAGCTAGTAGTTCTTTTTCAGAACATCTATCAGGAAGGATCTGAATAGCTTGTCATGTCCCTGAAAATATACTAGAGAACATTTGGTTCAGTTCTCGTACCCAGAGACTGGGGAAATTAAGGTGGCACTAGAAATCGCACCTTTTGGTTATATAGTATCTTTCCTGGAAAACAGGCTGCTCTTAAACTCTAATTGTATCAAACAGTAGCAGGGATGAGAAGTGCATGATCCACAAGTTTCAGTAAAGCTGGCTCTCCCGCTCCTTAACATTATATACATTGTTAACAAAAGTGTAGAATTGGACACTTGATGGCAACAAAGAGGCATCCTGTTTGGCGTTTCTTTGGACTGCAGCCGGGAGAGGAGCAGAGCCGACTTGTTCAGTCCCCGGTCCTGCTACTCCTAGGCCTTTCCTCACACTTGATCTTGGACGCTCTGGGGCAGGTTGTGTCTGCAACAAGCACTCGATTTGTCCGGAAGCACTGAATCCTCTGTTCATCGCCTTTGTTCCCAGGACTGTCTCAGGAGGTGACGACGATTTCCCATGGGGGAATCTGTGTCAGAGGCTTGCCAACCATACTTTTCACGTGGTTCATGCAAAGCTCACCCGTCACCGGTCACCTGTCAACTCACCATCCGTACGAGAGTCAGCACCAACACGCCCGGCAGAGCTGAGCGTCAAGAAGGGGTTGCGTGGAAAGAGATGTGTATGCTTGGTCCTGGTCCTGGTTATAGACAGAAAGTATCAAGGGGGAATAACTCCCAGAATAAGTAGGCCTGCCTGGAATGCGAAATAGTGAGAAGAGGCCTCGCGCTTGGAGGACGGGTCAGAGCTTTAGCCACGGGAGAGTGAAAAGGAAAGGCCCGGGAAAGGGCCGTGGGGCAGGGGACGGTCTGAGCCCAGCACCAGCGGTGAAGGACGAGGAGGCACCTTGAAAGAACGTGCTGTTTCGGAGGTTTGTGGTAAGAGCACACCGGTGCTGCTAAAGATGAGGCTGGTGGAACCCAGATAGTAGAGAGGCGCCAGAAACCGGCCAGGAAGGATGAGAATCCTGTGTGCTGAGGACCGGCACTTCACCAAGCCCACAGCAAAGGGTGCTGTCTAGATTCAAACCCAGTCACTCGCGCAAACGCCACTCAGCCACCTCCTCATCTACAAGGCCGACAGATACTCGGTGCGTGAGGTGCGTGTACAGTCTAGGTGGGCGGCACTCACGTTATCGGGCAACCACACAGCTAATACGTGCTTTGAAAGAACCAACAGTGAGCTGATAGCTTTTTCTGGATCTGCCTATAACCAAAGATACCGCTCGCTGCATACTGTGGATCTCGACTCCTGTCTCACGTCTCCATGAGGCCGTCAGAAAAGTACTGTTCGTGCTACCTCTCAGGCCAGGAATGACACTTAAAGTGTAACGTGCTCACCAAGTCCTCAGAGATTCATGGGTTTGAATCGAGAAATTCCACCTGGTCCTTTCGCTCCCGATCCACTCCTGCTCTCACCACTACTACCACACGGGTCAGACACGAGCGAGTTCAGCTGAATTAGCTTGCACACGTGGGGACGGAGTTAGCTTTCGGCACACGGATATTTAGGAATTCCATGGCAGTATGCCAGGTATTCACAGTATGTATCGGATATTCGCCTAATTTGATAACAAGAGAGCTCAGGCCTCAGGCATAACTTCAGGCAGATTTTCCCTCCAACAGAAACAGCTCAGATGGGCTGGCAGCCCGGGAAAATGAGCAACTGCCACTGACAGACTGAGACACCTATGGGCTCCCTCCGTGGGGAGACCTTCTGCCAAGGCTTCTCCCTCAAGGGCCGTTACCCAGCCTGCGGGCATCAGCTGAGGAGAAGGGGAGGTGGGTGCCCCGGAAAGCAGCCGCGCTCGAGTCAGTCTCCCGGGAGCTCTCGTTCCAGCTCTGGACGCTCACTCCCGGGCCTGGGTTCCCACTCCAGCTTTCAGATGGATCCCAGGCCCTTCTTCAGAGAAGTTCCTCCAGATGAGTCCCCAGCCACCAGTGGGCCTCATTCGACCTTGCGGGACCTCCCTCCCCTTCTGAAGCTAGGTTCCGTCTCTCTCTTCACAAAACTTTAAGTCCAACATAGATTGTTAACAATGACTTGCCATTTCCTTTTGTTCTCACCATTATTCTGACTACTTGCAGTTAATTCCGCTCACCTTTGGATTGCTTACGACACTCCAGGCCACTGAAAAAAAGGGAGTTTCCGTTCTGAGCTCAAAGATCCTCAGGCGGCATTTGGGCCTTACTTTACCTCTGCTGGAGACAGGAAGGTGGCAGGTGACCGGGACCTGCCAAGAGCAGAGCAGAAGCTGTGCCCCCTGAGCAGTGGTGCCTGGCTCTCTCTCATTGGTCGCAGAGGGTCTGCAAGATTCGAGGGGGTTCTTGACGGCCCCACCATGCTGGTGAGCCGTGTCGTCTCATCTCATCGGGAATCTGACCCCTCATCAGCAAGCGTAGCCATGTGCCCTCACCCTGAGTCTCTAAACCCTTCCCAGACCATCACTCGGCCCGCCTTCTCCTCTCAGGCAGAATGAACCTGGGCTTCTCTCCTGGGACAGGTCATTCTGTGTCATGGGATGTCCTCTTTACTCCTGTTGCCGGCAATAGGAGTATTGATGTGCCGCTCATAGGTCAGAGACTCCTCATTCTTATTACCCAGAGGCTTTTCTTCAGTCAGTAAATTTTGTTCCTTTGAAGTTAAAGGGATTGCCTTTGAAGACTATCATTTCTGACCTAGTCGCAAACCGTCTCTTTTGAGGAACTTCCTTAGGGTTCCAGGGATTAAGACAGTTTGCTTCCATTGCAAAGGGCACAGATTCATTCCTCGATTGCAGGATCTAGATCTCCTGTGCCTCACACTCTAGCCAAAAAGGTATATTTTAAATATAAGAGGGCCAAGCATAAACCTACTACTTTCCCTTTCCATTATTATGATAATAATCTAATTCTCTTCAAGGCAACACAAATGCTTCTTACTAACTAGAAGGATCATGTCGCGGAAATTATAAACAGAAAAACAGGGAATTACTTCATGATATCTCACTACATCCGTCTCCGATCCAACGTCCGAAACATCAAGGAAGTCCACGTAAAGTATCATCTTTAAATAGAGCGCTCCACTTTGAGACAATAGAACTAAACTCATTAAAACTAAGTTTTCCAGCATGTGGCTGCTTTGAAATCTTGCATCCAACCGACAATTCTGGAGCATATGATAATTCGGAATTGAGTAATCGATGACACAAACACTCTCCTCGGCAGGGGGACGTTTTGGATCGCCTGAGTTCTAGGTTCTCAATGTTATCAAGCCAGACACAATCTTCACGGTTTTTCATAGATCTTGTAATATCTTTTTTAAAATTTCAACTTTTTTGAGGTACAATTGACATACAAAATTGCAAGAAATTGAAATATAACTGTGGTGATTTCACGTGTTTACGATGTGAAAGGATTCCTCATCCAGTTAATTAATATCACCTCACATATTTCACTTTCTGTTTTTTTTTCTTCCCTCCATCTTTCCTACTTAGATTTTTATCTTCATAAGATTTCATTTATACAAAACATGTCAAAAAGAGTGCCATGTTTTACATTAGATCCTCAGACTCTATTCATCTTATAGCTGAACATTTGTTCCCTTTTACCAACCTCTCCCCATAGCCCTAGTAACCACTTTTCTACTCTCTGGATGAGTTTTACTTTTTCATGGATGCACTATCAGAGCCAGTCCTGAAATTTCCTCCAATTACAATTCTTCTCTCAGAGTCATCAGTCCATTTTGTGTTATCTTTCATGTTTTACAAAATTACTCCTAACCAGCAATGGAGCGGGTGTGGCAGGCAATGAGCCAAGAAGATTTACAGGGTGGCATCCACTTACTGTGGGAACTAACCATGGCATTGATCAGTCTATCAACCTAGAAAGAGATCACTGGACATTGCACAAAAATTTGCTTATTTCTTTGTAGAAGTTTGGCATTAAACTAAACCCTTAGTTTGGGATGGGATGGGGTGGGGTGGGGTGGGGTGGGGTGGGGGGTGGGGGGTGGAGGAAACGGGAGCACCTAGAAAGAGGAGGAGACTGTCGGCCGTGCTGAGACACGGAAACATCGCACGGCTGGGGACCCGTTCCTCTCGTTTTCCCCGGGGTGTGAAAGAGACTTACTTTGCCTCCCGTCTCCTGGGATTTCATCTCCCCAGCAACAACGGTCAGGCAAGCTGTCGGGTGTGTGTGTGTTGCGGGGGGTTGGGGGGGGTTGGGGAGAAAAAAAGAAGACACCTTTCAAGTGAAAGGAGGGAGCTGTGAAGGTCTCTGAACCCTCGGACAGCGGCCTTCCATTTTCCAGACCAGTGACACGTTCTCCCAAGTCGCCCGGTTCCAGAAAACGCTTTTCGGAAACAGAATCCTCGAGGCCCGCGAACTCCTTAGGAATCCTCGGATGAGCTTCCGGGCCAGGCTATACCGTAGGCAGCGCGCTTCCCCTGAAGCCAAAGCCACGGGCTCCAGAGGGCCACGTCCAAGAAGCTGATCTCGTACGGAACCCGGTGTCTTCTTCTCTAGGACACTTCTAGAAGCAGCAAGAGTGCCCGTTTGTGAGAATCGAAGGTGAAGCCGGCACGATGTAAACCCAGCGATGTGTGCGGTCAGAGGCCCATCTAGATTCGAACTCCAGTTCTGGAGGGAGGGGAGCAGTGGGGACAGGAGGGTGGCCTGCGAGTCCGCCGTCCCGTCCCCACTCCTCCTGTGAACATCCGCCCCGCGGAAGGTGTCGAGGAACCTCATGACCTGACCTACGGGGTGAACCGTCGCCAAAGACAAAGAATTCCTCCAGCCAGGCGTTGTCCGCAGCCACGAACCCCTTCCCTCCGTCGCCCGGCCTTTCAGAATGCCACGTGGAACCCTCTCAAGACGAGTGTGGGGCTTGGAGGTATGGGCCCCCGAATTCTCCTCGCCCGGCCCTGCAAGAAACCATTCCGGGCGGGCCTGCCCCACATGAAGACTTTTCGGGCTTTTCGGTGGACCGGGCCTCCCGGGGTGCCCCTGCACCCGGCACCCTGCGACATCCCGAGAGATCCCACGGAGAAACGTCTCCGGCCACTCGCGCGGCATCTGCCTCGCTGGCGAGCGCCCCTCCCAACCTCCCCAGAGATACGTGAGCACGGACGCTTCTTCCCCATCTGGGTCCCCTCACAGGATCTGTGAGTTCCTGCGGTTCCGCACGCCCTCGACTTGGCTGTGGTTCGGGGCTCTGTTCTGTTCCGTGTTTGCTCTCCGGCCCACGTGATCTCTCTGGCTAGGGCACCCAGGAAAAGCGAAAAGAAATCGAGTCCGCGTGAGTACTATTCAGGCATCAAGTGGGGATACCTACCAACGACCTCTAACGTGGATCCACCAAGATGGCGGCCGTGCGGGGTTCAGGAGGATCATTTTGCGCTTTCTGGGGGCGCTATTTGCTCTCAATGATTTCACGTGCCTTTTGGGCATGGCTCACGGAGATGGACGTGAAGCAGCAGGGCAGCCACATCTGGCGTCTCGGCCTAGCTAGGGCGGCTCCACGAGTGACCTCTCGGAACCGGGGCCGAGACCGCCATCCCTCCCCGGGCCCCCCCCCCCCTCGGTGGCTGGGTATGGGGGGGAGGAGGGGGAGGTTTCGGAGGGGAGACGGGAGATCTGGGCTTGTGGTTGGGGGCGCGCGGGGCCACACGTGTCATGTCGTGATATTCCTGTAACGCTCCAACAAGATACATATTATTCTCTCTTCTGCAGATTTCTATCTGTGTCTGAATGGAAATGTATTAGACTCTTGAAATCTGAGCCTTGACGAGGGGTGCGCCCTGTACGTCTCGGGCTACAGGCAGCATACGGAAACTGAAGATATCAGGAATCACGTATAAAGGTTAAAGTCAAAGAAACGGACCTAGTTCAGTGGCAGACTTAGTCTTCCTCGCTGCAGCCTCAAGGTAAATGCTGGGGGTACCCAGTCTATTCTTGGGAAGATACAGTGTTTCTTTTAACTGTTGCCAGCAACGCAGCTTCTCCTCTACCGGAGTTGAAACTGAGATTTAGTTCTTGCAGCTAGTAGTTCTTTTTCAGAACATCTATCAGGAAGGATCTGAATAGCTTGTCATGTCCCTGAAAATATACTAGAGAACATTTGGTTCAGTTCTCGTACCCAGAGACTGGGGAAATTAAGGTGGCACTAGAAATCGCACCTTTTGGTTATATAGTATCTTTCCTGGAAAACAGGCTGCTCTTAAACTCTAATTGTATCAAACAGTAGCAGGGATGAGAAGTGCATGATCCACAAGTTTCAGTAAAGCTGGCTCTCCCGCTCCTTAACATTATATACATTGTTAACAAAAGTGTAGAATTGGACACTTGATGGCAACAAAGAGGCATCCTGTTTGGCGTTTCTTTGGACTGCAGCCGGGAGAGGAGCAGAGCCGACTTGTTCAGTCCCCGGTCCTGCTACTCCTAGGCCTTTCCTCACACTTGATCTTGGACGCTCTGGGGCAGGTTGTGTCTGCAACAAGCACTCGATTTGTCCGGAAGCACTGAATCCTCTGTTCATCGCCTTTGTTCCCAGGACTGTCTCAGGAGGTGACGACGATTTCCCATGGGGGAATCTGTGTCAGAGGCTTGCCAACCATACTTTTCACGTGGTTCATGCAAAGCTCACCCGTCACCGGTCACCTGTCAACTCACCATCCGTACGAGAGTCAGCACCAACACGCCCGGCAGAGCTGAGCGTCAAGAAGGGGTTGCGTGGAAAGAGATGTGTATGCTTGGTCCTGGTCCTGGTTATAGACAGAAAGTATCAAGGGGGAATAACTCCCAGAATAAGTAGGCCTGCCTGGAATGCGAAATAGTGAGAAGAGGCCTCGCGCTTGGAGGACGGGTCAGAGCTTTAGCCACGGGAGAGTGAAAAGGAAAGGCCCGGGAAAGGGCCGTGGGGCAGGGGACGGTCTGAGCCCAGCACCAGCGGTGAAGGACGAGGAGGCACCTTGAAAGAACGTGCTGTTTCGGAGGTTTGTGGTAAGAGCACACCGGTGCTGCTAAAGATGAGGCTGGTGGAACCCAGATAGTAGAGAGGCGCCAGAAACCGGCCAGGAAGGATGAGAATCCTGTGTGCTGAGGACCGGCACTTCACCAAGCCCACAGCAAAGGGTGCTGTCTAGATTCAAACCCAGTCACTCGCGCAAACGCCACTCAGCCACCTCCTCATCTACAAGGCCGACAGATACTCGGTGCGTGAGGTGCGTGTACAGTCTAGGTGGGCGGCACTCACGTTATCGGGCAACCACACAGCTAATACGTGCTTTGAAAGAACCAACAGTGAGCTGATAGCTTTTTCTGGATCTGCCTATAACCAAAGATACCGCTCGCTGCATACTGTGGATCTCGACTCCTGTCTCACGTCTCCATGAGGCCGTCAGAAAAGTACTGTTCGTGCTACCTCTCAGGCCAGGAATGACACTTAAAGTGTAACGTGCTCACCAAGTCCTCAGAGATTCATGGATTTGAATCGAGAAATTCCACCTGGTCCTTTCGCTCCCAATCCACTCCTGCTCTCACCACTACTACCACACGGGTCAGACACGAGCGAGTTCAGCTGAATTAGCTTGCACACGTGGGGACGGAGTTAGCTTTCGGCACACGGATATTTAGGAATTCCATGGCAGTATGCCAGGTATTCACAGTATGTATCGGATATTCGCCTAATTTGATAACAAGAGAGCTCAGGCCTCAGGCATAACTTCAGGCAGATTTTCCCTCCAACAGAAACAGCTCAGATGGGCTGGCAGCCCGGGAAAATGAGCAACTGCCACTGACAGACTGAGACACCTATGGGCTCCCTCCGTGGGGAGACCTTCTGCCAAGGCTTCTCCCTCAAGGGCCGTTACCCAGCCTGCGGGCATCAGCTGAGGAGAAGGGGAGGTGGGTGCCCCGGAAAGCAGCCGCGCTCGAGTCAGTCTCCCGGGAGCTCTCGTTCCAGCTCTGGACGCTCACTCCCGGGCCTGGGTTCCCACTCCAGCTTTCAGATGGATCCCAGGCCCTTCTTCAGAGAAGTTCCTCCAGATGAGTCCCCAGCCACCAGTGGGCCTCATTCGACCTTGCGGGACCTCCCTCCCCTTCTGAAGCTAGGTTCCGTCTCTCTCTTCACAAAACTTTAAGTCCAACATAGATTGTTAACAATGACTTGCCATTTCCTTTTGTTCTCACCATTATTCTGACTACTTGCAGTTAATTCCGCTCACCTTTGGATTGCTTACGACACTCCAGGCCACTGAAAAAAAGGGAGTTTCCGTTCTGAGCTCAAAGATCCTCAGGCGGCATTTGGGCCTTACTTTACCTCTGCTGGAGACAGGAAGGTGGCAGGTGACCGGGACCTGCCAAGAGCAGAGCAGAAGCTGTGCCCCCTGAGCAGTGGTGCCTGGCTCTCTCTCATTGGTCGCAGAGGGTCTGCAAGATTCGAGGGGGTTCTTGACGGCCCCACCATGCTGGTGAGCCGTGTCGTCTCATCTCATCGGGAATCTGACCCCTCATCAGCAAGCGTAGCCATGTGCCCTCACCCTGAGTCTCTAAACCCTTCCCAGACCATCACTCGGCCCGCCTTCTCCTCTCAGGCAGAATGAACCTGGGCTTCTCTCCTGGGACAGGTCATTCTGTGTCATGGGATGTCCTCTTTACTCCTGTTGCCGGCAATAGGAGTATTGATGTGCCGCTCATAGGTCAGAGACTCCTCATTCTTATTACCCAGAGGCTTTTCTTCAGTCAGTAAATTTTGTTCCTTTGAAGTTAAAGGGATTGCCTTTGAAGACTATCATTTCTGACCTAGTCGCAAACCGTCTCTTTTGAGGAACTTCCTTAGGGTTCCAGGGATTAAGACAGTTTGCTTCCATTGCAAAGGGCACAGATTCATTCCTCGATTGCAGGATCTAGATCTCCTGTGCCTCACACTCTAGCCAAAAAGGTATATTTTAAATATAAGAGGGCCAAGCATAAACCTACTACTTTCCCTTTCCATTATTATGATAATAATCTAATTCTCTTCAAGGCAACACAAATGCTTCTTACTAACTAGAAGGATCATGTCGCGGAAATTATAAACAGAAAAACAGGGAATTACTTCATGATATCTCACTACATCCGTCTCCGATCCAACGTCCGAAACATCAAGGAAGTCCACGTAAAGTATCATCTTTAAATAGAGCGCTCCACTTTGAGACAATAGAACTAAACTCATTAAAACTAAGTTTTCCAGCATGTGGCTGCTTTGAAATCTTGCATCCAACCGACAATTCTGGAGCATATGATAATTCGGAATTGAGTAATCGATGACACAAACACTCTCCTAGGCAGGGGGACGTTTTGGATCGCCTGAGTTCTAGGTTCTCAATGTTATCAAGCCAGACACAATCTTCACGGTTTTTCATAGATCTTGTAATATCTTTTTTAAAATTTCAACTTTTTTGAGGTACAATTGACATACAAAATTGCAAGAAATTGAAATATAACTGTGGTGATTTCACGTGTTTACGATGTGAAAGGATTCCTCATCCAGTTAATTAATATCACCTCACATATTTCACTTTCTGTTTTTTTTTCTTCCCTCCATCTTTCCTACTTAGATTTTTATCTTCATAAGATTTCATTTATACAAAACATGTCAAAAAGAGTGCCATGTTTTACATTAGATCCTCAGACTCTATTCATCTTATAGCTGAACATTTGTTCCCTTTTACCAACCTCTCCCCATAGCCCTAGTAACCACTTTTCTACTCTCTGGATGAGTTTTACTTTTTCATGGATGCACTATCAGAGCCAGTCCTGAAATTTCCTCCAATTACAATTCTTCTCTCAGAGTCATCAGTCCATTTTGTGTTATCTTTCATGTTTTACAAAATTACTCCTAACCAGCAATGGAGCGGGTGTGGCAGGCAATGAGCCAAGAAGATTTACAGGGTGGCATCCACTTACTGTGGGAACTAACCATGGCATTGATCAGTCTATCAACCTAGAAAGAGATCACTGGACATTGCACAAAAATTTGCTTATTTCTTTGTAGAAGTTTGGCATTAAACTAAACCCTTAGTTTGGGATGGGATGGGGTGGGGTGGGGTGGGGTGGGGTGGGGTGGGGGGTGGGGGGTGGAGGAAACGGGAGCACCTAGAAAGAGGAGGAGACTGTCGGCCGTGCTGAGACACGGAAACATCGCACGGCTGGGGACCCGTTCCTCTCGTTTTCCCCGGGGTGTGAAAGAGACTTACTTTGCCTCCCGTCTCCTGGGATTTCATCTCCCCAGCAACAACGGTCAGGCAAGCTGTCGGGTGTGTGTGTGTTGCGGGGGGTTGGGGGGGGTTGGGGAGAAAAAAAGAAGACACCTTTCAAGTGAAAGGAGGGAGCGTGAAGGTCTCTGAACCCTCGGACAGCGGCCTTCCATTTTCCAGACCAGTGACACGTTCTCCCAAGTCGCCCGGTTCCAGAAAACGCTTTTCGGAAACAGAATCCTCGAGGCCCGCGAACTCCTTAGGAATCCTCGGATGAGCTTCCGGGCCAGGCTATACCGTAGGCAGCGCGCTTCCCCTGAAGCCAAAGCCACGGGCTCCAGAGGGCCACGTCCAAGAAGCTGATCTCGTACGGAACCCGGTGTCTTCTTCTCTAGGACACTTCTAGAAGCAGCAAGAGTGCCCGTTTGTGAGAATCGAAGGTGAAGCCGGCACGATGTAAACCCAGCGATGTGTGCGGTCAGAGGCCCATCTAGATTCGAACTCCAGTTCTGGAGGGAGGGGAGCAGTGGGGACAGGAGGGTGGCCTGCGAGTCCGCCGTCCCGTCCCCACTCCTCCTGTGAACATCCGCCCCGCGGAAGGTGTCGAGGAACCTCATGACCTGACCTACGGGGTGAACCGTCGCCAAAGACAAAGAATTCCTCCAGCCAGGCGTTGTCCGCAGCCACGAACCCCTTCCCTCCGTCGCCCGGCCTTTCAGAATGCCACGTGGAACCCTCTCAAGACGAGTGTGGGGCTTGGAGGTATGGGCCCCCGAATTCTCCTCGCCCGGCCCTGCAAGAAACCATTCCGGGCGGGCCTGCCCCACATGAAGACTTTTCGGGCTTTTCGGTGGACCGGGCCTCCCGGGGTGCCCCTGCACCCGGCACCCTGCGACATCCCGAGAGATCCCACGGAGAAACGTCTCCGGCCACTCGCGCGGCATCTGCCTCGCTGGCGAGCGCCCCTCCCAACCTCCCCAGAGATACGTGAGCACGGACGCTTCTTCCCCATCTGGGTCCCCTCACAGGATCTGTGAGTTCCTGCGGTTCCGCACGCCCTCGACTTGGCTGTGGTTCGGGGCTCTGTTCTGTTCCGTGTTTGCTCTCCGGCCCACGTGATCTCTCTGGCTAGGGCACCCAGGAAAAGCGAAAAGAAATCGAGTCCGCGTGAGTACTATTCAGGCATCAAGTGGGGATACCTACCAACGACCTCTAACGTGGATCCACCAAGATGGCGGCCGTGCGGGGTTCAGGAGGATCATTTTGCGCTTTCTGGGGGCGCTATTTGCTCTCAATGATTTCACGTGCCTTTTGGGCATGGCTCACGGAGATGGACGTGAAGCAGCAGGGCAGCCACATCTGGCGTCTCGGCCTAGCTAGGGCGGCTCCACGAGTGACCTCTCGGAACCGGGGCCGAGACCGCCATCCCTCCCCGGGCCCCCCCCCCCCCTCGGTGGCTGGGTATGGGGGGGAGGAGGGGGAGGTTTCGGAGGGGAGACGGGAGATCTGGGCTTGTGGTTGGGGGCGCGCGGGGCCACACGTGTCATGTCGTGATATTCCTGTAACGCTCCAACAAGATACATATTATTCTCTCTTCTGCAGATTTCTATCTGTGTCTGAATGGAAATGTATTAGACTCTTGAAATCTGAGCCTTGACGAGGGGTGCGCCCTGTACGTCTCGGGCTACAGGCAGCATACGGAAACTGAAGATATCAGGAATCACGTATAAAGGTTAAAGTCAAAGAAACGGACCTAGTTCAGTGGCAGACTTAGTCTTCCTCGCTGCAGCCTCAAGGTAAATGCTGGGGGTACCCAGTCTATTCTTGGGAAGATACAGTGTTTCTTTTAACTGTTGCCAGCAACGCAGCTTCTCCTCTACCGGAGTTGAAACTGAGATTTAGTTCTTGCAGCTAGTAGTTCTTTTTCAGAACATCTATCAGGAAGGATCTGAATAGCTTGTCATGTCCCTGAAAATATACTAGAGAACATTTGGTTCAGTTCTCGTACCCAGAGACTGGGGAAATTAAGGTGGCACTAGAAATCGCACCTTTTGGTTATATAGTATCTTTCCTGGAAAACAGGCTGCTCTTAAACTCTAATTGTATCAAACAGTAGCAGGGATGAGAAGTGCATGATCCACAAGTTTCAGTAAAGCTGGCTCTCCCGCTCCTTAACATTATATACATTGTTAACAAAAGTGTAGAATTGGACACTTGATGGCAACAAAGAGGCATCCTGTTTGGCGTTTCTTTGGACTGCAGCCGGGAGAGGAGCAGAGCCGACTTGTTCAGTCCCCGGTCCTGCTACTCCTAGGCCTTTCCTCACACTTGATCTTGGACGCTCTGGGGCAGGTTGTGTCTGCAACAAGCACTCGATTTGTCCGGAAGCACTGAATCCTCTGTTCATCGCCTTTGTTCCCAGGACTGTCTCAGGAGGTGACGACGATTTCCCATGGGGGAATCTGTGTCAGAGGCTTGCCAACCATACTTTTCACGTGGTTCATGCAAAGCTCACCCGTCACCGGTCACCTGTCAACTCACCATCCGTACGAGAGTCAGCACCAACACGCCCGGCAGAGCTGAGCGTCAAGAAGGGGTTGCGTGGAAAGAGATGTGTATGCTTGGTCCTGGTCCTGGTTATAGACAGAAAGTATCAAGGGGGAATAACTCCCAGAATAAGTAGGCCTGCCTGGAATGCGAAATAGTGAGAAGAGGCCTCGCGCTTGGAGGACGGGTCAGAGCTTTAGCCACGGGAGAGTGAAAAGGAAAGGCCCGGGAAAGGGCCGTGGGGCAGGGGACGGTCTGAGCCCAGCACCAGCGGTGAAGGACGAGGAGGCACCTTGAAAGAACGTGCTGTTTCGGAGGTTTGTGGTAAGAGCACACCGGTGCTGCTAAAGATGAGGCTGGTGGAACCCAGATAGTAGAGAGGCGCCAGAAACCGGCCAGGAAGGATGAGAATCCTGTGTGCTGAGGACCGGCACTTCACCAAGCCCACAGCAAAGGGTGCTGTCTAGATTCAAACCCAGTCACTCGCGCAAACGCCACTCAGCCACCTCCTCATCTACAAGGCCGACAGATACTCGGTGCGTGAGGTGCGTGTACAGTCTAGGTGGGCGGCACTCACGTTATCGGGCAACCACACAGCTAATACGTGCTTTGAAAGAACCAACAGTGAGCTGATAGCTTTTTCTGGATCTGCCTATAACCAAAGATACCGCTCGCTGCATACTGTGGATCTCGACTCCTGTCTCACGTCTCCATGAGGCCGTCAGAAAAGTACTGTTCGTGCTACCTCTCAGGCCAGGAATGACACTTAAAGTGTAACGTGCTCACCAAGTCCTCAGAGATTCATGGATTTGAATCGAGAAATTCCACCTGGTCCTTTCGCTCCCGATCCACTCCTGCTCTCACCACTACTACCACACGGGTCAGACACGAGCGAGTTCAGCTGAATTAGCTTGCACACGTGGGGACGGAGTTAGCTTTCGGCACACGGATATTTAGGAATTCCATGGCAGTATGCCAGGTATTCACAGTATGTATCGGATATTCGCCTAATTTGATAACAAGAGAGCTCAGGCCTCAGGCATAACTTCAGGCAGATTTTCCCTCCAACAGAAACAGCTCAGATGGGCTGGCAGCCCGGGAAAATGAGCAACTGCCACTGACAGACTGAGACACCTATGGGCTCCCTCCGTGGGGAGACCTTCTGCCAAGGCTTCTCCCTCAAGGGCCGTTACCCAGCCTGCGGGCATCAGCTGAGGAGAAGGGGAGGTGGGTGCCCCGGAAAGCAGCCGCGCTCGAGTCAGTCTCCCGGGAGCTCTCGTTCCAGCTCTGGACGCTCACTCCCGGGCCTGGGTTCCCACTCCAGCTTTCAGATGGATCCCAGGCCCTTCTTCAGAGAAGTTCCTCCAGATGAGTCCCCAGCCACCAGTGGGCCTCATTCGACCTTGCGGGACCTCCCTCCCCTTCTGAAGCTAGGTTCCGTCTCTCTCTTCACAAAACTTTAAGTCCAACATAGATTGTTAACAATGACTTGCCATTTCCTTTTGTTCTCACCATTATTCTGACTACTTGCAGTTAATTCCGCTCACCTTTGGATTGCTTACGACACTCCAGGCCACTGAAAAAAAGGGAGTTTCCGTTCTGAGCTCAAAGATCCTCAGGCGGCATTTGGGCCTTACTTTACCTCTGCTGGAGACAGGAAGGTGGCAGGTGACCGGGACCTGCCAAGAGCAGAGCAGAAGCTGTGCCCCCTGAGCAGTGGTGCCTGGCTCTCTCTCATTGGTCGCAGAGGGTCTGCAAGATTCGAGGGGGTTCTTGACGGCCCCACCATGCTGGTGAGCCGTGTCGTCTCATCTCATCGGGAATCTGACCCCTCATCAGCAAGCGTAGCCATGTGCCCTCACCCTGAGTCTCTAAACCCTTCCCAGACCATCACTCGGCCCGCCTTCTCCTCTCAGGCAGAATGAACCTGGGCTTCTCTCCTGGGACAGGTCATTCTGTGTCATGGGATGTCCTCTTTACTCCTGTTGCCGGCAATAGGAGTATTGATGTGCCGCTCATAGGTCAGAGACTCCTCATTCTTATTACCCAGAGGCTTTTCTTCAGTCAGTAAATTTTGTTCCTTTGAAGTTAAAGGGATTGCCTTTGAAGACTATCATTTCTGACCTAGTCGCAAACCGTCTCTTTTGAGGAACTTCCTTAGGGTTCCAGGGATTAAGACAGTTTGCTTCCATTGCAAAGGGCACAGATTCATTCCTCGATTGCAGGATCTAGATCTCCTGTGCCTCACACTCTAGCCAAAAAGGTATATTTTAAATATAAGAGGGCCAAGCATAAACCTACTACTTTCCCTTTCCATTATTATGATAATAATCTAATTCTCTTCAAGGCAACACAAATGCTTCTTACTAACTAGAAGGATCATGTCGCGGAAATTATAAACAGAAAAACAGGGAATTACTTCATGATATCTCACTACATCCGTCTCCGATCCAACGTCCGAAACATCAAGGAAGTCCACGTAAAGTATCATCTTTAAATAGAGCGCTCCACTTTGAGACAATAGAACTAAACTCATTAAAACTAAGTTTTCCAGCATGTGGCTGCTTTGAAATCTTGCATCCAACCGACAATTCTGGAGCATATGATAATTCGGAATTGAGTAATCGATGACACAAACACTCTCCTCGGCAGGGGGACGTTTTGGATCGCCTGAGTTCTAGGTTCTCAATGTTATCAAGCCAGACACAATCTTCACGGTTTTTCATAGATCTTGTAATATCTTTTTTAAAATTTCAACTTTTTTGAGGTACAATTGACATACAAAATTGCAAGAAATTGAAATATAACTGTGGTGATTTCACGTGTTTACGATGTGAAAGGATTCCTCATCCAGTTAATTAATATCACCTCACATATTTCACTTTCTGTTTTTTTTTCTTCCCTCCATCTTTCCTACTTAGATTTTTATCTTCATAAGATTTCATTTATACAAAACATGTCAAAAAGAGTGCCATGTTTTACATTAGATCCTCAGACTCTATTCATCTTATAGCTGAACATTTGTTCCCTTTTACCAACCTCTCCCCATAGCCCTAGTAACCACTTTTCTACTCTCTGGATGAGTTTTACTTTTTCATGGATGCACTATCAGAGCCAGTCCTGAAATTTCCTCCAATTACAATTCTTCTCTCAGAGTCATCAGTCCATTTTGTGTTATCTTTCATGTTTTACAAAATTACTCCTAACCAGCAATGGAGCGGGTGTGGCAGGCAATGAGCCAAGAAGATTTACAGGGTGGCATCCACTTACTGTGGGAACTAACCATGGCATTGATCAGTCTATCAACCTAGAAAGAGATCACTGGACATTGCACAAAAATTTGCTTATTTCTTTGTAGAAGTTTGGCATTAAACTAAACCCTTAGTTTGGGATGGGATGGGGTGGGGTGGGGTGGGGTGGGGTGGGGTGGGGGGTGGGGGGTGGAGGAAACGGGAGCACCTAGAAAGAGGAGGAGACTGTCGGCCGTGCTGAGACACGGAAACATCGCACGGCTGGGGACCCGTTCCTCTCGTTTTCCCCGGGGTGTGAAAGAGACTTACTTTGCCTCCCGTCTCCTGGGATTTCATCTCCCCAGCAACAACGGTCAGGCAAGCTGTCGGGTGTGTGTGTGTTGCGGGGGGTTGGGGGGGTTGGGGAGAAAAAAAGAAGACACCTTTCAAGTGAAAGGAGGGAGCTGTGAAGGTCTCTGAACCCTCGGACAGCGGCCTTCCATTTTCCAGACCAGTGACACGTTCTCCCAAGTCGCCCGGTTCCAGAAAACGCTTTTCGGAAACAGAATCCTCGAGGCCCGCGAACTCCTTAGGAATCCTCGGATGAGCTTCCGGGCCAGGCTATACCGTAGGCAGCGCGCTTCCCCTGAAGCCAAAGCCACGGGCTCCAGAGGGCCACGTCCAAGAAGCTGATCTCGTACGGAACCCGGTGTCTTCTTCTCTAGGACACTTCTAGAAGCAGCAAGAGTGCCCGTTTGTGAGAATCGAAGGTGAAGCCGGCACGATGTAAACCCAGCGATGTGTGCGGTCAGAGGCCCATCTAGATTCGAACTCCAGTTCTGGAGGGAGGGGAGCAGTGGGGACAGGAGGGTGGCCTGCGAGTCCGCCGTCCCGTCCCCACTCCTCCTGTGAACATCCGCCCCGCGGAAGGTGTCGAGGAACCTCATGACCTGACCTACGGGGTGAACCGTCGCCAAAGACAAAGAATTCCTCCAGCCAGGCGTTGTCCGCAGCCACGAACCCCTTCCCTCCGTCGCCCGGCCTTTCAGAATGCCACGTGGAACCCTCTCAAGACGAGTGTGGGGCTTGGAGGTATGGGCCCCCGAATTCTCCTCGCCCGGCCCTGCAAGAAACCATTCCGGGCGGGCCTGCCCCACATGAAGACTTTTCGGGCTTTTCGGTGGACCGGGCCTCCCGGGGTGCCCCTGCACCCGGCACCCTGCGACATCCCGAGAGATCCCACGGAGAAACGTCTCCGGCCACTCGCGCGGCATCTGCCTCGCTGGCGAGCGCCCCTCCCAACCTCCCCAGAGATACGTGAGCACGGACGCTTCTTCCCCATCTGGGTCCCCTCACAGGATCTGTGAGTTCCTGCGGTTCCGCACGCCCTCGACTTGGCTGTGGTTCGGGGCTCTGTTCTGTTCCGTGTTTGCTCTCCGGCCCACGTGATCTCTCTGGCTAGGGCACCCAGGAAAAGCGAAAAGAAATCGAGTCCGCGTGAGTACTATTCAGGCATCAAGTGGGGATACCTACCAACGACCTCTAACGTGGATCCACCAAGATGGCGGCCGTGCGGGGTTCAGGAGGATCATTTTGCGCTTTCTGGGGGCGCTATTTGCTCTCAATGATTTCACGTGCCTTTTGGGCATGGCTCACGGAGATGGACGTGAAGCAGCAGGGCAGCCACATCTGGCGTCTCGGCCTAGCTAGGGCGGCTCCACGAGTGACCTCTCGGAACCGGGGCCGAGACCGCCATCCCTCCCCGGGCCCCCCCCCCCCTCGGTGGCTGGGTATGGGGGGGAGGAGGGGGAGGTTTCGGAGGGGAGACGGGAGATCTGGGCTTGTGGTTGGGGGCGCGCGGGGCCACACGTGTCATGTCGTGATATTCCTGTAACGCTCCAACAAGATACATATTATTCTCTCTTCTGCAGATTTCTATCTGTGTCTGAATGGAAATGTATTAGACTCTTGAAATCTGAGCCTTGACGAGGGGTGCGCCCTGTACGTCTCGGGCTACAGGCAGCATACGGAAACTGAAGATATCAGGAATCACGTATAAAGGTTAAAGTCAAAGAAACGGACCTAGTTCAGTGGCAGACTTAGTCTTCCTCGCTGCAGCCTCAAGGTAAATGCTGGGGGTACCCAGTCTATTCTTGGGAAGATACAGTGTTTCTTTTAACTGTTGCCAGCAACGCAGCTTCTCCTCTACCGGAGTTGAAACTGAGATTTAGTTCTTGCAGCTAGTAGTTCTTTTTCAGAACATCTATCAGGAAGGATCTGAATAGCTTGTCATGTCCCTGAAAATATACTAGAGAACATTTGGTTCAGTTCTCGTACCCAGAGACTGGGGAAATTAAGGTGGCACTAGAAATCGCACCTTTTGGTTATATAGTATCTTTCCTGGAAAACAGGCTGCTCTTAAACTCTAATTGTATCAAACAGTAGCAGGGATGAGAAGTGCATGATCCACAAGTTTCAGTAAAGCTGGCTCTCCCGCTCCTTAACATTATATACATTGTTAACAAAAGTGTAGAATTGGACACTTGATGGCAACAAAGAGGCATCCTGTTTGGCGTTTCTTTGGACTGCAGCCGGGAGAGGAGCAGAGCCGACTTGTTCAGTCCCCGGTCCTGCTACTCCTAGGCCTTTCCTCACACTTGATCTTGGACGCTCTGGGGCAGGTTGTGTCTGCAACAAGCACTCGATTTGTCCGGAAGCACTGAATCCTCTGTTCATCGCCTTTGTTCCCAGGACTGTCTCAGGAGGTGACGACGATTTCCCATGGGGGAATCTGTGTCAGAGGCTTGCCAACCATACTTTTCACGTGGTTCATGCAAAGCTCACCCGTCACCGGTCACCTGTCAACTCACCATCCGTACGAGAGTCAGCACCAACACGCCCGGCAGAGCTGAGCGTCAAGAAGGGGTTGCGTGGAAAGAGATGTGTATGCTTGGTCCTGGTCCTGGTTATAGACAGAAAGTATCAAGGGGGAATAACTCCCAGAATAAGTAGGCCTGCCTGGAATGCGAAATAGTGAGAAGAGGCCTCGCGCTTGGAGGACGGGTCAGAGCTTTAGCCACGGGAGAGTGAAAAGGAAAGGCCCGGGAAAGGGCCGTGGGGCAGGGGACGGTCTGAGCCCAGCACCAGCGGTGAAGGACGAGGAGGCACCTTGAAAGAACGTGCTGTTTCGGAGGTTTGTGGTAAGAGCACACCGGTGCTGCTAAAGATGAGGCTGGTGGAACCCAGATAGTAGAGAGGCGCCAGAAACCGGCCAGGAAGGATGAGAATCCTGTGTGCTGAGGACCGGCACTTCACCAAGCCCACAGCAAAGGGTGCTGTCTAGATTCAAACCCAGTCACTCGCGCAAACGCCACTCAGCCACCTCCTCATCTACAAGGCCGACAGATACTCGGTGCGTGAGGTGCGTGTACAGTCTAGGTGGGCGGCACTCACGTTATCGGGCAACCACACAGCTAATACGTGCTTTGAAAGAACCAACAGTGAGCTGATAGCTTTTTCTGGATCTGCCTATAACCAAAGATACCGCTCGCTGCATACTGTGGATCTCGACTCCTGTCTCACGTCTCCATGAGGCCGTCAGAAAAGTACTGTTCGTGCTACCTCTCAGGCCAGGAATGACACTTAAAGTGTAACGTGCTCACCAAGTCCTCAGAGATTCATGGATTTGAATCGAGAAATTCCACCTGGTCCTTTCGCTCCCGATCCACTCCTGCTCTCACCACTACTACCACACGGGTCAGACACGAGCGAGTTCAGCTGAATTAGCTTGCACACGTGGGGACGGAGTTAGCTTTCGGCACACGGATATTTAGGAATTCCATGGCAGTATGCCAGGTATTCACAGTATGTATCGGATATTCGCCTAATTTGATAACAAGAGAGCTCAGGCCTCAGGCATAACTTCAGGCAGATTTTCCCTCCAACAGAAACAGCTCAGATGGGCTGGCAGCCCGGGAAAATGAGCAACTGCCACTGACAGACTGAGACACCTATGGGCTCCCTCCGTGGGGAGACCTTCTGCCAAGGCTTCTCCCTCAAGGGCCGTTACCCAGCCTGCGGGCATCAGCTGAGGAGAAGGGGAGGTGGGTGCCCCGGAAAGCAGCCGCGCTCGAGTCAGTCTCCCGGGAGCTCTCGTTCCAGCTCTGGACGCTCACTCCCGGGCCTGGGTTCCCACTCCAGCTTTCAGATGGATCCCAGGCCCTTCTTCAGAGAAGTTCCTCCAGATGAGTCCCCAGCCACCAGTGGGCCTCATTCGACCTTGCGGGACCTCCCTCCCCTTCTGAAGCTAGGTTCCGTCTCTCTCTTCACAAAACTTTAAGTCCAACATAGATTGTTAACAATGACTTGCCATTTCCTTTTGTTCTCACCATTATTCTGACTACTTGCAGTTAATTCCGCTCACCTTTGGATTGCTTACGACACTCCAGGCCACTGAAAAAAAGGGAGTTTCCGTTCTGAGCTCAAAGATCCTCAGGCGGCATTTGGGCCTTACTTTACCTCTGCTGGAGACAGGAAGGTGGCAGGTGACCGGGACCTGCCAAGAGCAGAGCAGAAGCTGTGCCCCCTGAGCAGTGGTGCCTGGCTCTCTCTCATTGGTCGCAGAGGGTCTGCAAGATTCGAGGGGGTTCTTGACGGCCCCACCATGCTGGTGAGCCGTGTCGTCTCATCTCATCGGGAATCTGACCCCTCATCAGCAAGCGTAGCCATGTGCCCTCACCCTGAGTCTCTAAACCCTTCCCAGACCATCACTCGGCCCGCCTTCTCCTCTCAGGCAGAATGAACCTGGGCTTCTCTCCTGGGACAGGTCATTCTGTGTCATGGGATGTCCTCTTTACTCCTGTTGCCGGCAATAGGAGTATTGATGTGCCGCTCATAGGTCAGAGACTCCTCATTCTTATTACCCAGAGGCTTTTCTTCAGTCAGTAAATTTTGTTCCTTTGAAGTTAAAGGGATTGCCTTTGAAGACTATCATTTCTGACCTAGTCGCAAACCGTCTCTTTTGAGGAACTTCCTTAGGGTTCCAGGGATTAAGACAGTTTGCTTCCATTGCAAAGGGCACAGATTCATTCCTCGATTGCAGGATCTAGATCTCCTGTGCCTCACACTCTAGCCAAAAAGGTATATTTTAAATATAAGAGGGCCAAGCATAAACCTACTACTTTCCCTTTCCATTATTATGATAATAATCTAATTCTCTTCAAGGCAACACAAATGCTTCTTACTAACTAGAAGGATCATGTCGCGGAAATTATAAACAGAAAAACAGGGAATTACTTCATGATATCTCACTACATCCGTCTCCGATCCAACGTCCGAAACATCAAGGAAGTCCACGTAAAGTATCATCTTTAAATAGAGCGCTCCACTTTGAGACAATAGAACTAAACTCATTAAAACTAAGTTTTCCAGCATGTGGCTGCTTTGAAATCTTGCATCCAACCGACAATTCTGGAGCATATGATAATTCGGAATTGAGTAATCGATGACACAAACACTCTCCTCGGCAGGGGGACGTTTTGGATCGCCTGAGTTCTAGGTTCTCAATGTTATCAAGCCAGACACAATCTTCACGGTTTTTCATAGATCTTGTAATATCTTTTTTAAAATTTCAACTTTTTTGAGGTACAATTGACATACAAAATTGCAAGAAATTGAAATATAACTGTGGTGATTTCACGTGTTTACGATGTGAAAGGATTCCTCATCCAGTTAATTAATATCACCTCACATATTTCACTTTCTGTTTTTTTTTCTTCCCTCCATCTTTCCTACTTAGATTTTTATCTTCATAAGATTTCATTTATACAAAACATGTCAAAAAGAGTGCCATGTTTTACATTAGATCCTCAGACTCTATTCATCTTATAGCTGAACATTTGTTCCCTTTTACCAACCTCTCCCCATAGCCCTAGTAACCACTTTTCTACTCTCTGGATGAGTTTTACTTTTTCATGGATGCACTATCAGAGCCAGTCCTGAAATTTCCTCCAATTACAATTCTTCTCTCAGAGTCATCAGTCCATTTTGTGTTATCTTTCATGTTTTACAAAATTACTCCTAACCAGCAATGGAGCGGGTGTGGCAGGCAATGAGCCAAGAAGATTTACAGGGTGGCATCCACTTACTGTGGGAACTAACCATGGCATTGATCAGTCTATCAACCTAGAAAGAGATCACTGGACATTGCACAAAAATTTGCTTATTTCTTTGTAGAAGTTTGGCATTAAACTAAACCCTTAGTTTGGGATGGGATGGGGTGGGGTGGGGTGGGGTGGGGTGGGGGGTGGGGGGTGGAGGAAACGGGAGCACCTAGAAAGAGGAGGAGACTGTCGGCCGTGCTGAGACACGGAAACTTCGCACGGCTGGGGACCCGTTCCTCTCGTTTTCCCCGGGGTGTGAAAGAGACTTACTTTGCCTCCCGTCTCCTGGGATTTCATCTCCCCAGCAACAACGGTCAGGCAAGCTGTCGGGTGTGTGTGTGTTGCGGGGGGTTGGGGGGGGTTGGGGAGAAAAAAAGAAGACACCTTTCAAGTGAAAGGAGGGAGCTGTGAAGGTCTCTGAACCCTCGGACAGCGGCCTTCCATTTTCCAGACCAGTGACACGTTCTCCCAAGTCGCCCGGTTCCAGAAAACGCTTTTCGGAAACAGAATCCTCGAGGCCCGCGAACTCCTTAGGAATCCTCGGATGAGCTTCCGGGCCAGGCTATACCGTAGGCAGCGCGCTTCCCCTGAAGCCAAAGCCACGGGCTCCAGAGGGCCACGTCCAAGAAGCTGATCTCGTACGGAACCCGGTGTCTTCTTCTCTAGGACACTTCTAGAAGCAGCAAGAGTGCCCGTTTGTGAGAATCGAAGGTGAAGCCGGCACGATGTAAACCCAGCGATGTGTGCGGTCAGAGGCCCATCTAGATTCGAACTCCAGTTCTGGAGGGAGGGGAGCAGTGGGGACAGGAGGGTGGCCTGCGAGTCCGCCGTCCCGTCCCCACTCCTCCTGTGAACATCCGCCCCGCGGAAGGTGTCGAGGAACCTCATGACCTGACCTACGGGGTGAACCGTCGCCAAAGACAAAGAATTCCTCCAGCCAGGCGTTGTCCGCAGCCACGAACCCCTTCCCTCCGTCGCCCGGCCTTTCAGAATGCCACGTGGAACCCTCTCAAGACGAGTGTGGGGCTTGGAGGTATGGGCCCCCGAATTCTCCTCGCCCGGCCCTGCAAGAAACCATTCCGGGCGGGCCTGCCCCACATGAAGACTTTTCGGGCTTTTCGGTGGACCGGGCCTCCCGGGGTGCCCCTGCACCCGGCACCCTGCGACATCCCGAGAGATCCCACGGAGAAACGTCTCCGGCCACTCGCGCGGCATCTGCCTCGCTGGCGAGCGCCCCTCCCAACCTCCCCAGAGATACGTGAGCACGGACGCTTCTTCCCCATCTGGGTCCCCTCACAGGATCTGTGAGTTCCTGCGGTTCCGCACGCCCTCGACTTGGCTGTGGTTCGGGGCTCTGTTCTGTTCCGTGTTTGCTCTCCGGCCCACGTGATCTCTCTGGCTAGGGCACCCAGGAAAAGCGAAAAGAAATCGAGTCCGCGTGAGTACTATTCAGGCATCAAGTGGGGATACCTACCAACGACCTCTAACGTGGATCCACCAAGATGGCGGCCGTGCGGGGTTCAGGAGGATCATTTTGCGCTTTCTGGGGGCGCTATTTGCTCTCAATGATTTCACGTGCCTTTTGGGCATGGCTCACGGAGATGGACGTGAAGCAGCAGGGCAGCCACATCTGGCGTCTCGGCCTAGCTAGGGCGGCTCCACGAGTGACCTCTCGGAACCGGGGCCGAGACCGCCATCCCTCCCCGGGCCCCCCCCCCCCTCGGTGGCTGGGTATGGGGGGGAGGAGGGGGAGGTTTCGGAGGGGAGACGGGAGATCTGGGCTTGTGGTTGGGGGCGCGCGGGGCCACACGTGTCATGTCGTGATATTCCTGTAACGCTCCAACAAGATACATATTATTCTCTCTTCTGCAGATTTCTATCTGTGTCTGAATGGAAATGTATTAGACTCTTGAAATCTGAGCCTTGACGAGGGGTGCGCCCTGTACGTCTCGGGCTACAGGCAGCATACGGAAACTGAAGATATCAGGAATCACGTATAAAGGTTAAAGTCAAAGAAACGGACCTAGTTCAGTGGCAGACTTAGTCTTCCTCGCTGCAGCCTCAAGGTAAATGCTGGGGGTACCCAGTCTATTCTTGGGAAGATACAGTGTTTCTTTTAACTGTTGCCAGCAACGCAGCTTCTCCTCTACCGGAGTTGAAACTGAGATTTAGTTCTTGCAGCTAGTAGTTCTTTTTCAGAACATCTATCAGGAAGGATCTGAATAGCTTGTCATGTCCCTGAAAATATACTAGAGAACATTTGGTTCAGTTCTCGTACCCAGAGACTGGGGAAATTAAGGTGGCACTAGAAATCGCACCTTTTGGTTATATAGTATCTTTCCTGGAAAACAGGCTGCTCTTAAACTCTAATTGTATCAAACAGTAGCAGGGATGAGAAGTGCATGATCCACAAGTTTCAGTAAAGCTGGCTCTCCCGCTCCTTAACATTATATACATTGTTAACAAAAGTGTAGAATTGGACACTTGATGGCAACAAAGAGGCATCCTGTTTGGCGTTTCTTTGGACTGCAGCCGGGAGAGGAGCAGAGCCGACTTGTTCAGTCCCCGGTCCTGCTACTCCTAGGCCTTTCCTCACACTTGATCTTGGACGCTCTGGGGCAGGTTGTGTCTGCAACAAGCACTCGATTTGTCCGGAAGCACTGAATCCTCTGTTCATCGCCTTTGTTCCCAGGACTGTCTCAGGAGGTGACGACGATTTCCCATGGGGGAATCTGTGTCAGAGGCTTGCCAACCATACTTTTCACGTGGTTCATGCAAAGCTCACCCGTCACCGGTCACCTGTCAACTCACCATCCGTACGAGAGTCAGCACCAACACGCCCGGCAGAGCTGAGCGTCAAGAAGGGGTTGCGTGGAAAGAGATGTGTATGCTTGGTCCTGGTCCTGGTTATAGACAGAAAGTATCAAGGGGGAATAACTCCCAGAATAAGTAGGCCTGCCTGGAATGCGAAATAGTGAGAAGAGGCCTCGCGCTTGGAGGACGGGTCAGAGCTTTAGCCACGGGAGAGTGAAAAGGAAAGGCCCGGGAAAGGGCCGTGGGGCAGGGGACGGTCTGAGCCCAGCACCAGCGGTGAAGGACGAGGAGGCACCTTGAAAGAACGTGCTGTTTCGGAGGTTTGTGGTAAGAGCACACCGGTGCTGCTAAAGATGAGGCTGGTGGAACCCAGATAGTAGAGAGGCGCCAGAAACCGGCCAGGAAGGATGAGAATCCTGTGTGCTGAGGACCGGCACTTCACCAAGCCCACAGCAAAGGGTGCTGTCTAGATTCAAACCCAGTCACTCGCGCAAACGCCACTCAGCCACCTCCTCATCTACAAGGCCGACAGATACTCGGTGCGTGAGGTGCGTGTACAGTCTAGGTGGGCGGCACTCACGTTATCGGGCAACCACACAGCTAATACGTGCTTTGAAAGAACCAACAGTGAGCTGATAGCTTTTTCTGGATCTGCCTATAACCAAAGATACCGCTCGCTGCATACTGTGGATCTCGACTCCTGTCTCACGTCTCCATGAGGCCGTCAGAAAAGTACTGTTCGTGCTACCTCTCAGGCCAGGAATGACACTTAAAGTGTAACGTGCTCACCAAGTCCTCAGAGATTCATGGATTTGAATCGAGAAATTCCACCTGGTCCTTTCGCTCCCGATCCACTCCTGCTCTCACCACTACTACCACACGGGTCAGACACGAGCGAGTTCAGCTGAATTAGCTTGCACACGTGGGGACGGAGTTAGCTTTCGGCACACGGATATTTAGGAATTCCATGGCAGTATGCCAGGTATTCACAGTATGTATCGGATATTCGCCTAATTTGATAACAAGAGAGCTCAGGCCTCAGGCATAACTTCAGGCAGATTTTCCCTCCAACAGAAACAGCTCAGATGGGCTGGCAGCCCGGGAAAATGAGCAACTGCCACTGACAGACTGAGACACCTATGGGCTCCCTCCGTGGGGAGACCTTCTGCCAAGGCTTCTCCCTCAAGGGCCGTTACCCAGCCTGCGGGCATCAGCTGAGGAGAAGGGGAGGTGGGTGCCCCGGAAAGCAGCCGCGCTCGAGTCAGTCTCCCGGGAGCTCTCGTTCCAGCTCTGGACGCTCACTCCCGGGCCTGGGTTCCCACTCCAGCTTTCAGATGGATCCCAGGCCCTTCTTCAGAGAAGTTCCTCCAGATGAGTCCCCAGCCACCAGTGGGCCTCATTCGACCTTGCGGGACCTCCCTCCCCTTCTGAAGCTAGGTTCCGTCTCTCTCTTCACAAAACTTTAAGTCCAACATAGATTGTTAACAATGACTTGCCATTTCCTTTTGTTCTCACCATTATTCTGACTACTTGCAGTTAATTCCGCTCACCTTTGGATTGCTTACGACACTCCAGGCCACTGAAAAAAAGGGAGTTTCCGTTCTGAGCTCAAAGATCCTCAGGCGGCATTTGGGCCTTACTTTACCTCTGCTGGAGACAGGAAGGTGGCAGGTGACCGGGACCTGCCAAGAGCAGAGCAGAAGCTGTGCCCCCTGAGCAGTGGTGCCTGGCTCTCTCTCATTGGTCGCAGAGGGTCTGCAAGATTCGAGGGGGTTCTTGACGGCCCCACCATGCTGGTGAGCCGTGTCGTCTCATCTCATCGGGAATCTGACCCCTCATCAGCAAGCGTAGCCATGTGCCCTCACCCTGAGTCTCTAAACCCTTCCCAGACCATCACTCGGCCCGCCTTCTCCTCTCAGGCAGAATGAACCTGGGCTTCTCTCCTGGGACAGGTCATTCTGTGTCATGGGATGTCCTCTTTACTCCTGTTGCCGGCAATAGGAGTATTGATGTGCCGCTCATAGGTCAGAGACTCCTCATTCTTATTACCCAGAGGCTTTTCTTCAGTCAGTAAATTTTGTTCCTTTGAAGTTAAAGGGATTGCCTTTGAAGACTATCATTTCTGACCTAGTCGCAAACCGTCTCTTTTGAGGAACTTCCTTAGGGTTCCAGGGATTAAGACAGTTTGCTTCCATTGCAAAGGGCACAGATTCATTCCTCGATTGCAGGATCTAGATCTCCTGTGCCTCACACTCTAGCCAAAAAGGTATATTTTAAATATAAGAGGGCCAAGCATAAACCTACTACTTTCCCTTTCCATTATTATGATAATAATCTAATTCTCTTCAAGGCAACACAAATGCTTCTTACTAACTAGAAGGATCATGTCGCGGAAATTATAAACAGAAAAACAGGGAATTACTTCATGATATCTCACTACATCCGTCTCCGATCCAACGTCCGAAACATCAAGGAAGTCCACGTAAAGTATCATCTTTAAATAGAGCGCTCCACTTTGAGACAATAGAACTAAACTCATTAAAACTAAGTTTTCCAGCATGTGGCTGCTTTGAAATCTTGCATCCAACCGACAATTCTGGAGCATATGATAATTCGGAATTGAGTAATCGATGACACAAACACTCTCCTAGGCAGGGGGACGTTTTGGATCGCCTGAGTTCTAGGTTCTCAATGTTATCAAGCCAGACACAATCTTCACGGTTTTTCATAGATCTTGTAATATCTTTTTTAAAATTTCAACTTTTTTGAGGTACAATTGACATACAAAATTGCAAGAAATTGAAATATAACTGTGGTGATTTCACGTGTTTACGATGTGAAAGGATTCCTCATCCAGTTAATTAATATCACCTCACATATTTCACTTTCTGTTTTTTTTTCTTCCCTCCATCTTTCCTACTTAGATTTTTATCTTCATAAGATTTCATTTATACAAAACATGTCAAAAAGAGTGCCATGTTTTACATTAGATCCTCAGACTCTATTCATCTTATAGCTGAACATTTGTTCCCTTTTACCAACCTCTCCCCATAGCCCTAGTAACCACTTTTCTACTCTCTGGATGAGTTTTACTTTTTCATGGATGCACTATCAGAGCCAGTCCTGAAATTTCCTCCAATTACAATTCTTCTCTCAGAGTCATCAGTCCATTTTGTGTTATCTTTCATGTTTTACAAAATTACTCCTAACCAGCAATGGAGCGGGTGTGGCAGGCAATGAGCCAAGAAGATTTACAGGGTGGCATCCACTTACTGTGGGAACTAACCATGGCATTGATCAGTCTATCAACCTAGAAAGAGATCACTGGACATTGCACAAAAATTTGCTTATTTCTTTGTAGAAGTTTGGCATTAAACTAAACCCTTAGTTTGGGATGGGATGGGGTGGGGTGGGGTGGGGTGGGGTGGGGTGGGGGGTGGGGGGTGGAGGAAACGGGAGCACCTAGAAAGAGGAGGAGACTGTCGGCCGTGCTGAGACACGGAAACATCGCACGGCTGGGGACCCGTTCCTCTCGTTTTCCCCGGGGTGTGAAAGAGACTTACTTTGCCTCCCGTCTCCTGGGATTTCATCTCCCCAGCAACAACGGTCAGGCAAGCTGTCGGGTGTGTGTGTGTTGCGGGGGGTTGGGGGGGGTTGGGGAGAAAAAAAGAAGACACCTTTCAAGTGAAAGGAGGGAGCGTGAAGGTCTCTGAACCCTCGGACAGCGGCCTTCCATTTTCCAGACCAGTGACACGTTCTCCCAAGTCGCCCGGTTCCAGAAAACGCTTTTCGGAAACAGAATCCTCGAGGCCCGCGAACTCCTTAGGAATCCTCGGATGAGCTTCCGGGCCAGGCTATACCGTAGGCAGCGCGCTTCCCCTGAAGCCAAAGCCACGGGCTCCAGAGGGCCACGTCCAAGAAGCTGATCTCGTACGGAACCCGGTGTCTTCTTCTCTAGGACACTTCTAGAAGCAGCAAGAGTGCCCGTTTGTGAGAATCGAAGGTGAAGCCGGCACGATGTAAACCCAGCGATGTGTGCGGTCAGAGGCCCATCTAGATTCGAACTCCAGTTCTGGAGGGAGGGGAGCAGTGGGGACAGGAGGGTGGCCTGCGAGTCCGCCGTCCCGTCCCCACTCCTCCTGTGAACATCCGCCCCGCGGAAGGTGTCGAGGAACCTCATGACCTGACCTACGGGGTGAACCGTCGCCAAAGACAAAGAATTCCTCCAGCCAGGCGTTGTCCGCAGCCACGAACCCCTTCCCTCCGTCGCCCGGCCTTTCAGAATGCCACGTGGAACCCTCTCAAGACGAGTGTGGGGCTTGGAGGTATGGGCCCCCGAATTCTCCTCGCCCGGCCCTGCAAGAAACCATTCCGGGCGGGCCTGCCCCACATGAAGACTTTTCGGGCTTTTCGGTGGACCGGGCCTCCCGGGGTGCCCCTGCACCCGGCACCCTGCGACATCCCGAGAGATCCCACGGAGAAACGTCTCCGGCCACTCGCGCGGCATCTGCCTCGCTGGCGAGCGCCCCTCCCAACCTCCCCAGAGATACGTGAGCACGGACGCTTCTTCCCCATCTGGGTCCCCTCACAGGATCTGTGAGTTCCTGCGGTTCCGCACGCCCTCGACTTGGCTGTGGTTCGGGGCTCTGTTCTGTTCCGTGTTTGCTCTCCGGCCCACGTGATCTCTCTGGCTAGGGCACCCAGGAAAAGCGAAAAGAAATCGAGTCCGCGTGAGTACTATTCAGGCATCAAGTGGGGATACCTACCAACGACCTCTAACGTGGATCCACCAAGATGGCGGCCGTGCGGGGTTCAGGAGGATCATTTTGCGCTTTCTGGGGGCGCTATTTGCTCTCAATGATTTCACGTGCCTTTTGGGCATGGCTCACGGAGATGGACGTGAAGCAGCAGGGCAGCCACATCTGGCGTCTCGGCCTAGCTAGGGCGGCTCCACGAGTGACCTCTCGGAACCGGGGCCGAGACCGCCATCCCTCCCCGGGCCCCCCCCCCCCCTCGGTGGCTGGGTATGGGGGGGAGGAGGGGGAGGTTTCGGAGGGGAGACGGGAGATCTGGGCTTGTGGTTGGGGGCGCGCGGGGCCACACGTGTCATGTCGTGATATTCCTGTAACGCTCCAACAAGATACATATTATTCTCTCTTCTGCAGATTTCTATCTGTGTCTGAATGGAAATGTATTAGACTCTTGAAATCTGAGCCTTGACGAGGGGTGCGCCCTGTACGTCTCGGGCTACAGGCAGCATACGGAAACTGAAGATATCAGGAATCACGTATAAAGGTTAAAGTCAAAGAAACGGACCTAGTTCAGTGGCAGACTTAGTCTTCCTCGCTGCAGCCTCAAGGTAAATGCTGGGGGTACCCAGTCTATTCTTGGGAAGATACAGTGTTTCTTTTAACTGTTGCCAGCAACGCAGCTTCTCCTCTACCGGAGTTGAAACTGAGATTTAGTTCTTGCAGCTAGTAGTTCTTTTTCAGAACATCTATCAGGAAGGATCTGAATAGCTTGTCATGTCCCTGAAAATATACTAGAGAACATTTGGTTCAGTTCTCGTACCCAGAGACTGGGGAAATTAAGGTGGCACTAGAAATCGCACCTTTTGGTTATATAGTATCTTTCCTGGAAAACAGGCTGCTCTTAAACTCTAATTGTATCAAACAGTAGCAGGGATGAGAAGTGCATGATCCACAAGTTTCAGTAAAGCTGGCTCTCCCGCTCCTTAACATTATATACATTGTTAACAAAAGTGTAGAATTGGACACTTGATGGCAACAAAGAGGCATCCTGTTTGGCGTTTCTTTGGACTGCAGCCGGGAGAGGAGCAGAGCCGACTTGTTCAGTCCCCGGTCCTGCTACTCCTAGGCCTTTCCTCACACTTGATCTTGGACGCTCTGGGGCAGGTTGTGTCTGCAACAAGCACTCGATTTGTCCGGAAGCACTGAATCCTCTGTTCATCGCCTTTGTTCCCAGGACTGTCTCAGGAGGTGACGACGATTTCCCATGGGGGAATCTGTGTCAGAGGCTTGCCAACCATACTTTTCACGTGGTTCATGCAAAGCTCACCCGTCACCGGTCACCTGTCAACTCACCATCCGTACGAGAGTCAGCACCAACACGCCCGGCAGAGCTGAGCGTCAAGAAGGGGTTGCGTGGAAAGAGATGTGTATGCTTGGTCCTGGTCCTGGTTATAGACAGAAAGTATCAAGGGGGAATAACTCCCAGAATAAGTAGGCCTGCCTGGAATGCGAAATAGTGAGAAGAGGCCTCGCGCTTGGAGGACGGGTCAGAGCTTTAGCCACGGGAGAGTGAAAAGGAAAGGCCCGGGAAAGGGCCGTGGGGCAGGGGACGGTCTGAGCCCAGCACCAGCGGTGAAGGACGAGGAGGCACCTTGAAAGAACGTGCTGTTTCGGAGGTTTGTGGTAAGAGCACACCGGTGCTGCTAAAGATGAGGCTGGTGGAACCCAGATAGTAGAGAGGCGCCAGAAACCGGCCAGGAAGGATGAGAATCCTGTGTGCTGAGGACCGGCACTTCACCAAGCCCACAGCAAAGGGTGCTGTCTAGATTCAAACCCAGTCACTCGCGCAAACGCCACTCAGCCACCTCCTCATCTACAAGGCCGACAGATACTCGGTGCGTGAGGTGCGTGTACAGTCTAGGTGGGCGGCACTCACGTTATCGGGCAACCACACAGCTAATACGTGCTTTGAAAGAACCAACAGTGAGCTGATAGCTTTTTCTGGATCTGCCTATAACCAAAGATACCGCTCGCTGCATACTGTGGATCTCGACTCCTGTCTCACGTCTCCATGAGGCCGTCAGAAAAGTACTGTTCGTGCTACCTCTCAGGCCAGGAATGACACTTAAAGTGTAACGTGCTCACCAAGTCCTCAGAGATTCATGGATTTGAATCGAGAAATTCCACCTGGTCCTTTCGCTCCCGATCCACTCCTGCTCTCACCACTACTACCACACGGGTCAGACACGAGCGAGTTCAGCTGAATTAGCTTGCACACGTGGGGACGGAGTTAGCTTTCGGCACACGGATATTTAGGAATTCCATGGCAGTATGCCAGGTATTCACAGTATGTATCGGATATTCGCCTAATTTGATAACAAGAGAGCTCAGGCCTCAGGCATAACTTCAGGCAGATTTTCCCTCCAACAGAAACAGCTCAGATGGGCTGGCAGCCCGGGAAAATGAGCAACTGCCACTGACAGACTGAGACACCTATGGGCTCCCTCCGTGGGGAGACCTTCTGCCAAGGCTTCTCCCTCAAGGGCCGTTACCCAGCCTGCGGGCATCAGCTGAGGAGAAGGGGAGGTGGGTGCCCCGGAAAGCAGCCGCGCTCGAGTCAGTCTCCCGGGAGCTCTCGTTCCAGCTCTGGACGCTCACTCCCGGGCCTGGGTTCCCACTCCAGCTTTCAGATGGATCCCAGGCCCTTCTTCAGAGAAGTTCCTCCAGATGAGTCCCCAGCCACCAGTGGGCCTCATTCGACCTTGCGGGACCTCCCTCCCCTTCTGAAGCTAGGTTCCGTCTCTCTCTTCACAAAACTTTAAGTCCAACATAGATTGTTAACAATGACTTGCCATTTCCTTTTGTTCTCACCATTATTCTGACTACTTGCAGTTAATTCCGCTCACCTTTGGATTGCTTACGACACTCCAGGCCACTGAAAAAAAGGGAGTTTCCGTTCTGAGCTCAAAGATCCTCAGGCGGCATTTGGGCCTTACTTTACCTCTGCTGGAGACAGGAAGGTGGCAGGTGACCGGGACCTGCCAAGAGCAGAGCAGAAGCTGTGCCCCCTGAGCAGTGGTGCCTGGCTCTCTCTCATTGGTCGCAGAGGGTCTGCAAGATTCGAGGGGGTTCTTGACGGCCCCACCATGCTGGTGAGCCGTGTCGTCTCATCTCATCGGGAATCTGACCCCTCATCAGCAAGCGTAGCCATGTGCCCTCACCCTGAGTCTCTAAACCCTTCCCAGACCATCACTCGGCCCGCCTTCTCCTCTCAGGCAGAATGAACCTGGGCTTCTCTCCTGGGACAGGTCATTCTGTGTCATGGGATGTCCTCTTTACTCCTGTTGCCGGCAATAGGAGTATTGATGTGCCGCTCATAGGTCAGAGACTCCTCATTCTTATTACCCAGAGGCTTTTCTTCAGTCAGTAAATTTTGTTCCTTTGAAGTTAAAGGGATTGCCTTTGAAGACTATCATTTCTGACCTAGTCGCAAACCGTCTCTTTTGAGGAACTTCCTTAGGGTTCCAGGGATTAAGACAGTTTGCTTCCATTGCAAAGGGCACAGATTCATTCCTCGATTGCAGGATCTAGATCTCCTGTGCCTCACACTCTAGCCAAAAAGGTATATTTTAAATATAAGAGGGCCAAGCATAAACCTACTACTTTCCCTTTCCATTATTATGATAATAATCTAATTCTCTTCAAGGCAACACAAATGCTTCTTACTAACTAGAAGGATCATGTCGCGGAAATTATAAACAGAAAAACAGGGAATTACTTCATGATATCTCACTACATCCGTCTCCGATCCAACGTCCGAAACATCAAGGAAGTCCACGTAAAGTATCATCTTTAAATAGAGCGCTCCACTTTGAGACAATAGAACTAAACTCATTAAAACTAAGTTTTCCAGCATGTGGCTGCTTTGAAATCTTGCATCCAACCGACAATTCTGGAGCATATGATAATTCGGAATTGAGTAATCGATGACACAAACACTCTCCTCGGCAGGGGGACGTTTTGGATCGCCTGAGTTCTAGGTTCTCAATGTTATCAAGCCAGACACAATCTTCACGGTTTTTCATAGATCTTGTAATATCTTTTTTAAAATTTCAACTTTTTTGAGGTACAATTGACATACAAAATTGCAAGAAATTGAAATATAACTGTGGTGATTTCACGTGTTTACGATGTGAAAGGATTCCTCATCCAGTTAATTAATATCACCTCACATATTTCACTTTCTGTTTTTTTTTCTTCCCTCCATCTTTCCTACTTAGATTTTTATCTTCATAAGATTTCATTTATACAAAACATGTCAAAAAGAGTGCCATGTTTTACATTAGATCCTCAGACTCTATTCATCTTATAGCTGAACATTTGTTCCCTTTTACCAACCTCTCCCCATAGCCCTAGTAACCACTTTTCTACTCTCTGGATGAGTTTTACTTTTTCATGGATGCACTATCAGAGCCAGTCCTGAAATTTCCTCCAATTACAATTCTTCTCTCAGAGTCATCAGTCCATTTTGTGTTATCTTTCATGTTTTACAAAATTACTCCTAACCAGCAATGGAGCGGGTGTGGCAGGCAATGAGCCAAGAAGATTTACAGGGTGGCATCCACTTACTGTGGGAACTAACCATGGCATTGATCAGTCTATCAACCTAGAAAGAGATCACTGGACATTGCACAAAAATTTGCTTATTTCTTTGTAGAAGTTTGGCATTAAACTAAACCCTTAGTTTGGGATGGGATGGGGTGGGGTGGGGTGGGGTGGGGTGGGGGGTGGGGGGTGGAGGAAACGGGAGCACCTAGAAAGAGGAGGAGACTGTCGGCCGTGCTGAGACACGGAAACATCGCACGGCTGGGGACCCGTTCCTCTCGTTTTCCCCGGGGTGTGAAAGAGACTTACTTTGCCTCCCGTCTCCTGGGATTTCATCTCCCCAGCAACAACGGTCAGGCAAGCTGTCGGGTGTGTGTGTGTTGCGGGGGGTTGGGGGGGGTTGGGGAGAAAAAAAGAAGACACCTTTCAAGTGAAAGGAGGGAGCTGTGAAGGTCTCTGAACCCTCGGACAGCGGCCTTCCATTTTCCAGACCAGTGACACGTTCTCCCAAGTCGCCCGGTTCCAGAAAACGCTTTTCGGAAACAGAATCCTCGAGGCCCGCGAACTCCTTAGGAATCCTCGGATGAGCTTCCGGGCCAGGCTATACCGTAGGCAGCGCGCTTCCCCTGAAGCCAAAGCCACGGGCTCCAGAGGGCCACGTCCAAGAAGCTGATCTCGTACGGAACCCGGTGTCTTCTTCTCTAGGACACTTCTAGAAGCAGCAAGAGTGCCCGTTTGTGAGAATCGAAGGTGAAGCCGGCACGATGTAAACCCAGCGATGTGTGCGGTCAGAGGCCCATCTAGATTCGAACTCCAGTTCTGGAGGGAGGGGAGCAGTGGGGACAGGAGGGTGGCCTGCGAGTCCGCCGTCCCGTCCCCACTCCTCCTGTGAACATCCGCCCCGCGGAAGGTGTCGAGGAACCTCATGACCTGACCTACGGGGTGAACCGTCGCCAAAGACAAAGAATTCCTCCAGCCAGGCGTTGTCCGCAGCCACGAACCCCTTCCCTCCGTCGCCCGGCCTTTCAGAATGCCACGTGGAACCCTCTCAAGACGAGTGTGGGGCTTGGAGGTATGGGCCCCCGAATTCTCCTCGCCCGGCCCTGCAAGAAACCATTCCGGGCGGGCCTGCCCCACATGAAGACTTTTCGGGCTTTTCGGTGGACCGGGCCTCCCGGGGTGCCCCTGCACCCGGCACCCTGCGACATCCCGAGAGATCCCACGGAGAAACGTCTCCGGCCACTCGCGCGGCATCTGCCTCGCTGGCGAGCGCCCCTCCCAACCTCCCCAGAGATACGTGAGCACGGACGCTTCTTCCCCATCTGGGTCCCCTCACAGGATCTGTGAGTTCCTGCGGTTCCGCACGCCCTCGACTTGGCTGTGGTTCGGGGCTCTGTTCTGTTCCGTGTTTGCTCTCCGGCCCACGTGATCTCTCTGGCTAGGGCACCCAGGAAAAGCGAAAAGAAATCGAGTCCGCGTGAGTACTATTCAGGCATCAAGTGGGGATACCTACCAACGACCTCTAACGTGGATCCACCAAGATGGCGGCCGTGCGGGGTTCAGGAGGATCATTTTGCGCTTTCTGGGGGCGCTATTTGCTCTCAATGATTTCACGTGCCTTTTGGGCATGGCTCACGGAGATGGACGTGAAGCAGCAGGGCAGCCACATCTGGCGTCTCGGCCTAGCTAGGGCGGCTCCACGAGTGACCTCTCGGAACCGGGGCCGAGACCGCCATCCCTCCCCGGGCCCCCCCCCCCCTCGGTGGCTGGGTATGGGGGGGAGGAGGGGGAGGTTTCGGAGGGGAGACGGGAGATCTGGGCTTGTGGTTGGGGGCGCGCGGGGCCACACGTGTCATGTCGTGATATTCCTGTAACGCTCCAACAAGATACATATTATTCTCTCTTCTGCAGATTTCTATCTGTGTCTGAATGGAAATGTATTAGACTCTTGAAATCTGAGCCTTGACGAGGGGTGCGCCCTGTACGTCTCGGGCTACAGGCAGCATACGGAAACTGAAGATATCAGGAATCACGTATAAAGGTTAAAGTCAAAGAAACGGACCTAGTTCAGTGGCAGACTTAGTCTTCCTCGCTGCAGCCTCAAGGTAAATGCTGGGGGTACCCAGTCTATTCTTGGGAAGATACAGTGTTTCTTTTAACTGTTGCCAGCAACGCAGCTTCTCCTCTACCGGAGTTGAAACTGAGATTTAGTTCTTGCAGCTAGTAGTTCTTTTTCAGAACATCTATCAGGAAGGATCTGAATAGCTTGTCATGTCCCTGAAAATATACTAGAGAACATTTGGTTCAGTTCTCGTACCCAGAGACTGGGGAAATTAAGGTGGCACTAGAAATCGCACCTTTTGGTTATATAGTATCTTTCCTGGAAAACAGGCTGCTCTTAAACTCTAATTGTATCAAACAGTAGCAGGGATGAGAAGTGCATGATCCACAAGTTTCAGTAAAGCTGGCTCTCCCGCTCCTTAACATTATATACATTGTTAACAAAAGTGTAGAATTGGACACTTGATGGCAACAAAGAGGCATCCTGTTTGGCGTTTCTTTGGACTGCAGCCGGGAGAGGAGCAGAGCCGACTTGTTCAGTCCCCGGTCCTGCTACTCCTAGGCCTTTCCTCACACTTGATCTTGGACGCTCTGGGGCAGGTTGTGTCTGCAACAAGCACTCGATTTGTCCGGAAGCACTGAATCCTCTGTTCATCGCCTTTGTTCCCAGGACTGTCTCAGGAGGTGACGACGATTTCCCATGGGGGAATCTGTGTCAGAGGCTTGCCAACCATACTTTTCACGTGGTTCATGCAAAGCTCACCCGTCACCGGTCACCTGTCAACTCACCATCCGTACGAGAGTCAGCACCAACACGCCCGGCAGAGCTGAGCGTCAAGAAGGGGTTGCGTGGAAAGAGATGTGTATGCTTGGTCCTGGTCCTGGTTATAGACAGAAAGTATCAAGGGGGAATAACTCCCAGAATAAGTAGGCCTGCCTGGAATGCGAAATAGTGAGAAGAGGCCTCGCGCTTGGAGGACGGGTCAGAGCTTTAGCCACGGGAGAGTGAAAAGGAAAGGCCCGGGAAAGGGCCGTGGGGCAGGGGACGGTCTGAGCCCAGCACCAGCGGTGAAGGACGAGGAGGCACCTTGAAAGAACGTGCTGTTTCGGAGGTTTGTGGTAAGAGCACACCGGTGCTGCTAAAGATGAGGCTGGTGGAACCCAGATAGTAGAGAGGCGCCAGAAACCGGCCAGGAAGGATGAGAATCCTGTGTGCTGAGGACCGGCACTTCACCAAGCCCACAGCAAAGGGTGCTGTCTAGATTCAAACCCAGTCACTCGCGCAAACGCCACTCAGCCACCTCCTCATCTACAAGGCCGACAGATACTCGGTGCGTGAGGTGCGTGTACAGTCTAGGTGGGCGGCACTCACGTTATCGGGCAACCACACAGCTAATACGTGCTTTGAAAGAACCAACAGTGAGCTGATAGCTTTTTCTGGATCTGCCTATAACCAAAGATACCGCTCGCTGCATACTGTGGATCTCGACTCCTGTCTCACGTCTCCATGAGGCCGTCAGAAAAGTACTGTTCGTGCTACCTCTCAGGCCAGGAATGACACTTAAAGTGTAACGTGCTCACCAAGTCCTCAGAGATTCATGGATTTGAATCGAGAAATTCCACCTGGTCCTTTCGCTCCCGATCCACTCCTGCTCTCACCACTACTACCACACGGGTCAGACACGAGCGAGTTCAGCTGAATTAGCTTGCACACGTGGGGACGGAGTTAGCTTTCGGCACACGGATATTTAGGAATTCCATGGCAGTATGCCAGGTATTCACAGTATGTATCGGATATTCGCCTAATTTGATAACAAGAGAGCTCAGGCCTCAGGCATAACTTCAGGCAGATTTTCCCTCCAACAGAAACAGCTCAGATGGGCTGGCAGCCCGGGAAAATGAGCAACTGCCACTGACAGACTGAGACACCTATGGGCTCCCTCCGTGGGGAGACCTTCTGCCAAGGCTTCTCCCTCAAGGGCCGTTACCCAGCCTGCGGGCATCAGCTGAGGAGAAGGGGAGGTGGGTGCCCCGGAAAGCAGCCGCGCTCGAGTCAGTCTCCCGGGAGCTCTCGTTCCAGCTCTGGACGCTCACTCCCGGGCCTGGGTTCCCACTCCAGCTTTCAGATGGATCCCAGGCCCTTCTTCAGAGAAGTTCCTCCAGATGAGTCCCCAGCCACCAGTGGGCCTCATTCGACCTTGCGGGACCTCCCTCCCCTTCTGAAGCTAGGTTCCGTCTCTCTCTTCACAAAACTTTAAGTCCAACATAGATTGTTAACAATGACTTGCCATTTCCTTTTGTTCTCACCATTATTCTGACTACTTGCAGTTAATTCCGCTCACCTTTGGATTGCTTACGACACTCCAGGCCACTGAAAAAAAGGGAGTTTCCGTTCTGAGCTCAAAGATCCTCAGGCGGCATTTGGGCCTTACTTTACCTCTGCTGGAGACAGGAAGGTGGCAGGTGACCGGGACCTGCCAAGAGCAGAGCAGAAGCTGTGCCCCCTGAGCAGTGGTGCCTGGCTCTCTCTCATTGGTCGCAGAGGGTCTGCAAGATTCGAGGGGGTTCTTGACGGCCCCACCATGCTGGTGAGCCGTGTCGTCTCATCTCATCGGGAATCTGACCCCTCATCAGCAAGCGTAGCCATGTGCCCTCACCCTGAGTCTCTAAACCCTTCCCAGACCATCACTCGGCCCGCCTTCTCCTCTCAGGCAGAATGAACCTGGGCTTCTCTCCTGGGACAGGTCATTCTGTGTCATGGGATGTCCTCTTTACTCCTGTTGCCGGCAATAGGAGTATTGATGTGCCGCTCATAGGTCAGAGACTCCTCATTCTTATTACCCAGAGGCTTTTCTTCAGTCAGTAAATTTTGTTCCTTTGAAGTTAAAGGGATTGCCTTTGAAGACTATCATTTCTGACCTAGTCGCAAACCGTCTCTTTTGAGGAACTTCCTTAGGGTTCCAGGGATTAAGACAGTTTGCTTCCATTGCAAAGGGCACAGATTCATTCCTCGATTGCAGGATCTAGATCTCCTGTGCCTCACACTCTAGCCAAAAAGGTATATTTTAAATATAAGAGGGCCAAGCATAAACCTACTACTTTCCCTTTCCATTATTATGATAATAATCTAATTCTCTTCAAGGCAACACAAATGCTTCTTACTAACTAGAAGGATCATGTCGCGGAAATTATAAACAGAAAAACAGGGAATTACTTCATGATATCTCACTACATCCGTCTCCGATCCAACGTCCGAAACATCAAGGAAGTCCACGTAAAGTATCATCTTTAAATAGAGCGCTCCACTTTGAGAGAATAGAACTAAACTCATTAAAACTAAGTTTTCCAGCATGTGGCTGCTTTGAAATCTTGCATCCAACCGACAATTCTGGAGCATATGATAATTCGGAATTGAGTAATCGATGACACAAACACTCTCCTAGGCAGGGGGACGTTTTGGATCGCCTGAGTTCTAGGTTCTCAATGTTATCAAGCCAGACACAATCTTCACGGTTTTTCATAGATCTTGTAATATCTTTTTTAAAATTTCAACTTTTTTGAGGTACAATTGACATACAAAATTGCAAGAAATTGAAATATAACTGTGGTGATTTCACGTGTTTACGATGTGAAAGGATTCCTCATCCAGTTAATTAATATCACCTCACATATTTCACTTTCTGTTTTTTTTTCTTCCCTCCATCTTTCCTACTTAGATTTTTATCTTCATAAGATTTCATTTATACAAAACATGTCAAAAAGAGTGCCATGTTTTACATTAGATCCTCAGACTCTATTCATCTTATAGCTGAACATTTGTTCCCTTTTACCAACCTCTCCCCATAGCCCTAGTAACCACTTTTCTACTCTCTGGATGAGTTTTACTTTTTCATGGATGCACTATCAGAGCCAGTCCTGAAATTTCCTCCAATTACAATTCTTCTCTCAGAGTCATCAGTCCATTTTGTGTTATCTTTCATGTTTTACAAAATTACTCCTAACCAGCAATGGAGCGGGTGTGGCAGGCAATGAGCCAAGAAGATTTACAGGGTGGCATCCACTTACTGTGGGAACTAACCATGGCATTGATCAGTCTATCAACCTAGAAAGAGATCACTGGACATTGCACAAAAATTTGCTTATTTCTTTGTAGAAGTTTGGCATTAAACTAAACCCTTAGTTTGGGATGGGATGGGGTGGGGTGGGGTGGGGTGGGGTGGGGTGGGGGGTGGGGGGTGGAGGAAACGGGAGCACCTAGAAAGAGGAGGAGACTGTCGGCCGTGCTGAGACACGGAAACATCGCACGGCTGGGGACCCGTTCCTCTCGTTTTCCCCGGGGTGTGAAAGAGACTTACTTTGCCTCCCGTCTCCTGGGATTTCATCTCCCCAGCAACAACGGTCAGGCAAGCTGTCGGGTGTGTGTGTGTTGCGGGGGGTTGGGGGGGGTTGGGGAGAAAAAAAGAAGACACCTTTCAAGTGAAAGGAGGGAGCGTGAAGGTCTCTGAACCCTCGGACAGCGGCCTTCCATTTTCCAGACCAGTGACACGTTCTCCCAAGTCGCCCGGTTCCAGAAAACGCTTTTCGGAAACAGAATCCTCGAGGCCCGCGAACTCCTTAGGAATCCTCGGATGAGCTTCCGGGCCAGGCTATACCGTAGGCAGCGCGCTTCCCCTGAAGCCAAAGCCACGGGCTCCAGAGGGCCACGTCCAAGAAGCTGATCTCGTACGGAACCCGGTGTCTTCTTCTCTAGGACACTTCTAGAAGCAGCAAGAGTGCCCGTTTGTGAGAATCGAAGGTGAAGCCGGCACGATGTAAACCCAGCGATGTGTGCGGTCAGAGGCCCATCTAGATTCGAACTCCAGTTCTGGAGGGAGGGGAGCAGTGGGGACAGGAGGGTGGCCTGCGAGTCCGCCGTCCCGTCCCCACTCCTCCTGTGAACATCCGCCCCGCGGAAGGTGTCGAGGAACCTCATGACCTGACCTACGGGGTGAACCGTCGCCAAAGACAAAGAATTCCTCCAGCCAGGCGTTGTCCGCAGCCACGAACCCCTTCCCTCCGTCGCCCGGCCTTTCAGAATGCCACGTGGAACCCTCTCAAGACGAGTGTGGGGCTTGGAGGTATGGGCCCCCGAATTCTCCTCGCCCGGCCCTGCAAGAAACCATTCCGGGCGGGCCTGCCCCACATGAAGACTTTTCGGGCTTTTCGGTGGACCGGGCCTCCCGGGGTGCCCCTGCACCCGGCACCCTGCGACATCCCGAGAGATCCCACGGAGAAACGTCTCCGGCCACTCGCGCGGCATCTGCCTCGCTGGCGAGCGCCCCTCCCAACCTCCCCAGAGATACGTGAGCACGGACGCTTCTTCCCCATCTGGGTCCCCTCACAGGATCTGTGAGTTCCTGCGGTTCCGCACGCCCTCGACTTGGCTGTGGTTCGGGGCTCTGTTCTGTTCCGTGTTTGCTCTCCGGCCCACGTGATCTCTCTGGCTAGGGCACCCAGGAAAAGCGAAAAGAAATCGAGTCCGCGTGAGTACTATTCAGGCATCAAGTGGGGATACCTACCAACGACCTCTAACGTGGATCCACCAAGATGGCGGCCGTGCGGGGTTCAGGAGGATCATTTTGCGCTTTCTGGGGGCGCTATTTGCTCTCAATGATTTCACGTGCCTTTTGGGCATGGCTCACGGAGATGGACGTGAAGCAGCAGGGCAGCCACATCTGGCGTCTCGGCCTAGCTAGGGCGGCTCCACGAGTGACCTCTCGGAACCGGGGCCGAGACCGCCATCCCTCCCCGGGCCCCCCCCCCCCCTCGGTGGCTGGGTATGGGGGGGAGGAGGGGGAGGTTTCGGAGGGGAGACGGGAGATCTGGGCTTGTGGTTGGGGGCGCGCGGGGCCACACGTGTCATGTCGTGATATTCCTGTAACGCTCCAACAAGATACATATTATTCTCTCTTCTGCAGATTTCTATCTGTGTCTGAATGGAAATGTATTAGACTCTTGAAATCTGAGCCTTGACGAGGGGTGCGCCCTGTACGTCTCGGGCTACAGGCAGCATACGGAAACTGAAGATATCAGGAATCACGTATAAAGGTTAAAGTCAAAGAAACGGACCTAGTTCAGTGGCAGACTTAGTCTTCCTCGCTGCAGCCTCAAGGTAAATGCTGGGGGTACCCAGTCTATTCTTGGGAAGATACAGTGTTTCTTTTAACTGTTGCCAGCAACGCAGCTTCTCCTCTACCGGAGTTGAAACTGAGATTTAGTTCTTGCAGCTAGTAGTTCTTTTTCAGAACATCTATCAGGAAGGATCTGAATAGCTTGTCATGTCCCTGAAAATATACTAGAGAACATTTGGTTCAGTTCTCGTACCCAGAGACTGGGGAAATTAAGGTGGCACTAGAAATCGCACCTTTTGGTTATATAGTATCTTTCCTGGAAAACAGGCTGCTCTTAAACTCTAATTGTATCAAACAGTAGCAGGGATGAGAAGTGCATGATCCACAAGTTTCAGTAAAGCTGGCTCTCCCGCTCCTTAACATTATATACATTGTTAACAAAAGTGTAGAATTGGACACTTGATGGCAACAAAGAGGCATCCTGTTTGGCGTTTCTTTGGACTGCAGCCGGGAGAGGAGCAGAGCCGACTTGTTCAGTCCCCGGTCCTGCTACTCCTAGGCCTTTCCTCACACTTGATCTTGGACGCTCTGGGGCAGGTTGTGTCTGCAACAAGCACTCGATTTGTCCGGAAGCACTGAATCCTCTGTTCATCGCCTTTGTTCCCAGGACTGTCTCAGGAGGTGACGACGATTTCCCATGGGGGAATCTGTGTCAGAGGCTTGCCAACCATACTTTTCACGTGGTTCATGCAAAGCTCACCCGTCACCGGTCACCTGTCAACTCACCATCCGTACGAGAGTCAGCACCAACACGCCCGGCAGAGCTGAGCGTCAAGAAGGGGTTGCGTGGAAAGAGATGTGTATGCTTGGTCCTGGTCCTGGTTATAGACAGAAAGTATCAAGGGGGAATAACTCCCAGAATAAGTAGGCCTGCCTGGAATGCGAAATAGTGAGAAGAGGCCTCGCGCTTGGAGGACGGGTCAGAGCTTTAGCCACGGGAGAGTGAAAAGGAAAGGCCCGGGAAAGGGCCGTGGGGCAGGGGACGGTCTGAGCCCAGCACCAGCGGTGAAGGACGAGGAGGCACCTTGAAAGAACGTGCTGTTTCGGAGGTTTGTGGTAAGAGCACACCGGTGCTGCTAAAGATGAGGCTGGTGGAACCCAGATAGTAGAGAGGCGCCAGAAACCGGCCAGGAAGGATGAGAATCCTGTGTGCTGAGGACCGGCACTTCACCAAGCCCACAGCAAAGGGTGCTGTCTAGATTCAAACCCAGTCACTCGCGCAAACGCCACTCAGCCACCTCCTCATCTACAAGGCCGACAGATACTCGGTGCGTGAGGTGCGTGTACAGTCTAGGTGGGCGGCACTCACGTTATCGGGCAACCACACAGCTAATACGTGCTTTGAAAGAACCAACAGTGAGCTGATAGCTTTTTCTGGATCTGCCTATAACCAAAGATACCGCTCGCTGCATACTGTGGATCTCGACTCCTGTCTCACGTCTCCATGAGGCCGTCAGAAAAGTACTGTTCGTGCTACCTCTCAGGCCAGGAATGACACTTAAAGTGTAACGTGCTCACCAAGTCCTCAGAGATTCATGGGTTTGAATCGAGAAATTCCACCTGGTCCTTTCGCTCCCGATCCACTCCTGCTCTCACCACTACTACCACACGGGTCAGACACGAGCGAGTTCAGCTGAATTAGCTTGCACACGTGGGGACGGAGTTAGCTTTCGGCACACGGATATTTAGGAATTCCATGGCAGTATGCCAGGTATTCACAGTATGTATCGGATATTCGCCTAATTTGATAACAAGAGAGCTCAGGCCTCAGGCATAACTTCAGGCAGATTTTCCCTCCAACAGAAACAGCTCAGATGGGCTGGCAGCCCGGGAAAATGAGCAACTGCCACTGACAGACTGAGACACCTATGGGCTCCCTCCGTGGGGAGACCTTCTGCCAAGGCTTCTCCCTCAAGGGCCGTTACCCAGCCTGCGGGCATCAGCTGAGGAGAAGGGGAGGTGGGTGCCCCGGAAAGCAGCCGCGCTCGAGTCAGTCTCCCGGGAGCTCTCGTTCCAGCTCTGGACGCTCACTCCCGGGCCTGGGTTCCCACTCCAGCTTTCAGATGGATCCCAGGCCCTTCTTCAGAGAAGTTCCTCCAGATGAGTCCCCAGCCACCAGTGGGCCTCATTCGACCTTGCGGGACCTCCCTCCCCTTCTGAAGCTAGGTTCCGTCTCTCTCTTCACAAAACTTTAAGTCCAACATAGATTGTTAACAATGACTTGCCATTTCCTTTTGTTCTCACCATTATTCTGACTACTTGCAGTTAATTCCGCTCACCTTTGGATTGCTTACGACACTCCAGGCCACTGAAAAAAAGGGAGTTTCCGTTCTGAGCTCAAAGATCCTCAGGCGGCATTTGGGCCTTACTTTACCTCTGCTGGAGACAGGAAGGTGGCAGGTGACCGGGACCTGCCAAGAGCAGAGCAGAAGCTGTGCCCCCTGAGCAGTGGTGCCTGGCTCTCTCTCATTGGTCGCAGAGGGTCTGCAAGATTCGAGGGGGTTCTTGACGGCCCCACCATGCTGGTGAGCCGTGTCGTCTCATCTCATCGGGAATCTGACCCCTCATCAGCAAGCGTAGCCATGTGCCCTCACCCTGAGTCTCTAAACCCTTCCCAGACCATCACTCGGCCCGCCTTCTCCTCTCAGGCAGAATGAACCTGGGCTTCTCTCCTGGGACAGGTCATTCTGTGTCATGGGATGTCCTCTTTACTCCTGTTGCCGGCAATAGGAGTATTGATGTGCCGCTCATAGGTCAGAGACTCCTCATTCTTATTACCCAGAGGCTTTTCTTCAGTCAGTAAATTTTGTTCCTTTGAAGTTAAAGGGATTGCCTTTGAAGACTATCATTTCTGACCTAGTCGCAAACCGTCTCTTTTGAGGAACTTCCTTAGGGTTCCAGGGATTAAGACAGTTTGCTTCCATTGCAAAGGGCACAGATTCATTCCTCGATTGCAGGATCTAGATCTCCTGTGCCTCACACTCTAGCCAAAAAGGTATATTTTAAATATAAGAGGGCCAAGCATAAACCTACTACTTTCCCTTTCCATTATTATGATAATAATCTAATTCTCTTCAAGGCAACACAAATGCTTCTTACTAACTAGAAGGATCATGTCGCGGAAATTATAAACAGAAAAACAGGGAATTACTTCATGATATCTCACTACATCCGTCTCCGATCCAACGTCCGAAACATCAAGGAAGTCCACGTAAAGTATCATCTTTAAATAGAGCGCTCCACTTTGAGACAATAGAACTAAACTCATTAAAACTAAGTTTTCCAGCATGTGGCTGCTTTGAAATCTTGCATCCAACCGACAATTCTGGAGCATATGATAATTCGGAATTGAGTAATCGATGACACAAACACTCTCCTAGGCAGGGGGACGTTTTGGATCGCCTGAGTTCTAGGTTCTCAATGTTATCAAGCCAGACACAATCTTCACGGTTTTTCATAGATCTTGTAATATCTTTTTTAAAATTTCAACTTTTTTGAGGTACAATTGACATACAAAATTGCAAGAAATTGAAATATAACTGTGGTGATTTCACGTGTTTACGATGTGAAAGGATTCCTCATCCAGTTAATTAATATCACCTCACATATTTCACTTTCTGTTTTTTTTTCTTCCCTCCATCTTTCCTACTTAGATTTTTATCTTCATAAGATTTCATTTATACAAAACATGTCAAAAAGAGTGCCATGTTTTACATTAGATCCTCAGACTCTATTCATCTTATAGCTGAACATTTGTTCCCTTTTACCAACCTCTCCCCATAGCCCTAGTAACCACTTTTCTACTCTCTGGATGAGTTTTACTTTTTCATGGATGCACTATCAGAGCCAGTCCTGAAATTTCCTCCAATTACAATTCTTCTCTCAGAGTCATCAGTCCATTTTGTGTTATCTTTCATGTTTTACAAAATTACTCCTAACCAGCAATGGAGCGGGTGTGGCAGGCAATGAGCCAAGAAGATTTACAGGGTGGCATCCACTTACTGTGGGAACTAACCATGGCATTGATCAGTCTATCAACCTAGAAAGAGATCACTGGACATTGCACAAAAATTTGCTTATTTCTTTGTAGAAGTTTGGCATTAAACTAAACCCTTAGTTTGGGATGGGGTGGGGTGGGGTGGGGTGGGGTGGGGTGGGGGGTGGGGGGTGGAGGAAACGGGAGCACCTAGAAAGAGGAGGAGACTGTCGGCCGTGCTGAGACACGGAAACATCGCACGGCTGGGGACCCGTTCCTCTCGTTTTCCCCGGGGTGTGAAAGAGACTTACTTTGCCTCCCGTCTCCTGGGATTTCATCTCCCCAGCAACAACGGTCAGGCAAGCTGTCGGGTGTGTGTGTGTTGCGGGGGGTTGGGGGGGGTTGGGGAGAAAAAAAGAAGACACCTTTCAAGTGAAAGGAGGGAGCGTGAAGGTCTCTGAACCCTCGGACAGCGGCCTTCCATTTTCCAGACCAGTGACACGTTCTCCCAAGTCGCCCGGTTCCAGAAAACGCTTTTCGGAAACAGAATCCTCGAGGCCCGCGAACTCCTTAGGAATCCTCGGATGAGCTTCCGGGCCAGGCTATACCGTAGGCAGCGCGCTTCCCCTGAAGCCAAAGCCACGGGCTCCAGAGGGCCACGTCCAAGAAGCTGATCTCGTACGGAACCCGGTGTCTTCTTCTCTAGGACACTTCTAGAAGCAGCAAGAGTGCCCGTTTGTGAGAATCGAAGGTGAAGCCGGCACGATGTAAACCCAGCGATGTGTGCGGTCAGAGGCCCATCTAGATTCGAACTCCAGTTCTGGAGGGAGGGGAGCAGTGGGGACAGGAGGGTGGCCTGCGAGTCCGCCGTCCCGTCCCCACTCCTCCTGTGAACATCCGCCCCGCGGAAGGTGTCGAGGAACCTCATGACCTGACCTACGGGGTGAACCGTCGCCAAAGACAAAGAATTCCTCCAGCCAGGCGTTGTCCGCAGCCACGAACCCCTTCCCTCCGTCGCCCGGCCTTTCAGAATGCCACGTGGAACCCTCTCAAGACGAGTGTGGGGCTTGGAGGTATGGGCCCCCGAATTCTCCTCGCCCGGCCCTGCAAGAAACCATTCCGGGCGGGCCTGCCCCACATGAAGACTTTTCGGGCTTTTCGGTGGACCGGGCCTCCCGGGGTGCCCCTGCACCCGGCACCCTGCGACATCCCGAGAGATCCCACGGAGAAACGTCTCCGGCCACTCGCGCGGCATCTGCCTCGCTGGCGAGCGCCCCTCCCAACCTCCCCAGAGATACGTGAGCACGGACGCTTCTTCCCCATCTGGGTCCCCTCACAGGATCTGTGAGTTCCTGCGGTTCCGCACGCCCTCGACTTGGCTGTGGTTCGGGGCTCTGTTCTGTTCCGTGTTTGCTCTCCGGCCCACGTGATCTCTCTGGCTAGGGCACCCAGGAAAAGCGAAAAGAAATCGAGTCCGCGTGAGTACTATTCAGGCATCAAGTGGGGATACCTACCAACGACCTCTAACGTGGATCCACCAAGATGGCGGCCGTGCGGGGTTCAGGAGCATCATTTTGCGCTTTCTGGGGGCGCTATTTGCTCTCAATGATTTCACGTGCCTTTTGGGCATGGCTCACGGAGATGGACGTGAAGCAGCAGGGCAGCCACATCTGGCGTCTCGGCCTAGCTAGGGCGGCTCCACGAGTGACCTCTCGGAACCGGGGCCGAGACCGCCATCCCTCCCCGGGCCCCCCCCCCCCTCGGTGGCTGGGTATGGGGGGGAGGAGGGGGAGGTTTCGGAGGGGAGACGGGAGATCTGGGCTTGTGGTTGGGGGCGCGCGGGGCCACACGTGTCATGTCGTGATATTCCTGTAACGCTCCAACAAGATACATATTATTCTCTCTTCTGCAGATTTCTATCTGTGTCTGAATGGAAATGTATTAGACTCTTGAAATCTGAGCCTTGACGAGGGGTGCGCCCTGTACGTCTCGGGCTACAGGCAGCATACGGAAACTGAAGATATCAGGAATCACGTATAAAGGTTAAAGTCAAAGAAACGGACCTAGTTCAGTGGCAGACTTAGTCTTCCTCGCTGCAGCCTCAAGGTAAATGCTGGGGGTACCCAGTCTATTCTTGGGAAGATACAGTGTTTCTTTTAACTGTTGCCAGCAACGCAGCTTCTCCTCTACCGGAGTTGAAACTGAGATTTAGTTCTTGCAGCTAGTAGTTCTTTTTCAGAACATCTATCAGGAAGGATCTGAATAGCTTGTCATGTCCCTGAAAATATACTAGAGAACATTTGGTTCAGTTCTCGTACCCAGAGACTGGGGAAATTAAGGTGGCACTAGAAATCGCACCTTTTGGTTATATAGTATCTTTCCTGGAAAACAGGCTGCTCTTAAACTCTAATTGTATCAAACAGTAGCAGGGATGAGAAGTGCATGATCCACAAGTTTCAGTAAAGCTGGCTCTCCCGCTCCTTAACATTATATACATTGTTAACAAAAGTGTAGAATTGGACACTTGATGGCAACAAAGAGGCATCCTGTTTGGCGTTTCTTTGGACTGCAGCCGGGAGAGGAGCAGAGCCGACTTGTTCAGTCCCCGGTCCTGCTACTCCTAGGCCTTTCCTCACACTTGATCTTGGACGCTCTGGGGCAGGTTGTGTCTGCAACAAGCACTCGATTTGTCCGGAAGCACTGAATCCTCTGTTCATCGCCTTTGTTCCCAGGACTGTCTCAGGAGGTGACGACGATTTCCCATGGGGGAATCTGTGTCAGAGGCTTGCCAACCATACTTTTCACGTGGTTCATGCAAAGCTCACCCGTCACCGGTCACCTGTCAACTCACCATCCGTACGAGAGTCAGCACCAACACGCCCGGCAGAGCTGAGCGTCAAGAAGGGGTTGCGTGGAAAGAGATGTGTATGCTTGGTCCTGGTCCTGGTTATAGACAGAAAGTATCAAGGGGGAATAACTCCCAGAATAAGTAGGCCTGCCTGGAATGCGAAATAGTGAGAAGAGGCCTCGCGCTTGGAGGACGGGTCAGAGCTTTAGCCACGGGAGAGTGAAAAGGAAAGGCCCGGGAAAGGGCCGTGGGGCAGGGGACGGTCTGAGCCCAGCACCAGCGGTGAAGGACGAGGAGGCACCTTGAAAGAACGTGCTGTTTCGGAGGTTTGTGGTAAGAGCACACCGGTGCTGCTAAAGATGAGGCTGGTGGAACCCAGATAGTAGAGAGGCGCCAGAAACCGGCCAGGAAGGATGAGAATCCTGTGTGCTGAGGACCGGCACTTCACCAAGCCCACAGCAAAGGGTGCTGTCTAGATTCAAACCCAGTCACTCGCGCAAACGCCACTCAGCCACCTCCTCATCTACAAGGCCGACAGATACTCGGTGCGTGAGGTGCGTGTACAGTCTAGGTGGGCGGCACTCACGTTATCGGGCAACCACACAGCTAATACGTGCTTTGAAAGAACCAACAGTGAGCTGATAGCTTTTTCTGGATCTGCCTATAACCAAAGATACCGCTCGCTGCATACTGTGGATCTCGACTCCTGTCTCACGTCTCCATGAGGCCGTCAGAAAAGTACTGTTCGTGCTACCTCTCAGGCCAGGAATGACACTTAAAGTGTAACGTGCTCACCAAGTCCTCAGAGATTCATGGGTTTGAATCGAGAAATTCCACCTGGTCCTTTCGCTCCCGATCCACTCCTGCTCTCACCACTACTACCACACGGGTCAGACACGAGCGAGTTCAGCTGAATTAGCTTGCACACGTGGGGACGGAGTTAGCTTTCGGCACACGGATATTTAGGAATTCCATGGCAGTATGCCAGGTATTCACAGTATGTATCGGATATTCGCCTAATTTGATAACAAGAGAGCTCAGGCCTCAGGCATAACTTCAGGCAGATTTTCCCTCCAACAGAAACAGCTCAGATGGGCTGGCAGCCCGGGAAAATGAGCAACTGCCACTGACAGACTGAGACACCTATGGGCTCCCTCCGTGGGGAGACCTTCTGCCAAGGCTTCTCCCTCAAGGGCCGTTACCCAGCCTGCGGGCATCAGCTGAGGAGAAGGGGAGGTGGGTGCCCCGGAAAGCAGCCGCGCTCGAGTCAGTCTCCCGGGAGCTCTCGTTCCAGCTCTGGACGCTCACTCCCGGGCCTGGGTTCCCACTCCAGCTTTCAGATGGATCCCAGGCCCTTCTTCAGAGAAGTTCCTCCAGATGAGTCCCCAGCCACCAGTGGGCCTCATTCGACCTTGCGGGACCTCCCTCCCCTTCTGAAGCTAGGTTCCGTCTCTCTCTTCACAAAACTTTAAGTCCAACATAGATTGTTAACAATGACTTGCCATTTCCTTTTGTTCTCACCATTATTCTGACTACTTGCAGTTAATTCCGCTCACCTTTGGATTGCTTACGACACTCCAGGCCACTGAAAAAAAGGGAGTTTCCGTTCTGAGCTCAAAGATCCTCAGGCGGCATTTGGGCCTTACTTTACCTCTGCTGGAGACAGGAAGGTGGCAGGTGACCGGGACCTGCCAAGAGCAGAGCAGAAGCTGTGCCCCCTGAGCAGTGGTGCCTGGCTCTCTCTCATTGGTCGCAGAGGGTCTGCAAGATTCGAGGGGGTTCTTGACGGCCCCACCATGCTGGTGAGCCGTGTCGTCTCATCTCATCGGGAATCTGACCCCTCATCAGCAAGCGTAGCCATGTGCCCTCACCCTGAGTCTCTAAACCCTTCCCAGACCATCACTCGGCCCGCCTTCTCCTCTCAGGCAGAATGAACCTGGGCTTCTCTCCTGGGACAGGTCATTCTGTGTCATGGGATGTCCTCTTTACTCCTGTTGCCGGCAATAGGAGTATTGATGTGCCGCTCATAGGTCAGAGACTCCTCATTCTTATTACCCAGAGGCTTTTCTTCAGTCAGTAAATTTTGTTCCTTTGAAGTTAAAGGGATTGCCTTTGAAGACTATCATTTCTGACCTAGTCGCAAACCGTCTCTTTTGAGGAACTTCCTTAGGGTTCCAGGGATTAAGACAGTTTGCTTCCATTGCAAAGGGCACAGATTCATTCCTCGATTGCAGGATCTAGATCTCCTGTGCCTCACACTCTAGCCAAAAAGGTATATTTTAAATATAAGAGGGCCAAGCATAAACCTACTACTTTCCCTTTCCATTATTATGATAATAATCTAATTCTCTTCAAGGCAACACAAATGCTTCTTACTAACTAGAAGGATCATGTCGCGGAAATTATAAACAGAAAAACAGGGAATTACTTCATGATATCTCACTACATCCGTCTCCGATCCAACGTCCGAAACATCAAGGAAGTCCACGTAAAGTATCATCTTTAAATAGAGCGCTCCACTTTGAGACAATAGAACTAAACTCATTAAAACTAAGTTTTCCAGCATGTGGCTGCTTTGAAATCTTGCATCCAACCGACAATTCTGGAGCATATGATAATTCGGAATTGAGTAATCGATGACACAAACACTCTCCTAGGCAGGGGGACGTTTTGGATCGCCTGAGTTCTAGGTTCTCAATGTTATCAAGCCAGACACAATCTTCACGGTTTTTCATAGATCTTGTAATATCTTTTTTAAAATTTCAACTTTTTTGAGGTACAATTGACATACAAAATTGCAAGAAATTGAAATATAACTGTGGTGATTTCACGTGTTTACGATGTGAAAGGATTCCTCATCCAGTTAATTAATATCACCTCACATATTTCACTTTCTGTTTTTTTTTCTTCCCTCCATCTTTCCTACTTAGATTTTTATCTTCATAAGATTTCATTTATACAAAACATGTCAAAAAGAGTGCCATGTTTTACATTAGATCCTCAGACTCTATTCATCTTATAGCTGAACATTTGTTCCCTTTTACCAACCTCTCCCCATAGCCCTAGTAACCACTTTTCTACTCTCTGGATGAGTTTTACTTTTTCATGGATGCACTATCAGAGCCAGTCCTGAAATTTCCTCCAATTACAATTCTTCTCTCAGAGTCATCAGTCCATTTTGTGTTATCTTTCATGTTTTACAAAATTACTCCTAACCAGCAATGGAGCGGGTGTGGCAGGCAATGAGCCAAGAAGATTTACAGGGTGGCATCCACTTACTGTGGGAACTAACCATGGCATTGATCAGTCTATCAACCTAGAAAGAGATCACTGGACATTGCACAAAAATTTGCTTATTTCTTTGTAGAAGTTTGGCATTAAACTAAACCCTTAGTTTGGGATGGGGTGGGGTGGGGTGGGGTGGGGTGGGGTGGGGGGTGGGGGGTGGAGGAAACGGGAGCACCTAGAAAGAGGAGGAGACTGTCGGCCGTGCTGAGACACGGAAACATCGCACGGCTGGGGACCCGTTCCTCTCGTTTTCCCCGGGGTGTGAAAGAGACTTACTTTGCCTCCCGTCTCCTGGGATTTCATCTCCCCAGCAACAACGGTCAGGCAAGCTGTCGGGTGTGTGTGTGTTGCGGGGGGTTGGGGGGGGTTGGGGAGAAAAAAAGAAGACACCTTTCAAGTGAAAGGAGGGAGCGTGAAGGTCTCTGAACCCTCGGACAGCGGCCTTCCATTTTCCAGACCAGTGACACGTTCTCCCAAGTCGCCCGGTTCCAGAAAACGCTTTTCGGAAACAGAATCCTCGAGGCCCGCGAACTCCTTAGGAATCCTCGGATGAGCTTCCGGGCCAGGCTATACCGTAGGCAGCGCGCTTCCCCTGAAGCCAAAGCCACGGGCTCCAGAGGGCCACGTCCAAGAAGCTGATCTCGTACGGAACCCGGTGTCTTCTTCTCTAGGACACTTCTAGAAGCAGCAAGAGTGCCCGTTTGTGAGAATCGAAGGTGAAGCCGGCACGATGTAAACCCAGCGATGTGTGCGGTCAGAGGCCCATCTAGATTCGAACTCCAGTTCTGGAGGGAGGGGAGCAGTGGGGACAGGAGGGTGGCCTGCGAGTCCGCCGTCCCGTCCCCACTCCTCCTGTGAACATCCGCCCCGCGGAAGGTGTCGAGGAACCTCATGACCTGACCTACGGGGTGAACCGTCGCCAAAGACAAAGAATTCCTCCAGCCAGGCGTTGTCCGCAGCCACGAACCCCTTCCCTCCGTCGCCCGGCCTTTCAGAATGCCACGTGGAACCCTCTCAAGACGAGTGTGGGGCTTGGAGGTATGGGCCCCCGAATTCTCCTCGCCCGGCCCTGCAAGAAACCATTCCGGGCGGGCCTGCCCCACATGAAGACTTTTCGGGCTTTTCGGTGGACCGGGCCTCCCGGGGTGCCCCTGCACCCGGCACCCTGCGACATCCCGAGAGATCCCACGGAGAAACGTCTCCGGCCACTCGCGCGGCATCTGCCTCGCTGGCGAGCGCCCCTCCCAACCTCCCCAGAGATACGTGAGCACGGACGCTTCTTCCCCATCTGGGTCCCCTCACAGGATCTGTGAGTTCCTGCGGTTCCGCACGCCCTCGACTTGGCTGTGGTTCGGGGCTCTGTTCTGTTCCGTGTTTGCTCTCCGGCCCACGTGATCTCTCTGGCTAGGGCACCCAGGAAAAGCGAAAAGAAATCGAGTCCGCGTGAGTACTATTCAGGCATCAAGTGGGGATACCTACCAACGACCTCTAACGTGGATCCACCAAGATGGCGGCCGTGCGGGGTTCAGGAGGATCATTTTGCGCTTTCTGGGGGCGCTATTTGCTCTCAATGATTTCACGTGCCTTTTGGGCATGGCTCACGGAGATGGACGTGAAGCAGCAGGGCAGCCACATCTGGCGTCTCGGCCTAGCTAGGGCGGCTCCACGAGTGACCTCTCGGAACCGGGGCCGAGACCGCCATCCCTCCCCGGGCCCCCCCCCCCCTCGGTGGCTGGGTATGGGGGGGAGGAGGGGGAGGTTTCGGAGGGGAGACGGGAGATCTGGGCTTGTGGTTGGGGGCGCGCGGGGCCACACGTGTCATGTCGTGATATTCCTGTAACGCTCCAACAAGATACATATTATTCTCTCTTCTGCAGATTTCTATCTGTGTCTGAATGGAAATGTATTAGACTCTTGAAATCTGAGCCTTGACGAGGGGTGCGCCCTGTACGTCTCGGGCTACAGGCAGCATACGGAAACTGAAGATATCAGGAATCACGTATAAAGGTTAAAGTCAAAGAAACGGACCTAGTTCAGTGGCAGACTTAGTCTTCCTCGCTGCAGCCTCAAGGTAAATGCTGGGGGTACCCAGTCTATTCTTGGGAAGATACAGTGTTTCTTTTAACTGTTGCCAGCAACGCAGCTTCTCCTCTACCGGAGTTGAAACTGAGATTTAGTTCTTGCAGCTAGTAGTTCTTTTTCAGAACATCTATCAGGAAGGATCTGAATAGCTTGTCATGTCCCTGAAAATATACTAGAGAACATTTGGTTCAGTTCTCGTACCCAGAGACTGGGGAAATTAAGGTGGCACTAGAAATCGCACCTTTTGGTTATATAGTATCTTTCCTGGAAAACAGGCTGCTCTTAAACTCTAATTGTATCAAACAGTAGCAGGGATGAGAAGTGCATGATCCACAAGTTTCAGTAAAGCTGGCTCTCCCGCTCCTTAACATTATATACATTGTTAACAAAAGTGTAGAATTGGACACTTGATGGCAACAAAGAGGCATCCTGTTTGGCGTTTCTTTGGACTGCAGCCGGGAGAGGAGCAGAGCCGACTTGTTCAGTCCCCGGTCCTGCTACTCCTAGGCCTTTCCTCACACTTGATCTTGGACGCTCTGGGGCAGGTTGTGTCTGCAACAAGCACTCGATTTGTCCGGAAGCACTGAATCCTCTGTTCATCGCCTTTGTTCCCAGGACTGTCTCAGGAGGTGACGACGATTTCCCATGGGGGAATCTGTGTCAGAGGCTTGCCAACCATACTTTTCACGTGGTTCATGCAAAGCTCACCCGTCACCGGTCACCTGTCAACTCACCATCCGTACGAGAGTCAGCACCAACACGCCCGGCAGAGCTGAGCGTCAAGAAGGGGTTGCGTGGAAAGAGATGTGTATGCTTGGTCCTGGTCCTGGTTATAGACAGAAAGTATCAAGGGGGAATAACTCCCAGAATAAGTAGGCCTGCCTGGAATGCGAAATAGTGAGAAGAGGCCTCGCGCTTGGAGGACGGGTCAGAGCTTTAGCCACGGGAGAGTGAAAAGGAAAGGCCCGGGAAAGGGCCGTGGGGCAGGGGACGGTCTGAGCCCAGCACCAGCGGTGAAGGACGAGGAGGCACCTTGAAAGAACGTGCTGTTTCGGAGGTTTGTGGTAAGAGCACACCGGTGCTGCTAAAGATGAGGCTGGTGGAACCCAGATAGTAGAGAGGCGCCAGAAACCGGCCAGGAAGGATGAGAATCCTGTGTGCTGAGGACCGGCACTTCACCAAGCCCACAGCAAAGGGTGCTGTCTAGATTCAAACCCAGTCACTCGCGCAAACGCCACTCAGCCACCTCCTCATCTACAAGGCCGACAGATACTCGGTGCGTGAGGTGCGTGTACAGTCTAGGTGGGCGGCACTCACGTTATCGGGCAACCACACAGCTAATACGTGCTTTGAAAGAACCAACAGTGAGCTGATAGCTTTTTCTGGATCTGCCTATAACCAAAGATACCGCTCGCTGCATACTGTGGATCTCGACTCCTGTCTCACGTCTCCATGAGGCCGTCAGAAAAGTACTGTTCGTGCTACCTCTCAGGCCAGGAATGACACTTAAAGTGTAACGTGCTCACCAAGTCCTCAGAGATTCATGGATTTGAATCGAGAAATTCCACCTGGTCCTTTCGCTCCCGATCCACTCCTGCTCTCACCACTACTACCACACGGGTCAGACACGAGCGAGTTCAGCTGAATTAGCTTGCACACGTGGGGACGGAGTTAGCTTTCGGCACACGGATATTTAGGAATTCCATGGCAGTATGCCAGGTATTCACAGTATGTATCGGATATTCGCCTAATTTGATAACAAGAGAGCTCAGGCCTCAGGCATAACTTCAGGCAGATTTTCCCTCCAACAGAAACAGCTCAGATGGGCTGGCAGCCCGGGAAAATGAGCAACTGCCACTGACAGACTGAGACACCTATGGGCTCCCTCCGTGGGGAGACCTTCTGCCAAGGCTTCTCCCTCAAGGGCCGTTACCCAGCCTGCGGGCATCAGCTGAGGAGAAGGGGAGGTGGGTGCCCCGGAAAGCAGCCGCGCTCGAGTCAGTCTCCCGGGAGCTCTCGTTCCAGCTCTGGACGCTCACTCCCGGGCCTGGGTTCCCACTCCAGCTTTCAGATGGATCCCAGGCCCTTCTTCAGAGAAGTTCCTCCAGATGAGTCCCCAGCCACCAGTGGGCCTCATTCGACCTTGCGGGACCTCCCTCCCCTTCTGAAGCTAGGTTCCGTCTCTCTCTTCACAAAACTTTAAGTCCAACATAGATTGTTAACAATGACTTGCCATTTCCTTTTGTTCTCACCATTATTCTGACTACTTGCAGTTAATTCCGCTCACCTTTGGATTGCTTACGACACTCCAGGCCACTGAAAAAAAGGGAGTTTCCGTTCTGAGCTCAAAGATCCTCAGGCGGCATTTGGGCCTTACTTTACCTCTGCTGGAGACAGGAAGGTGGCAGGTGACCGGGACCTGCCAAGAGCAGAGCAGAAGCTGTGCCCCCTGAGCAGTGGTGCCTGGCTCTCTCTCATTGGTCGCAGAGGGTCTGCAAGATTCGAGGGGGTTCTTGACGGCCCCACCATGCTGGTGAGCCGTGTCGTCTCATCTCATCGGGAATCTGACCCCTCATCAGCAAGCGTAGCCATGTGCCCTCACCCTGAGTCTCTAAACCCTTCCCAGACCATCACTCGGCCCGCCTTCTCCTCTCAGGCAGAATGAACCTGGGCTTCTCTCCTGGGACAGGTCATTCTGTGTCATGGGATGTCCTCTTTACTCCTGTTGCCGGCAATAGGAGTATTGATGTGCCGCTCATAGGTCAGAGACTCCTCATTCTTATTACCCAGAGGCTTTTCTTCAGTCAGTAAATTTTGTTCCTTTGAAGTTAAAGGGATTGCCTTTGAAGACTATCATTTCTGACCTAGTCGCAAACCGTCTCTTTTGAGGAACTTCCTTAGGGTTCCAGGGATTAAGACAGTTTGCTTCCATTGCAAAGGGCACAGATTCATTCCTCGATTGCAGGATCTAGATCTCCTGTGCCTCACACTCTAGCCAAAAAGGTATATTTTAAATATAAGAGGGCCAAGCATAAACCTACTACTTTCCCTTTCCATTATTATGATAATAATCTAATTCTCTTCAAGGCAACACAAATGCTTCTTACTAACTAGAAGGATCATGTCGCGGAAATTATAAACAGAAAAACAGGGAATTACTTCATGATATCTCACTACATCCGTCTCCGATCCAACGTCCGAAACATCAAGGAAGTCCACGTAAAGTATCATCTTTAAATAGAGCGCTCCACTTTGAGAGAATAGAACTAAACTCATTAAAACTAAGTTTTCCAGCATGTGGCTGCTTTGAAATCTTGCATCCAACCGACAATTCTGGAGCATATGATAATTCGGAATTGAGTAATCGATGACACAAACACTCTCCTAGGCAGGGGGACGTTTTGGATCGCCTGAGTTCTAGGTTCTCAATGTTATCAAGCCAGACACAATCTTCACGGTTTTTCATAGATCTTGTAATATCTTTTTTAAAATTTCAACTTTTTTGAGGTACAATTGACATACAAAATTGCAAGAAATTGAAATATAACTGTGGTGATTTCACGTGTTTACGATGTGAAAGGATTCCTCATCCAGTTAATTAATATCACCTCACATATTTCACTTTCTGTTTTTTTTTCTTCCCTCCATCTTTCCTACTTAGATTTTTATCTTCATAAGATTTCATTTATACAAAACATGTCAAAAAGAGTGCCATGTTTTACATTAGATCCTCAGACTCTATTCATCTTATAGCTGAACATTTGTTCCCTTTTACCAACCTCTCCCCATAGCCCTAGTAACCACTTTTCTACTCTCTGGATGAGTTTTACTTTTTCATGGATGCACTATCAGAGCCAGTCCTGAAATTTCCTCCAATTACAATTCTTCTCTCAGAGTCATCAGTCCATTTTGTGTTATCTTTCATGTTTTACAAAATTACTCCTAACCAGCAATGGAGCGGGTGTGGCAGGCAATGAGCCAAGAAGATTTACAGGGTGGCATCCACTTACTGTGGGAACTAACCATGGCATTGATCAGTCTATCAACCTAGAAAGAGATCACTGGACATTGCACAAAAATTTGCTTATTTCTTTGTAGAAGTTTGGCATTAAACTAAACCCTTAGTTTGGGATGGGATGGGGTGGGGTGGGGTGGGGTGGGGTGGGGTGGGGGGTGGGGGGTGGAGGAAACGGGAGCACCTAGAAAGAGGAGGAGACTGTCGGCCGTGCTGAGACACGGAAACATCGCACGGCTGGGGACCCGTTCCTCTCGTTTTCCCCGGGGTGTGAAAGAGACTTACTTTGCCTCCCGTCTCCTGGGATTTCATCTCCCCAGCAACAACGGTCAGGCAAGCTGTCGGGTGTGTGTGTGTTGCGGGGGGTTGGGGGGGGTTGGGGAGAAAAAAAGAAGACACCTTTCAAGTGAAAGGAGGGAGCGTGAAGGTCTCTGAACCCTCGGACAGCGGCCTTCCATTTTCCAGACCAGTGACACGTTCTCCCAAGTCGCCCGGTTCCAGAAAACGCTTTTCGGAAACAGAATCCTCGAGGCCCGCGAACTCCTTAGGAATCCTCGGATGAGCTTCCGGGCCAGGCTATACCGTAGGCAGCGCGCTTCCCCTGAAGCCAAAGCCACGGGCTCCAGAGGGCCACGTCCAAGAAGCTGATCTCGTACGGAACCCGGTGTCTTCTTCTCTAGGACACTTCTAGAAGCAGCAAGAGTGCCCGTTTGTGAGAATCGAAGGTGAAGCCGGCACGATGTAAACCCAGCGATGTGTGCGGTCAGAGGCCCATCTAGATTCGAACTCCAGTTCTGGAGGGAGGGGAGCAGTGGGGACAGGAGGGTGGCCTGCGAGTCCGCCGTCCCGTCCCCACTCCTCCTGTGAACATCCGCCCCGCGGAAGGTGTCGAGGAACCTCATGACCTGACCTACGGGGTGAACCGTCGCCAAAGACAAAGAATTCCTCCAGCCAGGCGTTGTCCGCAGCCACGAACCCCTTCCCTCCGTCGCCCGGCCTTTCAGAATGCCACGTGGAACCCTCTCAAGACGAGTGTGGGGCTTGGAGGTATGGGCCCCCGAATTCTCCTCGCCCGGCCCTGCAAGAAACCATTCCGGGCGGGCCTGCCCCACATGAAGACTTTTCGGGCTTTTCGGTGGACCGGGCCTCCCGGGGTGCCCCTGCACCCGGCACCCTGCGACATCCCGAGAGATCCCACGGAGAAACGTCTCCGGCCACTCGCGCGGCATCTGCCTCGCTGGCGAGCGCCCCTCCCAACCTCCCCAGAGATACGTGAGCACGGACGCTTCTTCCCCATCTGGGTCCCCTCACAGGATCTGTGAGTTCCTGCGGTTCCGCACGCCCTCGACTTGGCTGTGGTTCGGGGCTCTGTTCTGTTCCGTGTTTGCTCTCCGGCCCACGTGATCTCTCTGGCTAGGGCACCCAGGAAAAGCGAAAAGAAATCGAGTCCGCGTGAGTACTATTCAGGCATCAAGTGGGGATACCTACCAACGACCTCTAACGTGGATCCACCAAGATGGCGGCCGTGCGGGGTTCAGGAGGATCATTTTGCGCTTTCTGGGGGCGCTATTTGCTCTCAATGATTTCACGTGCCTTTTGGGCATGGCTCACGGAGATGGACGTGAAGCAGCAGGGCAGCCACATCTGGCGTCTCGGCCTAGCTAGGGCGGCTCCACGAGTGACCTCTCGGAACCGGGGCCGAGACCGCCATCCCTCCCCGGGCCCCCCCCCCCCCTCGGTGGCTGGGTATGGGGGGGAGGAGGGGGAGGTTTCGGAGGGGAGACGGGAGATCTGGGCTTGTGGTTGGGGGCGCGCGGGGCCACACGTGTCATGTCGTGATATTCCTGTAACGCTCCAACAAGATACATATTATTCTCTCTTCTGCAGATTTCTATCTGTGTCTGAATGGAAATGTATTAGACTCTTGAAATCTGAGCCTTGACGAGGGGTGCGCCCTGTACGTCTCGGGCTACAGGCAGCATACGGAAACTGAAGATATCAGGAATCACGTATAAAGGTTAAAGTCAAAGAAACGGACCTAGTTCAGTGGCAGACTTAGTCTTCCTCGCTGCAGCCTCAAGGTAAATGCTGGGGGTACCCAGTCTATTCTTGGGAAGATACAGTGTTTCTTTTAACTGTTGCCAGCAACGCAGCTTCTCCTCTACCGGAGTTGAAACTGAGATTTAGTTCTTGCAGCTAGTAGTTCTTTTTCAGAACATCTATCAGGAAGGATCTGAATAGCTTGTCATGTCCCTGAAAATATACTAGAGAACATTTGGTTCAGTTCTCGTACCCAGAGACTGGGGAAATTAAGGTGGCACTAGAAATCGCACCTTTTGGTTATATAGTATCTTTCCTGGAAAACAGGCTGCTCTTAAACTCTAATTGTATCAAACAGTAGCAGGGATGAGAAGTGCATGATCCACAAGTTTCAGTAAAGCTGGCTCTCCCGCTCCTTAACATTATATACATTGTTAACAAAAGTGTAGAATTGGACACTTGATGGCAACAAAGAGGCATCCTGTTTGGCGTTTCTTTGGACTGCAGCCGGGAGAGGAGCAGAGCCGACTTGTTCAGTCCCCGGTCCTGCTACTCCTAGGCCTTTCCTCACACTTGATCTTGGACGCTCTGGGGCAGGTTGTGTCTGCAACAAGCACTCGATTTGTCCGGAAGCACTGAATCCTCTGTTCATCGCCTTTGTTCCCAGGACTGTCTCAGGAGGTGACGACGATTTCCCATGGGGGAATCTGTGTCAGAGGCTTGCCAACCATACTTTTCACGTGGTTCATGCAAAGCTCACCCGTCACCGGTCACCTGTCAACTCACCATCCGTACGAGAGTCAGCACCAACACGCCCGGCAGAGCTGAGCGTCAAGAAGGGGTTGCGTGGAAAGAGATGTGTATGCTTGGTCCTGGTCCTGGTTATAGACAGAAAGTATCAAGGGGGAATAACTCCCAGAATAAGTAGGCCTGCCTGGAATGCGAAATAGTGAGAAGAGGCCTCGCGCTTGGAGGACGGGTCAGAGCTTTAGCCACGGGAGAGTGAAAAGGAAAGGCCCGGGAAAGGGCCGTGGGGCAGGGGACGGTCTGAGCCCAGCACCAGCGGTGAAGGACGAGGAGGCACCTTGAAAGAACGTGCTGTTTCGGAGGTTTGTGGTAAGAGCACACCGGTGCTGCTAAAGATGAGGCTGGTGGAACCCAGATAGTAGAGAGGCGCCAGAAACCGGCCAGGAAGGATGAGAATCCTGTGTGCTGAGGACCGGCACTTCACCAAGCCCACAGCAAAGGGTGCTGTCTAGATTCAAACCCAGTCACTCGCGCAAACGCCACTCAGCCACCTCCTCATCTACAAGGCCGACAGATACTCGGTGCGTGAGGTGCGTGTACAGTCTAGGTGGGCGGCACTCACGTTATCGGGCAACCACACAGCTAATACGTGCTTTGAAAGAACCAACAGTGAGCTGATAGCTTTTTCTGGATCTGCCTATAACCAAAGATACCGCTCGCTGCATACTGTGGATCTCGACTCCTGTCTCACGTCTCCATGAGGCCGTCAGAAAAGTACTGTTCGTGCTACCTCTCAGGCCAGGAATGACACTTAAAGTGTAACGTGCTCACCAAGTCCTCAGAGATTCATGGGTTTGAATCGAGAAATTCCACCTGGTCCTTTCGCTCCCGATCCACTCCTGCTCTCACCACTACTACCACACGGGTCAGACACGAGCGAGTTCAGCTGAATTAGCTTGCACACGTGGGGACGGAGTTAGCTTTCGGCACACGGATATTTAGGAATTCCATGGCAGTATGCCAGGTATTCACAGTATGTATCGGATATTCGCCTAATTTGATAACAAGAGAGCTCAGGCCTCAGGCATAACTTCAGGCAGATTTTCCCTCCAACAGAAACAGCTCAGATGGGCTGGCAGCCCGGGAAAATGAGCAACTGCCACTGACAGACTGAGACACCTATGGGCTCCCTCCGTGGGGAGACCTTCTGCCAAGGCTTCTCCCTCAAGGGCCGTTACCCAGCCTGCGGGCATCAGCTGAGGAGAAGGGGAGGTGGGTGCCCCGGAAAGCAGCCGCGCTCGAGTCAGTCTCCCGGGAGCTCTCGTTCCAGCTCTGGACGCTCACTCCCGGGCCTGGGTTCCCACTCCAGCTTTCAGATGGATCCCAGGCCCTTCTTCAGAGAAGTTCCTCCAGATGAGTCCCCAGCCACCAGTGGGCCTCATTCGACCTTGCGGGACCTCCCTCCCCTTCTGAAGCTAGGTTCCGTCTCTCTCTTCACAAAACTTTAAGTCCAACATAGATTGTTAACAATGACTTGCCATTTCCTTTTGTTCTCACCATTATTCTGACTACTTGCAGTTAATTCCGCTCACCTTTGGATTGCTTACGACACTCCAGGCCACTGAAAAAAAGGGAGTTTCCGTTCTGAGCTCAAAGATCCTCAGGCGGCATTTGGGCCTTACTTTACCTCTGCTGGAGACAGGAAGGTGGCAGGTGACCGGGACCTGCCAAGAGCAGAGCAGAAGCTGTGCCCCCTGAGCAGTGGTGCCTGGCTCTCTCTCATTGGTCGCAGAGGGTCTGCAAGATTCGAGGGGGTTCTTGACGGCCCCACCATGCTGGTGAGCCGTGTCGTCTCATCTCATCGGGAATCTGACCCCTCATCAGCAAGCGTAGCCATGTGCCCTCACCCTGAGTCTCTAAACCCTTCCCAGACCATCACTCGGCCCGCCTTCTCCTCTCAGGCAGAATGAACCTGGGCTTCTCTCCTGGGACAGGTCATTCTGTGTCATGGGATGTCCTCTTTACTCCTGTTGCCGGCAATAGGAGTATTGATGTGCCGCTCATAGGTCAGAGACTCCTCATTCTTATTACCCAGAGGCTTTTCTTCAGTCAGTAAATTTTGTTCCTTTGAAGTTAAAGGGATTGCCTTTGAAGACTATCATTTCTGACCTAGTCGCAAACCGTCTCTTTTGAGGAACTTCCTTAGGGTTCCAGGGATTAAGACAGTTTGCTTCCATTGCAAAGGGCACAGATTCATTCCTCGATTGCAGGATCTAGATCTCCTGTGCCTCACACTCTAGCCAAAAAGGTATATTTTAAATATAAGAGGGCCAAGCATAAACCTACTACTTTCCCTTTCCATTATTATGATAATAATCTAATTCTCTTCAAGGCAACACAAATGCTTCTTACTAACTAGAAGGATCATGTCGCGGAAATTATAAACAGAAAAACAGGGAATTACTTCATGATATCTCACTACATCCGTCTCCGATCCAACGTCCGAAACATCAAGGAAGTCCACGTAAAGTATCATCTTTAAATAGAGCGCTCCACTTTGAGAGAATAGAACTAAACTCATTAAAACTAAGTTTTCCAGCATGTGGCTGCTTTGAAATCTTGCATCCAACCGACAATTCTGGAGCATATGATAATTCGGAATTGAGTAATCGATGACACAAACACTCTCCTAGGCAGGGGGACGTTTTGGATCGCCTGAGTTCTAGGTTCTCAATGTTATCAAGCCAGACACAATCTTCACGGTTTTTCATAGATCTTGTAATATCTTTTTTAAAATTTCAACTTTTTTGAGGTACAATTGACATACAAAATTGCAAGAAATTGAAATATAACTGTGGTGATTTCACGTGTTTACGATGTGAAAGGATTCCTCATCCAGTTAATTAATATCACCTCACATATTTCACTTTCTGTTTTTTTTTCTTCCCTCCATCTTTCCTACTTAGATTTTTATCTTCATAAGATTTCATTTATACAAAACATGTCAAAAAGAGTGCCATGTTTTACATTAGATCCTCAGACTCTATTCATCTTATAGCTGAACATTTGTTCCCTTTTACCAACCTCTCCCCATAGCCCTAGTAACCACTTTTCTACTCTCTGGATGAGTTTTACTTTTTCATGGATGCACTATCAGAGCCAGTCCTGAAATTTCCTCCAATTACAATTCTTCTCTCAGAGTCATCAGTCCATTTTGTGTTATCTTTCATGTTTTACAAAATTACTCCTAACCAGCAATGGAGCGGGTGTGGCAGGCAATGAGCCAAGAAGATTTACAGGGTGGCATCCACTTACTGTGGGAACTAACCATGGCATTGATCAGTCTATCAACCTAGAAAGAGATCACTGGACATTGCACAAAAATTTGCTTATTTCTTTGTAGAAGTTTGGCATTAAACTAAACCCTTAGTTTGGGATGGGGTGGGGTGGGGTGGGGTGGGGTGGGGTGGGGGGTGGGGGGTGGAGGAAACGGGAGCACCTAGAAAGAGGAGGAGACTGTCGGCCGTGCTGAGACACGGAAACATCGCACGGCTGGGGACCCGTTCCTCTCGTTTTCCCCGGGGTGTGAAAGAGACTTACTTTGCCTCCCGTCTCCTGGGATTTCATCTCCCCAGCAACAACGGTCAGGCAAGCTGTCGGGTGTGTGTGTGTTGCGGGGGGTTGGGGGGGGTTGGGGAGAAAAAAAGAAGACACCTTTCAAGTGAAAGGAGGGAGCGTGAAGGTCTCTGAACCCTCGGACAGCGGCCTTCCATTTTCCAGACCAGTGACACGTTCTCCCAAGTCGCCCGGTTCCAGAAAACGCTTTTCGGAAACAGAATCCTCGAGGCCCGCGAACTCCTTAGGAATCCTCGGATGAGCTTCCGGGCCAGGCTATACCGTAGGCAGCGCGCTTCCCCTGAAGCCAAAGCCACGGGCTCCAGAGGGCCACGTCCAAGAAGCTGATCTCGTACGGAACCCGGTGTCTTCTTCTCTAGGACACTTCTAGAAGCAGCAAGAGTGCCCGTTTGTGAGAATCGAAGGTGAAGCCGGCACGATGTAAACCCAGCGATGTGTGCGGTCAGAGGCCCATCTAGATTCGAACTCCAGTTCTGGAGGGAGGGGAGCAGTGGGGACAGGAGGGTGGCCTGCGAGTCCGCCGTCCCGTCCCCACTCCTCCTGTGAACATCCGCCCCGCGGAAGGTGTCGAGGAACCTCATGACCTGACCTACGGGGTGAACCGTCGCCAAAGACAAAGAATTCCTCCAGCCAGGCGTTGTCCGCAGCCACGAACCCCTTCCCTCCGTCGCCCGGCCTTTCAGAATGCCACGTGGAACCCTCTCAAGACGAGTGTGGGGCTTGGAGGTATGGGCCCCCGAATTCTCCTCGCCCGGCCCTGCAAGAAACCATTCCGGGCGGGCCTGCCCCACATGAAGACTTTTCGGGCTTTTCGGTGGACCGGGCCTCCCGGGGTGCCCCTGCACCCGGCACCCTGCGACATCCCGAGAGATCCCACGGAGAAACGTCTCCGGCCACTCGCGCGGCATCTGCCTCGCTGGCGAGCGCCCCTCCCAACCTCCCCAGAGATACGTGAGCACGGACGCTTCTTCCCCATCTGGGTCCCCTCACAGGATCTGTGAGTTCCTGCGGTTCCGCACGCCCTCGACTTGGCTGTGGTTCGGGGCTCTGTTCTGTTCCGTGTTTGCTCTCCGGCCCACGTGATCTCTCTGGCTAGGGCACCCAGGAAAAGCGAAAAGAAATCGAGTCCGCGTGAGTACTATTCAGGCATCAAGTGGGGATACCTACCAACGACCTCTAACGTGGATCCACCAAGATGGCGGCCGTGCGGGGTTCAGGAGCATCATTTTGCGCTTTCTGGGGGCGCTATTTGCTCTCAATGATTTCACGTGCCTTTTGGGCATGGCTCACGGAGATGGACGTGAAGCAGCAGGGCAGCCACATCTGGCGTCTCGGCCTAGCTAGGGCGGCTCCACGAGTGACCTCTCGGAACCGGGGCCGAGACCGCCATCCCTCCCCGGGCCCCCCCCCCCCTCGGTGGCTGGGTATGGGGGGGAGGAGGGGGAGGTTTCGGAGGGGAGACGGGAGATCTGGGCTTGTGGTTGGGGGCGCGCGGGGCCACACGTGTCATGTCGTGATATTCCTGTAACGCTCCAACAAGATACATATTATTCTCTCTTCTGCAGATTTCTATCTGTGTCTGAATGGAAATGTATTAGACTCTTGAAATCTGAGCCTTGACGAGGGGTGCGCCCTGTACGTCTCGGGCTACAGGCAGCATACGGAAACTGAAGATATCAGGAATCACGTATAAAGGTTAAAGTCAAAGAAACGGACCTAGTTCAGTGGCAGACTTAGTCTTCCTCGCTGCAGCCTCAAGGTAAATGCTGGGGGTACCCAGTCTATTCTTGGGAAGATACAGTGTTTCTTTTAACTGTTGCCAGCAACGCAGCTTCTCCTCTACCGGAGTTGAAACTGAGATTTAGTTCTTGCAGCTAGTAGTTCTTTTTCAGAACATCTATCAGGAAGGATCTGAATAGCTTGTCATGTCCCTGAAAATATACTAGAGAACATTTGGTTCAGTTCTCGTACCCAGAGACTGGGGAAATTAAGGTGGCACTAGAAATCGCACCTTTTGGTTATATAGTATCTTTCCTGGAAAACAGGCTGCTCTTAAACTCTAATTGTATCAAACAGTAGCAGGGATGAGAAGTGCATGATCCACAAGTTTCAGTAAAGCTGGCTCTCCCGCTCCTTAACATTATATACATTGTTAACAAAAGTGTAGAATTGGACACTTGATGGCAACAAAGAGGCATCCTGTTTGGCGTTTCTTTGGACTGCAGCCGGGAGAGGAGCAGAGCCGACTTGTTCAGTCCCCGGTCCTGCTACTCCTAGGCCTTTCCTCACACTTGATCTTGGACGCTCTGGGGCAGGTTGTGTCTGCAACAAGCACTCGATTTGTCCGGAAGCACTGAATCCTCTGTTCATCGCCTTTGTTCCCAGGACTGTCTCAGGAGGTGACGACGATTTCCCATGGGGGAATCTGTGTCAGAGGCTTGCCAACCATACTTTTCACGTGGTTCATGCAAAGCTCACCCGTCACCGGTCACCTGTCAACTCACCATCCGTACGAGAGTCAGCACCAACACGCCCGGCAGAGCTGAGCGTCAAGAAGGGGTTGCGTGGAAAGAGATGTGTATGCTTGGTCCTGGTCCTGGTTATAGACAGAAAGTATCAAGGGGGAATAACTCCCAGAATAAGTAGGCCTGCCTGGAATGCGAAATAGTGAGAAGAGGCCTCGCGCTTGGAGGACGGGTCAGAGCTTTAGCCACGGGAGAGTGAAAAGGAAAGGCCCGGGAAAGGGCCGTGGGGCAGGGGACGGTCTGAGCCCAGCACCAGCGGTGAAGGACGAGGAGGCACCTTGAAAGAACGTGCTGTTTCGGAGGTTTGTGGTAAGAGCACACCGGTGCTGCTAAAGATGAGGCTGGTGGAACCCAGATAGTAGAGAGGCGCCAGAAACCGGCCAGGAAGGATGAGAATCCTGTGTGCTGAGGACCGGCACTTCACCAAGCCCACAGCAAAGGGTGCTGTCTAGATTCAAACCCAGTCACTCGCGCAAACGCCACTCAGCCACCTCCTCATCTACAAGGCCGACAGATACTCGGTGCGTGAGGTGCGTGTACAGTCTAGGTGGGCGGCACTCACGTTATCGGGCAACCACACAGCTAATACGTGCTTTGAAAGAACCAACAGTGAGCTGATAGCTTTTTCTGGATCTGCCTATAACCAAAGATACCGCTCGCTGCATACTGTGGATCTCGACTCCTGTCTCACGTCTCCATGAGGCCGTCAGAAAAGTACTGTTCGTGCTACCTCTCAGGCCAGGAATGACACTTAAAGTGTAACGTGCTCACCAAGTCCTCAGAGATTCATGGGTTTGAATCGAGAAATTCCACCTGGTCCTTTCGCTCCCGATCCACTCCTGCTCTCACCACTACTACCACACGGGTCAGACACGAGCGAGTTCAGCTGAATTAGCTTGCACACGTGGGGACGGAGTTAGCTTTCGGCACACGGATATTTAGGAATTCCATGGCAGTATGCCAGGTATTCACAGTATGTATCGGATATTCGCCTAATTTGATAACAAGAGAGCTCAGGCCTCAGGCATAACTTCAGGCAGATTTTCCCTCCAACAGAAACAGCTCAGATGGGCTGGCAGCCCGGGAAAATGAGCAACTGCCACTGACAGACTGAGACACCTATGGGCTCCCTCCGTGGGGAGACCTTCTGCCAAGGCTTCTCCCTCAAGGGCCGTTACCCAGCCTGCGGGCATCAGCTGAGGAGAAGGGGAGGTGGGTGCCCCGGAAAGCAGCCGCGCTCGAGTCAGTCTCCCGGGAGCTCTCGTTCCAGCTCTGGACGCTCACTCCCGGGCCTGGGTTCCCACTCCAGCTTTCAGATGGATCCCAGGCCCTTCTTCAGAGAAGTTCCTCCAGATGAGTCCCCAGCCACCAGTGGGCCTCATTCGACCTTGCGGGACCTCCCTCCCCTTCTGAAGCTAGGTTCCGTCTCTCTCTTCACAAAACTTTAAGTCCAACATAGATTGTTAACAATGACTTGCCATTTCCTTTTGTTCTCACCATTATTCTGACTACTTGCAGTTAATTCCGCTCACCTTTGGATTGCTTACGACACTCCAGGCCACTGAAAAAAAGGGAGTTTCCGTTCTGAGCTCAAAGATCCTCAGGCGGCATTTGGGCCTTACTTTACCTCTGCTGGAGACAGGAAGGTGGCAGGTGACCGGGACCTGCCAAGAGCAGAGCAGAAGCTGTGCCCCCTGAGCAGTGGTGCCTGGCTCTCTCTCATTGGTCGCAGAGGGTCTGCAAGATTCGAGGGGGTTCTTGACGGCCCCACCATGCTGGTGAGCCGTGTCGTCTCATCTCATCGGGAATCTGACCCCTCATCAGCAAGCGTAGCCATGTGCCCTCACCCTGAGTCTCTAAACCCTTCCCAGACCATCACTCGGCCCGCCTTCTCCTCTCAGGCAGAATGAACCTGGGCTTCTCTCCTGGGACAGGTCATTCTGTGTCATGGGATGTCCTCTTTACTCCTGTTGCCGGCAATAGGAGTATTGATGTGCCGCTCATAGGTCAGAGACTCCTCATTCTTATTACCCAGAGGCTTTTCTTCAGTCAGTAAATTTTGTTCCTTTGAAGTTAAAGGGATTGCCTTTGAAGACTATCATTTCTGACCTAGTCGCAAACCGTCTCTTTTGAGGAACTTCCTTAGGGTTCCAGGGATTAAGACAGTTTGCTTCCATTGCAAAGGGCACAGATTCATTCCTCGATTGCAGGATCTAGATCTCCTGTGCCTCACACTCTAGCCAAAAAGGTATATTTTAAATATAAGAGGGCCAAGCATAAACCTACTACTTTCCCTTTCCATTATTATGATAATAATCTAATTCTCTTCAAGGCAACACAAATGCTTCTTACTAACTAGAAGGATCATGTCGCGGAAATTATAAACAGAAAAACAGGGAATTACTTCATGATATCTCACTACATCCGTCTCCGATCCAACGTCCGAAACATCAAGGAAGTCCACGTAAAGTATCATCTTTAAATAGAGCGCTCCACTTTGAGAGAATAGAACTAAACTCATTAAAACTAAGTTTTCCAGCATGTGGCTGCTTTGAAATCTTGCATCCAACCGACAATTCTGGAGCATATGATAATTCGGAATTGAGTAATCGATGACACAAACACTCTCCTAGGCAGGGGGACGTTTTGGATCGCCTGAGTTCTAGGTTCTCAATGTTATCAAGCCAGACACAATCTTCACGGTTTTTCATAGATCTTGTAATATCTTTTTTAAAATTTCAACTTTTTTGAGGTACAATTGACATACAAAATTGCAAGAAATTGAAATATAACTGTGGTGATTTCACGTGTTTACGATGTGAAAGGATTCCTCATCCAGTTAATTAATATCACCTCACATATTTCACTTTCTGTTTTTTTTTCTTCCCTCCATCTTTCCTACTTAGATTTTTATCTTCATAAGATTTCATTTATACAAAACATGTCAAAAAGAGTGCCATGTTTTACATTAGATCCTCAGACTCTATTCATCTTATAGCTGAACATTTGTTCCCTTTTACCAACCTCTCCCCATAGCCCTAGTAACCACTTTTCTACTCTCTGGATGAGTTTTACTTTTTCATGGATGCACTATCAGAGCCAGTCCTGAAATTTCCTCCAATTACAATTCTTCTCTCAGAGTCATCAGTCCATTTTGTGTTATCTTTCATGTTTTACAAAATTACTCCTAACCAGCAATGGAGCGGGTGTGGCAGGCAATGAGCCAAGAAGATTTACAGGGTGGCATCCACTTACTGTGGGAACTAACCATGGCATTGATCAGTCTATCAACCTAGAAAGAGATCACTGGACATTGCACAAAAATTTGCTTATTTCTTTGTAGAAGTTTGGCATTAAACTAAACCCTTAGTTTGGGATGGGATGGGGTGGGGTGGGGTGGGGTGGGGTGGGGGGTGGGGGGTGGAGGAAACGGGAGCACCTAGAAAGAGGAGGAGACTGTCGGCCGTGCTGAGACACGGAAACATCGCACGGCTGGGGACCCGTTCCTCTCGTTTTCCCCGGGGTGTGAAAGAGACTTACTTTGCCTCCCGTCTCCTGGGATTTCATCTCCCCAGCAACAACGGTCAGGCAAGCTGTCGGGTGTGTGTGTGTTGCGGGGGGTTGGGGGGGGTTGGGGAGAAAAAAAGAAGACACCTTTCAAGTGAAAGGAGGGAGCTGTGAAGGTCTCTGAACCCTCGGACAGCGGCCTTCCATTTTCCAGACCAGTGACACGTTCTCCCAAGTCGCCCGGTTCCAGAAAACGCTTTTCGGAAACAGAATCCTCGAGGCCCGCGAACTCCTTAGGAATCCTCGGATGAGCTTCCGGGCCAGGCTATACCGTAGGCAGCGCGCTTCCCCTGAAGCCAAAGCCACGGGCTCCAGAGGGCCACGTCCAAGAAGCTGATCTCGTACGGAACCCGGTGTCTTCTTCTCTAGGACACTTCTAGAAGCAGCAAGAGTGCCCGTTTGTGAGAATCGAAGGTGAAGCCGGCACGATGTAAACCCAGCGATGTGTGCGGTCAGAGGCCCATCTAGATTCGAACTCCAGTTCTGGAGGGAGGGGAGCAGTGGGGACAGGAGGGTGGCCTGCGAGTCCGCCGTCCCGTCCCCACTCCTCCTGTGAACATCCGCCCCGCGGAAGGTGTCGAGGAACCTCATGACCTGACCTACGGGGTGAACCGTCGCCAAAGACAAAGAATTCCTCCAGCCAGGCGTTGTCCGCAGCCACGAACCCCTTCCCTCCGTCGCCCGGCCTTTCAGAATGCCACGTGGAACCCTCTCAAGACGAGTGTGGGGCTTGGAGGTATGGGCCCCCGAATTCTCCTCGCCCGGCCCTGCAAGAAACCATTCCGGGCGGGCCTGCCCCACATGAAGACTTTTCGGGCTTTTCGGTGGACCGGGCCTCCCGGGGTGCCCCTGCACCCGGCACCCTGCGACATCCCGAGAGATCCCACGGAGAAACGTCTCCGGCCACTCGCGCGGCATCTGCCTCGCTGGCGAGCGCCCCTCCCAACCTCCCCAGAGATACGTGAGCACGGACGCTTCTTCCCCATCTGGGTCCCCTCACAGGATCTGTGAGTTCCTGCGGTTCCGCACGCCCTCGACTTGGCTGTGGTTCGGGGCTCTGTTCTGTTCCGTGTTTGCTCTCCGGCCCACGTGATCTCTCTGGCTAGGGCACCCAGGAAAAGCGAAAAGAAATCGAGTCCGCGTGAGTACTATTCAGGCATCAAGTGGGGATACCTACCAACGACCTCTAACGTGGATCCACCAAGATGGCGGCCGTGCGGGGTTCAGGAGGATCATTTTGCGCTTTCTGGGGGCGCTATTTGCTCTCAATGATTTCACGTGCCTTTTGGGCATGGCTCACGGAGATGGACGTGAAGCAGCAGGGCAGCCACATCTGGCGTCTCGGCCTAGCTAGGGCGGCTCCACGAGTGACCTCTCGGAACCGGGGCCGAGACCGCCATCCCTCCCCGGGCCCCCCCCCCCTCGGTGGCTGGGTATGGGGGGGAGGAGGGGGAGGTTTCGGAGGGGAGACGGGAGATCTGGGCTTGTGGTTGGGGGCGCGCGGGGCCACACGTGTCATGTCGTGATATTCCTGTAACGCTCCAACAAGATACATATTATTCTCTCTTCTGCAGATTTCTATCTGTGTCTGAATGGAAATGTATTAGACTCTTGAAATCTGAGCCTTGACGAGGGGTGCGCCCTGTACGTCTCGGGCTACAGGCAGCATACGGAAACTGAAGATATCAGGAATCACGTATAAAGGTTAAAGTCAAAGAAACGGACCTAGTTCAGTGGCAGACTTAGTCTTCCTCGCTGCAGCCTCAAGGTAAATGCTGGGGGTACCCAGTCTATTCTTGGGAAGATACAGTGTTTCTTTTAACTGTTGCCAGCAACGCAGCTTCTCCTCTACCGGAGTTGAAACTGAGATTTAGTTCTTGCAGCTAGTAGTTCTTTTTCAGAACATCTATCAGGAAGGATCTGAATAGCTTGTCATGTCCCTGAAAATATACTAGAGAACATTTGGTTCAGTTCTCGTACCCAGAGACTGGGGAAATTAAGGTGGCACTAGAAATCGCACCTTTTGGTTATATAGTATCTTTCCTGGAAAACAGGCTGCTCTTAAACTCTAATTGTATCAAACAGTAGCAGGGATGAGAAGTGCATGATCCACAAGTTTCAGTAAAGCTGGCTCTCCCGCTCCTTAACATTATATACATTGTTAACAAAAGTGTAGAATTGGACACTTGATGGCAACAAAGAGGCATCCTGTTTGGCGTTTCTTTGGACTGCAGCCGGGAGAGGAGCAGAGCCGACTTGTTCAGTCCCCGGTCCTGCTACTCCTAGGCCTTTCCTCACACTTGATCTTGGACGCTCTGGGGCAGGTTGTGTCTGCAACAAGCACTCGATTTGTCCGGAAGCACTGAATCCTCTGTTCATCGCCTTTGTTCCCAGGACTGTCTCAGGAGGTGACGACGATTTCCCATGGGGGAATCTGTGTCAGAGGCTTGCCAACCATACTTTTCACGTGGTTCATGCAAAGCTCACCCGTCACCGGTCACCTGTCAACTCACCATCCGTACGAGAGTCAGCACCAACACGCCCGGCAGAGCTGAGCGTCAAGAAGGGGTTGCGTGGAAAGAGATGTGTATGCTTGGTCCTGGTCCTGGTTATAGACAGAAAGTATCAAGGGGGAATAACTCCCAGAATAAGTAGGCCTGCCTGGAATGCGAAATAGTGAGAAGAGGCCTCGCGCTTGGAGGACGGGTCAGAGCTTTAGCCACGGGAGAGTGAAAAGGAAAGGCCCGGGAAAGGGCCGTGGGGCAGGGGACGGTCTGAGCCCAGCACCAGCGGTGAAGGACGAGGAGGCACCTTGAAAGAACGTGCTGTTTCGGAGGTTTGTGGTAAGAGCACACCGGTGCTGCTAAAGATGAGGCTGGTGGAACCCAGATAGTAGAGAGGCGCCAGAAACCGGCCAGGAAGGATGAGAATCCTGTGTGCTGAGGACCGGCACTTCACCAAGCCCACAGCAAAGGGTGCTGTCTAGATTCAAACCCAGTCACTCGCGCAAACGCCACTCAGCCACCTCCTCATCTACAAGGCCGACAGATACTCGGTGCGTGAGGTGCGTGTACAGTCTAGGTGGGCGGCACTCACGTTATCGGGCAACCACACAGCTAATACGTGCTTTGAAAGAACCAACAGTGAGCTGATAGCTTTTTCTGGATCTGCCTATAACCAAAGATACCGCTCGCTGCATACTGTGGATCTCGACTCCTGTCTCACGTCTCCATGAGGCCGTCAGAAAAGTACTGTTCGTGCTACCTCTCAGGCCAGGAATGACACTTAAAGTGTAACGTGCTCACCAAGTCCTCAGAGATTCATGGGTTTGAATCGAGAAATTCCACCTGGTCCTTTCGCTCCCGATCCACTCCTGCTCTCACCACTACTACCACACGGGTCAGACACGAGCGAGTTCAGCTGAATTAGCTTGCACACGTGGGGACGGAGTTAGCTTTCGGCACACGGATATTTAGGAATTCCATGGCAGTATGCCAGGTATTCACAGTATGTATCGGATATTCGCCTAATTTGATAACAAGAGAGCTCAGGCCTCAGGCATAACTTCAGGCAGATTTTCCCTCCAACAGAAACAGCTCAGATGGGCTGGCAGCCCGGGAAAATGAGCAACTGCCACTGACAGACTGAGACACCTATGGGCTCCCTCCGTGGGGAGACCTTCTGCCAAGGCTTCTCCCTCAAGGGCCGTTACCCAGCCTGCGGGCATCAGCTGAGGAGAAGGGGAGGTGGGTGCCCCGGAAAGCAGCCGCGCTCGAGTCAGTCTCCCGGGAGCTCTCGTTCCAGCTCTGGACGCTCACTCCCGGGCCTGGGTTCCCACTCCAGCTTTCAGATGGATCCCAGGCCCTTCTTCAGAGAAGTTCCTCCAGATGAGTCCCCAGCCACCAGTGGGCCTCATTCGACCTTGCGGGACCTCCCTCCCCTTCTGAAGCTAGGTTCCGTCTCTCTCTTCACAAAACTTTAAGTCCAACATAGATTGTTAACAATGACTTGCCATTTCCTTTTGTTCTCACCATTATTCTGACTACTTGCAGTTAATTCCGCTCACCTTTGGATTGCTTACGACACTCCAGGCCACTGAAAAAAAGGGAGTTTCCGTTCTGAGCTCAAAGATCCTCAGGCGGCATTTGGGCCTTACTTTACCTCTGCTGGAGACAGGAAGGTGGCAGGTGACCGGGACCTGCCAAGAGCAGAGCAGAAGCTGTGCCCCCTGAGCAGTGGTGCCTGGCTCTCTCTCATTGGTCGCAGAGGGTCTGCAAGATTCGAGGGGGTTCTTGACGGCCCCACCATGCTGGTGAGCCGTGTCGTCTCATCTCATCGGGAATCTGACCCCTCATCAGCAAGCGTAGCCATGTGCCCTCACCCTGAGTCTCTAAACCCTTCCCAGACCATCACTCGGCCCGCCTTCTCCTCTCAGGCAGAATGAACCTGGGCTTCTCTCCTGGGACAGGTCATTCTGTGTCATGGGATGTCCTCTTTACTCCTGTTGCCGGCAATAGGAGTATTGATGTGCCGCTCATAGGTCAGAGACTCCTCATTCTTATTACCCAGAGGCTTTTCTTCAGTCAGTAAATTTTGTTCCTTTGAAGTTAAAGGGATTGCCTTTGAAGACTATCATTTCTGACCTAGTCGCAAACCGTCTCTTTTGAGGAACTTCCTTAGGGTTCCAGGGATTAAGACAGTTTGCTTCCATTGCAAAGGGCACAGATTCATTCCTCGATTGCAGGATCTAGATCTCCTGTGCCTCACACTCTAGCCAAAAAGGTATATTTTAAATATAAGAGGGCCAAGCATAAACCTACTACTTTCCCTTTCCATTATTATGATAATAATCTAATTCTCTTCAAGGCAACACAAATGCTTCTTACTAACTAGAAGGATCATGTCGCGGAAATTATAAACAGAAAAACAGGGAATTACTTCATGATATCTCACTACATCCGTCTCCGATCCAACGTCCGAAACATCAAGGAAGTCCACGTAAAGTATCATCTTTAAATAGAGCGCTCCACTTTGAGACAATAGAACTAAACTCATTAAAACTAAGTTTTCCAGCATGTGGCTGCTTTGAAATCTTGCATCCAACCGACAATTCTGGAGCATATGATAATTCGGAATTGAGTAATCGATGACACAAACACTCTCCTAGGCAGGGGGACGTTTTGGATCGCCTGAGTTCTAGGTTCTCAATGTTATCAAGCCAGACACAATCTTCACGGTTTTTCATAGATCTTGTAATATCTTTTTTAAAATTTCAACTTTTTTGAGGTACAATTGACATACAAAATTGCAAGAAATTGAAATATAACTGTGGTGATTTCACGTGTTTACGATGTGAAAGGATTCCTCATCCAGTTAATTAATATCACCTCACATATTTCACTTTCTGTTTTTTTTTCTTCCCTCCATCTTTCCTACTTAGATTTTTATCTTCATAAGATTTCATTTATACAAAACATGTCAAAAAGAGTGCCATGTTTTACATTAGATCCTCAGACTCTATTCATCTTATAGCTGAACATTTGTTCCCTTTTACCAACCTCTCCCCATAGCCCTAGTAACCACTTTTCTACTCTCTGGATGAGTTTTACTTTTTCATGGATGCACTATCAGAGCCAGTCCTGAAATTTCCTCCAATTACAATTCTTCTCTCAGAGTCATCAGTCCATTTTGTGTTATCTTTCATGTTTTACAAAATTACTCCTAACCAGCAATGGAGCGGGTGTGGCAGGCAATGAGCCAAGAAGATTTACAGGGTGGCATCCACTTACTGTGGGAACTAACCATGGCATTGATCAGTCTATCAACCTAGAAAGAGATCACTGGACATTGCACAAAAATTTGCTTATTTCTTTGTAGAAGTTTGGCATTAAACTAAACCCTTAGTTTGGGATGGGATGGGGTGGGGTGGGGTGGGGTGGGGTGGGGGGTGGGGGGTGGAGGAAACGGGAGCACCTAGAAAGAGGAGGAGACTGTCGGCCGTGCTGAGACACGGAAACATCGCACGGCTGGGGACCCGTTCCTCTCGTTTTCCCCGGGGTGTGAAAGAGACTTACTTTGCCTCCCGTCTCCTGGGATTTCATCTCCCCAGCAACAACGGTCAGGCAAGCTGTCGGGTGTGTGTGTGTTGCGGGGGGTTGGGGGGGGTTGGGGAGAAAAAAAGAAGACACCTTTCAAGTGAAAGGAGGGAGCTGTGAAGGTCTCTGAACCCTCGGACAGCGGCCTTCCATTTTCCAGACCAGTGACACGTTCTCCCAAGTCGCCCGGTTCCAGAAAACGCTTTTCGGAAACAGAATCCTCGAGGCCCGCGAACTCCTTAGGAATCCTCGGATGAGCTTCCGGGCCAGGCTATACCGTAGGCAGCGCGCTTCCCCTGAAGCCAAAGCCACGGGCTCCAGAGGGCCACGTCCAAGAAGCTGATCTCGTACGGAACCCGGTGTCTTCTTCTCTAGGACACTTCTAGAAGCAGCAAGAGTGCCCGTTTGTGAGAATCGAAGGTGAAGCCGGCACGATGTAAACCCAGCGATGTGTGCGGTCAGAGGCCCATCTAGATTCGAACTCCAGTTCTGGAGGGAGGGGAGCAGTGGGGACAGGAGGGTGGCCTGCGAGTCCGCCGTCCCGTCCCCACTCCTCCTGTGAACATCCGCCCCGCGGAAGGTGTCGAGGAACCTCATGACCTGACCTACGGGGTGAACCGTCGCCAAAGACAAAGAATTCCTCCAGCCAGGCGTTGTCCGCAGCCACGAACCCCTTCCCTCCGTCGCCCGGCCTTTCAGAATGCCACGTGGAACCCTCTCAAGACGAGTGTGGGGCTTGGAGGTATGGGCCCCCGAATTCTCCTCGCCCGGCCCTGCAAGAAACCATTCCGGGCGGGCCTGCCCCACATGAAGACTTTTCGGGCTTTTCGGTGGACCGGGCCTCCCGGGGTGCCCCTGCACCCGGCACCCTGCGACATCCCGAGAGATCCCACGGAGAAACGTCTCCGGCCACTCGCGCGGCATCTGCCTCGCTGGCGAGCGCCCCTCCCAACCTCCCCAGAGATACGTGAGCACGGACGCTTCTTCCCCATCTGGGTCCCCTCACAGGATCTGTGAGTTCCTGCGGTTCCGCACGCCCTCGACTTGGCTGTGGTTCGGGGCTCTGTTCTGTTCCGTGTTTGCTCTCCGGCCCACGTGATCTCTCTGGCTAGGGCACCCAGGAAAAGCGAAAAGAAATCGAGTCCGCGTGAGTACTATTCAGGCATCAAGTGGGGATACCTACCAACGACCTCTAACGTGGATCCACCAAGATGGCGGCCGTGCGGGGTTCAGGAGGATCATTTTGCGCTTTCTGGGGGCGCTATTTGCTCTCAATGATTTCACGTGCCTTTTGGGCATGGCTCACGGAGATGGACGTGAAGCAGCAGGGCAGCCACATCTGGCGTCTCGGCCTAGCTAGGGCGGCTCCACGAGTGACCTCTCGGAACCGGGGCCGAGACCGCCATCCCTCCCCGGGCCCCCCCCCCCCTCGGTGGCTGGGTATGGGGGGGAGGAGGGGGAGGTTTCGGAGGGGAGACGGGAGATCTGGGCTTGTGGTTGGGGGCGCGCGGGGCCACACGTGTCATGTCGTGATATTCCTGTAACGCTCCAACAAGATACATATTATTCTCTCTTCTGCAGATTTCTATCTGTGTCTGAATGGAAATGTATTAGACTCTTGAAATCTGAGCCTTGACGAGGGGTGCGCCCTGTACGTCTCGGGCTACAGGCAGCATACGGAAACTGAAGATATCAGGAATCACGTATAAAGGTTAAAGTCAAAGAAACGGACCTAGTTCAGTGGCAGACTTAGTCTTCCTCGCTGCAGCCTCAAGGTAAATGCTGGGGGTACCCAGTCTATTCTTGGGAAGATACAGTGTTTCTTTTAACTGTTGCCAGCAACGCAGCTTCTCCTCTACCGGAGTTGAAACTGAGATTTAGTTCTTGCAGCTAGTAGTTCTTTTTCAGAACATCTATCAGGAAGGATCTGAATAGCTTGTCATGTCCCTGAAAATATACTAGAGAACATTTGGTTCAGTTCTCGTACCCAGAGACTGGGGAAATTAAGGTGGCACTAGAAATCGCACCTTTTGGTTATATAGTATCTTTCCTGGAAAACAGGCTGCTCTTAAACTCTAATTGTATCAAACAGTAGCAGGGATGAGAAGTGCATGATCCACAAGTTTCAGTAAAGCTGGCTCTCCCGCTCCTTAACATTATATACATTGTTAACAAAAGTGTAGAATTGGACACTTGATGGCAACAAAGAGGCATCCTGTTTGGCGTTTCTTTGGACTGCAGCCGGGAGAGGAGCAGAGCCGACTTGTTCAGTCCCCGGTCCTGCTACTCCTAGGCCTTTCCTCACACTTGATCTTGGACGCTCTGGGGCAGGTTGTGTCTGCAACAAGCACTCGATTTGTCCAGAAGCACTGAATCCTCTGTTCATCGCCTTTGTTCCCAGGACTGTCTCAGGAGGTGACGACGATTTCCCATGGGGGAATCTGTGTCAGAGGCTTGCCAACCATACTTTTCACGTGGTTCATGCAAAGCTCACCCGTCACCGGTCACCTGTCAACTCACCATCCGTACGAGAGTCAGCACCAACACGCCCGGCAGAGCTGAGCGTCAAGAAGGGGTTGCGTGGAAAGAGATGTGTATGCTTGGTCCTGGTCCTGGTTATAGACAGAAAGTATCAAGGGGGAATAACTCCCAGAATAAGTAGGCCTGCCTGGAATGCGAAATAGTGAGAAGAGGCCTCGCGCTTGGAGGACGGGTCAGAGCTTTAGCCACGGGAGAGTGAAAAGGAAAGGCCCGGGAAAGGGCCGTGGGGCAGGGGACGGTCTGAGCCCAGCACCAGCGGTGAAGGACGAGGAGGCACCTTGAAAGAACGTGCTGTTTCGGAGGTTTGTGGTAAGAGCACACCGGTGCTGCTAAAGATGAGGCTGGTGGAACCCAGATAGTAGAGAGGCGCCAGAAACCGGCCAGGAAGGATGAGAATCCTGTGTGCTGAGGACCGGCACTTCACCAAGCCCACAGCAAAGGGTGCTGTCTAGATTCAAACCCAGTCACTCGCGCAAACGCCACTCAGCCACCTCCTCATCTACAAGGCCGACAGATACTCGGTGCGTGAGGTGCGTGTACAGTCTAGGTGGGCGGCACTCACGTTATCGGGCAACCACACAGCTAATACGTGCTTTGAAAGAACCAACAGTGAGCTGATAGCTTTTTCTGGATCTGCCTATAACCAAAGATACCGCTCGCTGCATACTGTGGATCTCGACTCCTGTCTCACGTCTCCATGAGGCCGTCAGAAAAGTACTGTTCGTGCTACCTCTCAGGCCAGGAATGACACTTAAAGTGTAACGTGCTCACCAAGTCCTCAGAGATTCATGGGTTTGAATCGAGAAATTCCACCTGGTCCTTTCGCTCCCGATCCACTCCTGCTCTCACCACTACTACCACACGGGTCAGACACGAGCGAGTTCAGCTGAATTAGCTTGCACACGTGGGGACGGAGTTAGCTTTCGGCACACGGATATTTAGGAATTCCATGGCAGTATGCCAGGTATTCACAGTATGTATCGGATATTCGCCTAATTTGATAACAAGAGAGCTCAGGCCTCAGGCATAACTTCAGGCAGATTTTCCCTCCAACAGAAACAGCTCAGATGGGCTGGCAGCCCGGGAAAATGAGCAACTGCCACTGACAGACTGAGACACCTATGGGCTCCCTCCGTGGGGAGACCTTCTGCCAAGGCTTCTCCCTCAAGGGCCGTTACCCAGCCTGCGGGCATCAGCTGAGGAGAAGGGGAGGTGGGTGCCCCGGAAAGCAGCCGCGCTCGAGTCAGTCTCCCGGGAGCTCTCGTTCCAGCTCTGGACGCTCACTCCCGGGCCTGGGTTCCCACTCCAGCTTTCAGATGGATCCCAGGCCCTTCTTCAGAGAAGTTCCTCCAGATGAGTCCCCAGCCACCAGTGGGCCTCATTCGACCTTGCGGGACCTCCCTCCCCTTCTGAAGCTAGGTTCCGTCTCTCTCTTCACAAAACTTTAAGTCCAACATAGATTGTTAACAATGACTTGCCATTTCCTTTTGTTCTCACCATTATTCTGACTACTTGCAGTTAATTCCGCTCACCTTTGGATTGCTTACGACACTCCAGGCCACTGAAAAAAAGGGAGTTTCCGTTCTGAGCTCAAAGATCCTCAGGCGGCATTTGGGCCTTACTTTACCTCTGCTGGAGACAGGAAGGTGGCAGGTGACCGGGACCTGCCAAGAGCAGAGCAGAAGCTGTGCCCCCTGAGCAGTGGTGCCTGGCTCTCTCTCATTGGTCGCAGAGGGTCTGCAAGATTCGAGGGGGTTCTTGACGGCCCCACCATGCTGGTGAGCCGTGTCGTCTCATCTCATCGGGAATCTGACCCCTCATCAGCAAGCGTAGCCATGTGCCCTCACCCTGAGTCTCTAAACCCTTCCCAGACCATCACTCGGCCCGCCTTCTCCTCTCAGGCAGAATGAACCTGGGCTTCTCTCCTGGGACAGGTCATTCTGTGTCATGGGATGTCCTCTTTACTCCTGTTGCCGGCAATAGGAGTATTGATGTGCCGCTCATAGGTCAGAGACTCCTCATTCTTATTACCCAGAGGCTTTTCTTCAGTCAGTAAATTTTGTTCCTTTGAAGTTAAAGGGATTGCCTTTGAAGACTATCATTTCTGACCTAGTCGCAAACCGTCTCTTTTGAGGAACTTCCTTAGGGTTCCAGGGATTAAGACAGTTTGCTTCCATTGCAAAGGGCACAGATTCATTCCTCGATTGCAGGATCTAGATCTCCTGTGCCTCACACTCTAGCCAAAAAGGTATATTTTAAATATAAGAGGGCCAAGCATAAACCTACTACTTTCCCTTTCCATTATTATGATAATAATCTAATTCTCTTCAAGGCAACACAAATGCTTCTTACTAACTAGAAGGATCATGTCGCGGAAATTATAAACAGAAAAACAGGGAATTACTTCATGATATCTCACTACATCCGTCTCCGATCCAACGTCCGAAACATCAAGGAAGTCCACGTAAAGTATCATCTTTAAATAGAGCGCTCCACTTTGAGAGAATAGAACTAAACTCATTAAAACTAAGTTTTCCAGCATGTGGCTGCTTTGAAATCTTGCATCCAACCGACAATTCTGGAGCATATGATAATTCGGAATTGAGTAATCGATGACACAAACACTCTCCTAGGCAGGGGGACGTTTTGGATCGCCTGAGTTCTAGGTTCTCAATGTTATCAAGCCAGACACAATCTTCACGGTTTTTCATAGATCTTGTAATATCTTTTTTAAAATTTCAACTTTTTTGAGGTACAATTGACATACAAAATTGCAAGAAATTGAAATATAACTGTGGTGATTTCACGTGTTTACGATGTGAAAGGATTCCTCATCCAGTTAATTAATATCACCTCACATATTTCACTTTCTGTTTTTTTTTCTTCCCTCCATCTTTCCTACTTAGATTTTTATCTTCATAAGATTTCATTTATACAAAACATGTCAAAAAGAGTGCCATGTTTTACATTAGATCCTCAGACTCTATTCATCTTATAGCTGAACATTTGTTCCCTTTTACCAACCTCTCCCCATAGCCCTAGTAACCACTTTTCTACTCTCTGGATGAGTTTTACTTTTTCATGGATGCACTATCAGAGCCAGTCCTGAAATTTCCTCCAATTACAATTCTTCTCTCAGAGTCATCAGTCCATTTTGTGTTATCTTTCATGTTTTACAAAATTACTCCTAACCAGCAATGGAGCGGGTGTGGCAGGCAATGAGCCAAGAAGATTTACAGGGTGGCATCCACTTACTGTGGGAACTAACCATGGCATTGATCAGTCTATCAACCTAGAAAGAGATCACTGGACATTGCACAAAAATTTGCTTATTTCTTTGTAGAAGTTTGGCATTAAACTAAACCCTTAGTTTGGGATGGGATGGGGTGGGGTGGGGTGGGGTGGGGTGGGGGGTGGGGGGTGGAGGAAACGGGAGCACCTAGAAAGAGGAGGAGACTGTCGGCCGTGCTGAGACACGGAAACATCGCACGGCTGGGGACCCGTTCCTCTCGTTTTCCCCGGGGTGTGAAAGAGACTTACTTTGCCTCCCGTCTCCTGGGATTTCATCTCCCCAGCAACAACGGTCAGGCAAGCTGTCGGGTGTGTGTGTGTTGCGGGGGGTTGGGGGGGGTTGGGGAGAAAAAAAGAAGACACCTTTCAAGTGAAAGGAGGGAGCGTGAAGGTCTCTGAACCCTCGGACAGCGGCCTTCCATTTTCCAGACCAGTGACACGTTCTCCCAAGTCGCCCGGTTCCAGAAAACGCTTTTCGGAAACAGAATCCTCGAGGCCCGCGAACTCCTTAGGAATCCTCGGATGAGCTTCCGGGCCAGGCTATACCGTAGGCAGCGCGCTTCCCCTGAAGCCAAAGCCACGGGCTCCAGAGGGCCACGTCCAAGAAGCTGATCTCGTACGGAACCCGGTGTCTTCTTCTCTAGGACACTTCTAGAAGCAGCAAGAGTGCCCGTTTGTGAGAATCGAAGGTGAAGCCGGCACGATGTAAACCCAGCGATGTGTGCGGTCAGAGGCCCATCTAGATTCGAACTCCAGTTCTGGAGGGAGGGGAGCAGTGGGGACAGGAGGGTGGCCTGCGAGTCCGCCGTCCCGTCCCCACTCCTCCTGTGAACATCCGCCCCGCGGAAGGTGTCGAGGAACCTCATGACCTGACCTACGGGGTGAACCGTCGCCAAAGACAAAGAATTCCTCCAGCCAGGCGTTGTCCGCAGCCACGAACCCCTTCCCTCCGTCGCCCGGCCTTTCAGAATGCCACGTGGAACCCTCTCAAGACGAGTGTGGGGCTTGGAGGTATGGGCCCCCGAATTCTCCTCGCCCGGCCCTGCAAGAAACCATTCCGGGCGGGCCTGCCCCACATGAAGACTTTTCGGGCTTTTCGGTGGACCGGGCCTCCCGGGGTGCCCCTGCACCCGGCACCCTGCGACATCCCGAGAGATCCCACGGAGAAACGTCTCCGGCCACTCGCGCGGCATCTGCCTCGCTGGCGAGCGCCCCTCCCAACCTCCCCAGAGATACGTGAGCACGGACGCTTCTTCCCCATCTGGGTCCCCTCACAGGATCTGTGAGTTCCTGCGGTTCCGCACGCCCTCGACTTGGCTGTGGTTCGGGGCTCTGTTCTGTTCCGTGTTTGCTCTCCGGCCCACGTGATCTCTCTGGCTAGGGCACCCAGGAAAAGCGAAAAGAAATCGAGTCCGCGTGAGTACTATTCAGGCATCAAGTGGGGATACCTACCAACGACCTCTAACGTGGATCCACCAAGATGGCGGCCGTGCGGGGTTCAGGAGGATCATTTTGCGCTTTCTGGGGGCGCTATTTGCTCTCAATGATTTCACGTGCCTTTTGGGCATGGCTCACGGAGATGGACGTGAAGCAGCAGGGCAGCCACATCTGGCGTCTCGGCCTAGCTAGGGCGGCTCCACGAGTGACCTCTCGGAACCGGGGCCGAGACCGCCATCCCTCCCCGGGCCCCCCCCCCCCTCGGTGGCTGGGTATGGGGGGGAGGAGGGGGAGGTTTCGGAGGGGAGACGGGAGATCTGGGCTTGTGGTTGGGGGCGCGCGGGGCCACACGTGTCATGTCGTGATATTCCTGTAACGCTCCAACAAGATACATATTATTCTCTCTTCTGCAGATTTCTATCTGTGTCTGAATGGAAATGTATTAGACTCTTGAAATCTGAGCCTTGACGAGGGGTGCGCCCTGTACGTCTCGGGCTACAGGCAGCATACGGAAACTGAAGATATCAGGAATCACGTATAAAGGTTAAAGTCAAAGAAACGGACCTAGTTCAGTGGCAGACTTAGTCTTCCTCGCTGCAGCCTCAAGGTAAATGCTGGGGGTACCCAGTCTATTCTTGGGAAGATACAGTGTTTCTTTTAACTGTTGCCAGCAACGCAGCTTCTCCTCTACCGGAGTTGAAACTGAGATTTAGTTCTTGCAGCTAGTAGTTCTTTTTCAGAACATCTATCAGGAAGGATCTGAATAGCTTGTCATGTCCCTGAAAATATACTAGAGAACATTTGGTTCAGTTCTCGTACCCAGAGACTGGGGAAATTAAGGTGGCACTAGAAATCGCACCTTTTGGTTATATAGTATCTTTCCTGGAAAACAGGCTGCTCTTAAACTCTAATTGTATCAAACAGTAGCAGGGATGAGAAGTGCATGATCCACAAGTTTCAGTAAAGCTGGCTCTCCCGCTCCTTAACATTATATACATTGTTAACAAAAGTGTAGAATTGGACACTTGATGGCAACAAAGAGGCATCCTGTTTGGCGTTTCTTTGGACTGCAGCCGGGAGAGGAGCAGAGCCGACTTGTTCAGTCCCCGGTCCTGCTACTCCTAGGCCTTTCCTCACACTTGATCTTGGACGCTCTGGGGCAGGTTGTGTCTGCAACAAGCACTCGATTTGTCCGGAAGCACTGAATCCTCTGTTCATCGCCTTTGTTCCCAGGACTGTCTCAGGAGGTGACGACGATTTCCCATGGGGGAATCTGTGTCAGAGGCTTGCCAACCATACTTTTCACGTGGTTCATGCAAAGCTCACCCGTCACCGGTCACCTGTCAACTCACCATCCGTACGAGAGTCAGCACCAACACGCCCGGCAGAGCTGAGCGTCAAGAAGGGGTTGCGTGGAAAGAGATGTGTATGCTTGGTCCTGGTCCTGGTTATAGACAGAAAGTATCAAGGGGGAATAACTCCCAGAATAAGTAGGCCTGCCTGGAATGCGAAATAGTGAGAAGAGGCCTCGCGCTTGGAGGACGGGTCAGAGCTTTAGCCACGGGAGAGTGAAAAGGAAAGGCCCGGGAAAGGGCCGTGGGGCAGGGGACGGTCTGAGCCCAGCACCAGCGGTGAAGGACGAGGAGGCACCTTGAAAGAACGTGCTGTTTCGGAGGTTTGTGGTAAGAGCACACCGGTGCTGCTAAAGATGAGGCTGGTGGAACCCAGATAGTAGAGAGGCGCCAGAAACCGGCCAGGAAGGATGAGAATCCTGTGTGCTGAGGACCGGCACTTCACCAAGCCCACAGCAAAGGGTGCTGTCTAGATTCAAACCCAGTCACTCGCGCAAACGCCACTCAGCCACCTCCTCATCTACAAGGCCGACAGATACTCGGTGCGTGAGGTGCGTGTACAGTCTAGGTGGGCGGCACTCACGTTATCGGGCAACCACACAGCTAATACGTGCTTTGAAAGAACCAACAGTGAGCTGATAGCTTTTTCTGGATCTGCCTATAACCAAAGATACCGCTCGCTGCATACTGTGGATCTCGACTCCTGTCTCACGTCTCCATGAGGCCGTCAGAAAAGTACTGTTCGTGCTACCTCTCAGGCCAGGAATGACACTTAAAGTGTAACGTGCTCACCAAGTCCTCAGAGATTCATGGATTTGAATCGAGAAATTCCACCTGGTCCTTTCGCTCCCGATCCACTCCTGCTCTCACCACTACTACCACACGGGTCAGACACGAGCGAGTTCAGCTGAATTAGCTTGCACACGTGGGGACGGAGTTAGCTTTCGGCACACGGATATTTAGGAATTCCATGGCAGTATGCCAGGTATTCACAGTATGTATCGGATATTCGCCTAATTTGATAACAAGAGAGCTCAGGCCTCAGGCATAACTTCAGGCAGATTTTCCCTCCAACAGAAACAGCTCAGATGGGCTGGCAGCCCGGGAAAATGAGCAACTGCCACTGACAGACTGAGACACCTATGGGCTCCCTCCGTGGGGAGACCTTCTGCCAAGGCTTCTCCCTCAAGGGCCGTTACCCAGCCTGCGGGCATCAGCTGAGGAGAAGGGGAGGTGGGTGCCCCGGAAAGCAGCCGCGCTCGAGTCAGTCTCCCGGGAGCTCTCGTTCCAGCTCTGGACGCTCACTCCCGGGCCTGGGTTCCCACTCCAGCTTTCAGATGGATCCCGGGCCCTTCTTCAGAGAAGTTCCTCCAGATGAGTCCCCAGCCACCAGTGGGCCTCATTCGACCTTGCGGGACCTCCCTCCCCTTCTGAAGCTAGGTTCCGTCTCTCTCTTCACAAAACTTTAAGTCCAACATAGATTGTTAACAATGACTTGCCATTTCCTTTTGTTCTCACCATTATTCTGACTACTTGCAGTTAATTCCGCTCACCTTTGGATTGCTTACGACACTCCAGGCCACTGAAAAAAAGGGAGTTTCCGTTCTGAGCTCAAAGATCCTCAGGCGGCATTTGGGCCTTACTTTACCTCTGCTGGAGACAGGAAGGTGGCAGGTGACCGGGACCTGCCAAGAGCAGAGCAGAAGCTGTGCCCCCTGAGCAGTGGTGCCTGGCTCTCTCTCATTGGTCGCAGAGGGTCTGCAAGATTCGAGGGGGTTCTTGACGGCCCCACCATGCTGGTGAGCCGTGTCGTCTCATCTCATCGGGAATCTGACCCCTCATCAGCAAGCGTAGCCATGTGCCCTCACCCTGAGTCTCTAAACCCTTCCCAGACCATCACTCGGCCCGCCTTCTCCTCTCAGGCAGAATGAACCTGGGCTTCTCTCCTGGGACAGGTCATTCTGTGTCATGGGATGTCCTCTTTACTCCTGTTGCCGGCAATAGGAGTATTGATGTGCCGCTCATAGGTCAGAGACTCCTCATTCTTATTACCCAGAGGCTTTTCTTCAGTCAGTAAATTTTGTTCCTTTGAAGTTAAAGGGATTGCCTTTGAAGACTATCATTTCTGACCTAGTCGCAAACCGTCTCTTTTGAGGAACTTCCTTAGGGTTCCAGGGATTAAGACAGTTTGCTTCCATTGCAAAGGGCACAGATTCATTCCTCGATTGCAGGATCTAGATCTCCTGTGCCTCACACTCTAGCCAAAAAGGTATATTTTAAATATAAGAGGGCCAAGCATAAACCTACTACTTTCCCTTTCCATTATTATGATAATAATCTAATTCTCTTCAAGGCAACACAAATGCTTCTTACTAACTAGAAGGATCATGTCGCGGAAATTATAAACAGAAAAACAGGGAATTACTTCATGATATCTCACTACATCCGTCTCCGATCCAACGTCCGAAACATCAAGGAAGTCCACGTAAAGTATCATCTTTAAATAGAGCGCTCCACTTTGAGACAATAGAACTAAACTCATTAAAACTAAGTTTTCCAGCATGTGGCTGCTTTGAAATCTTGCATCCAACCGACAATTCTGGAGCATATGATAATTCGGAATTGAGTAATCGATGACACAAACACTCTCCTAGGCAGGGGGACGTTTTGGATCGCCTGAGTTCTAGGTTCTCAATGTTATCAAGCCAGACACAATCTTCACGGTTTTTCATAGATCTTGTAATATCTTTTTTAAAATTTCAACTTTTTTGAGGTACAATTGACATACAAAATTGCAAGAAATTGAAATATAACTGTGGTGATTTCACGTGTTTACGATGTGAAAGGATTCCTCATCCAGTTAATTAATATCACCTCACATATTTCACTTTCTGTTTTTTTTTCTTCCCTCCATCTTTCCTACTTAGATTTTTATCTTCATAAGATTTCATTTATACAAAACATGTCAAAAAGAGTGCCATGTTTTACATTAGATCCTCAGACTCTATTCATCTTATAGCTGAACATTTGTTCCCTTTTACCAACCTCTCCCCATAGCCCTAGTAACCACTTTTCTACTCTCTGGATGAGTTTTACTTTTTCATGGATGCACTATCAGAGCCAGTCCTGAAATTTCCTCCAATTACAATTCTTCTCTCAGAGTCATCAGTCCATTTTGTGTTATCTTTCATGTTTTACAAAATTACTCCTAACCAGCAATGGAGCGGGTGTGGCAGGCAATGAGCCAAGAAGATTTACAGGGTGGCATCCACTTACTGTGGGAACTAACCATGGCATTGATCAGTCTATCAACCTAGAAAGAGATCACTGGACATTGCACAAAAATTTGCTTATTTCTTTGTAGAAGTTTGGCATTAAACTAAACCCTTAGTTTGGGATGGGATGGGGTGGGGTGGGGTGGGGTGGGGTGGGGTGGGGGGTGGGGGGTGGAGGAAACGGGAGCACCTAGAAAGAGGAGGAGACTGTCGGCCGTGCTGAGACACGGAAACATCGCACGGCTGGGGACCCGTTCCTCTCGTTTTCCCCGGGGTGTGAAAGAGACTTACTTTGCCTCCCGTCTCCTGGGATTTCATCTCCCCAGCAACAACGGTCAGGCAAGCTGTCGGGTGTGTGTGTGTTGCGGGGGGTTGGGGGGGGTTGGGGAGAAAAAAAGAAGACACCTTTCAAGTGAAAGGAGGGAGCGTGAAGGTCTCTGAACCCTCGGACAGCGGCCTTCCATTTTCCAGACCAGTGACACGTTCTCCCAAGTCGCCCGGTTCCAGAAAACGCTTTTCGGAAACAGAATCCTCGAGGCCCGCGAACTCCTTAGGAATCCTCGGATGAGCTTCCGGGCCAGGCTATACCGTAGGCAGCGCGCTTCCCCTGAAGCCAAAGCCACGGGCTCCAGAGGGCCACGTCCAAGAAGCTGATCTCGTACGGAACCCGGTGTCTTCTTCTCTAGGACACTTCTAGAAGCAGCAAGAGTGCCCGTTTGTGAGAATCGAAGGTGAAGCCGGCACGATGTAAACCCAGCGATGTGTGCGGTCAGAGGCCCATCTAGATTCGAACTCCAGTTCTGGAGGGAGGGGAGCAGTGGGGACAGGAGGGTGGCCTGCGAGTCCGCCGTCCCGTCCCCACTCCTCCTGTGAACATCCGCCCCGCGGAAGGTGTCGAGGAACCTCATGACCTGACCTACGGGGTGAACCGTCGCCAAAGACAAAGAATTCCTCCAGCCAGGCGTTGTCCGCAGCCACGAACCCCTTCCCTCCGTCGCCCGGCCTTTCAGAATGCCACGTGGAACCCTCTCAAGACGAGTGTGGGGCTTGGAGGTATGGGCCCCCGAATTCTCCTCGCCCGGCCCTGCAAGAAACCATTCCGGGCGGGCCTGCCCCACATGAAGACTTTTCGGGCTTTTCGGTGGACCGGGCCTCCCGGGGTGCCCCTGCACCCGGCACCCTGCGACATCCCGAGAGATCCCACGGAGAAACGTCTCCGGCCACTCGCGCGGCATCTGCCTCGCTGGCGAGCGCCCCTCCCAACCTCCCCAGAGATACGTGAGCACGGACGCTTCTTCCCCATCTGGGTCCCCTCACAGGATCTGTGAGTTCCTGCGGTTCCGCACGCCCTCGACTTGGCTGTGGTTCGGGGCTCTGTTCTGTTCCGTGTTTGCTCTCCGGCCCACGTGATCTCTCTGGCTAGGGCACCCAGGAAAAGCGAAAAGAAATCGAGTCCGCGTGAGTACTATTCAGGCATCAAGTGGGGATACCTACCAACGACCTCTAACGTGGATCCACCAAGATGGCGGCCGTGCGGGGTTCAGGAGGATCATTTTGCGCTTTCTGGGGGCGCTATTTGCTCTCAATGATTTCACGTGCCTTTTGGGCATGGCTCACGGAGATGGACGTGAAGCAGCAGGGCAGCCACATCTGGCGTCTCGGCCTAGCTAGGGCGGCTCCACGAGTGACCTCTCGGAACCGGGGCCGAGACCGCCATCCCTCCCCGGGCCCCCCCCCCCCTCGGTGGCTGGGTATGGGGGGGAGGAGGGGGAGGTTTCGGAGGGGAGACGGGAGATCTGGGCTTGTGGTTGGGGGCGCGCGGGGCCACACGTGTCATGTCGTGATATTCCTGTAACGCTCCAACAAGATACATATTATTCTCTCTTCTGCAGATTTCTATCTGTGTCTGAATGGAAATGTATTAGACTCTTGAAATCTGAGCCTTGACGAGGGGTGCGCCCTGTACGTCTCGGGCTACAGGCAGCATACGGAAACTGAAGATATCAGGAATCACGTATAAAGGTTAAAGTCAAAGAAACGGACCTAGTTCAGTGGCAGACTTAGTCTTCCTTGCTGCAGCCTCAAGGTAAATGCTGGGGGTACCCAGTCTATTCTTGGGAAGATACAGTGTTTCTTTTAACTGTTGCCAGCAACGCAGCTTCTCCTCTACCGGAGTTGAAACTGAGATTTAGTTCTTGCAGCTAGTAGTTCTTTTTCAGAACATCTATCAGGAAGGATCTGAATAGCTTGTCATGTCCCTGAAAATATACTAGAGAACATTTGGTTCAGTTCTCGTACCCAGAGACTGGGGAAATTAAGGTGGCACTAGAAATCGCACCTTTTGGTTATATAGTATCTTTCCTGGAAAACAGGCTGCTCTTAAACTCTAATTGTATCAAACAGTAGCAGGGATGAGAAGTGCATGATCCACAAGTTTCAGTAAAGCTGGCTCTCCCGCTCCTTAACATTATATACATTGTTAACAAAAGTGTAGAATTGGACACTTGATGGCAACAAAGAGGCATCCTGTTTGGCGTTTCTTTGGACTGCAGCCGGGAGAGGAGCAGAGCCGACTTGTTCAGTCCCCGGTCCTGCTACTCCTAGGCCTTTCCTCACACTTGATCTTGGACGCTCTGGGGCAGGTTGTGTCTGCAACAAGCACTCGATTTGTCCGGAAGCACTGAATCCTCTGTTCATCGCCTTTGTTCCCAGGACTGTCTCAGGAGGTGACGACGATTTCCCATGGGGGAATCTGTGTCAGAGGCTTGCCAACCATACTTTTCACGTGGTTCATGCAAAGCTCACCCGTCACCGGTCACCTGTCAACTCACCATCCGTACGAGAGTCAGCACCAACACGCCCGGCAGAGCTGAGCGTCAAGAAGGGGTTGCGTGGAAAGAGATGTGTATGCTTGGTCCTGGTCCTGGTTATAGACAGAAAGTATCAAGGGGGAATAACTCCCAGAATAAGTAGGCCTGCCTGGAATGCGAAATAGTGAGAAGAGGCCTCGCGCTTGGAGGACGGGTCAGAGCTTTAGCCACGGGAGAGTGAAAAGGAAAGGCCCGGGAAAGGGCCGTGGGGCAGGGGACGGTCTGAGCCCAGCACCAGCGGTGAAGGACGAGGAGGCACCTTGAAAGAACGTGCTGTTTCGGAGGTTTGTGGTAAGAGCACACCGGTGCTGCTAAAGATGAGGCTGGTGGAACCCAGATAGTAGAGAGGCGCCAGAAACCGGCCAGGAAGGATGAGAATCCTGTGTGCTGAGGACCGGCACTTCACCAAGCCCACAGCAAAGGGTGCTGTCTAGATTCAAACCCAGTCACTCGCGCAAACGCCACTCAGCCACCTCCTCATCTACAAGGCCGACAGATACTCGGTGCGTGAGGTGCGTGTACAGTCTAGGTGGGCGGCACTCACGTTATCGGGCAACCACACAGCTAATACGTGCTTTGAAAGAACCAACAGTGAGCTGATAGCTTTTTCTGGATCTGCCTATAACCAAAGATACCGCTCGCTGCATACTGTGGATCTCGACTCCTGTCTCACGTCTCCATGAGGCCGTCAGAAAAGTACTGTTCGTGCTACCTCTCAGGCCAGGAATGACACTTAAAGTGTAACGTGCTCACCAAGTCCTCAGAGATTCATGGGTTTGAATCGAGAAATTCCACCTGGTCCTTTCGCTCCCGATCCACTCCTGCTCTCACCACTACTACCACACGGGTCAGACACGAGCGAGTTCAGCTGAATTAGCTTGCACACGTGGGGACGGAGTTAGCTTTCGGCACACGGATATTTAGGAATTCCATGGCAGTATGCCAGGTATTCACAGTATGTATCGGATATTCGCCTAATTTGATAACAAGAGAGCTCAGGCCTCAGGCATAACTTCAGGCAGATTTTCCCTCCAACAGAAACAGCTCAGATGGGCTGGCAGCCCGGGAAAATGAGCAACTGCCACTGACAGACTGAGACACCTATGGGCTCCCTCCGTGGGGAGACCTTCTGCCAAGGCTTCTCCCTCAAGGGCCGTTACCCAGCCTGCGGGCATCAGCTGAGGAGAAGGGGAGGTGGGTGCCCCGGAAAGCAGCCGCGCTCGAGTCAGTCTCCCGGGAGCTCTCGTTCCAGCTCTGGACGCTCACTCCCGGGCCTGGGTTCCCACTCCAGCTTTCAGATGGATCCCAGGCCCTTCTTCAGAGAAGTTCCTCCAGATGAGTCCCCAGCCACCAGTGGGCCTCATTCGACCTTGCGGGACCTCCCTCCCCTTCTGAAGCTAGGTTCCGTCTCTCTCTTCACAAAACTTTAAGTCCAACATAGATTGTTAACAATGACTTGCCATTTCCTTTTGTTCTCACCATTATTCTGACTACTTGCAGTTAATTCCGCTCACCTTTGGATTGCTTACGACACTCCAGGCCACTGAAAAAAAGGGAGTTTCCGTTCTGAGCTCAAAGATCCTCAGGCGGCATTTGGGCCTTACTTTACCTCTGCTGGAGACAGGAAGGTGGCAGGTGACCGGGACCTGCCAAGAGCAGAGCAGAAGCTGTGCCCCCTGAGCAGTGGTGCCTGGCTCTCTCTCATTGGTCGCAGAGGGTCTGCAAGATTCGAGGGGGTTCTTGACGGCCCCACCATGCTGGTGAGCCGTGTCGTCTCATCTCATCGGGAATCTGACCCCTCATCAGCAAGCGTAGCCATGTGCCCTCACCCTGAGTCTCTAAACCCTTCCCAGACCATCACTCGGCCCGCCTTCTCCTCTCAGGCAGAATGAACCTGGGCTTCTCTCCTGGGACAGGTCATTCTGTGTCATGGGATGTCCTCTTTACTCCTGTTGCCGGCAATAGGAGTATTGATGTGCCGCTCATAGGTCAGAGACTCCTCATTCTTATTACCCAGAGGCTTTTCTTCAGTCAGTAAATTTTGTTCCTTTGAAGTTAAAGGGATTGCCTTTGAAGACTATCATTTCTGACCTAGTCGCAAACCGTCTCTTTTGAGGAACTTCCTTAGGGTTCCAGGGATTAAGACAGTTTGCTTCCATTGCAAAGGGCACAGATTCATTCCTCGATTGCAGGATCTAGATCTCCTGTGCCTCACACTCTAGCCAAAAAGGTATATTTTAAATATAAGAGGGCCAAGCATAAACCTACTACTTTCCCTTTCCATTATTATGATAATAATCTAATTCTCTTCAAGGCAACACAAATGCTTCTTACTAACTAGAAGGATCATGTCGCGGAAATTATAAACAGAAAAACAGGGAATTACTTCATGATATCTCACTACATCCGTCTCCGATCCAACGTCCGAAACATCAAGGAAGTCCACGTAAAGTATCATCTTTAAATAGAGCGCTCCACTTTGAGAGAATAGAACTAAACTCATTAAAACTAAGTTTTCCAGCATGTGGCTGCTTTGAAATCTTGCATCCAACCGACAATTCTGGAGCATATGATAATTCGGAATTGAGTAATCGATGACACAAACACTCTCCTCGGCAGGGGGACGTTTTGGATCGCCTGAGTTCTAGGTTCTCAATGTTATCAAGCCAGACACAATCTTCACGGTTTTTCATAGATCTTGTAATATCTTTTTTAAAATTTCAACTTTTTTGAGGTACAATTGACATACAAAATTGCAAGAAATTGAAATATAACTGTGGTGATTTCACGTGTTTACGATGTGAAAGGATTCCTCATCCAGTTAATTAATATCACCTCACATATTTCACTTTCTGTTTTTTTTTCTTCCCTCCATCTTTCCTACTTAGATTTTTATCTTCATAAGATTTCATTTATACAAAACATGTCAAAAAGAGTGCCATGTTTTACATTAGATCCTCAGACTCTATTCATCTTATAGCTGAACATTTGTTCCCTTTTACCAACCTCTCCCCATAGCCCTAGTAACCACTTTTCTACTCTCTGGATGAGTTTTACTTTTTCATGGATGCACTATCAGAGCCAGTCCTGAAATTTCCTCCAATTACAATTCTTCTCTCAGAGTCATCAGTCCATTTTGTGTTATCTTTCATGTTTTACAAAATTACTCCTAACCAGCAATGGAGCGGGTGTGGCAGGCAATGAGCCAAGAAGATTTACAGGGTGGCATCCACTTACTGTGGGAACTAACCATGGCATTGATCAGTCTATCAACCTAGAAAGAGATCACTGGACATTGCACAAAAATTTGCTTATTTCTTTGTAGAAGTTTGGCATTAAACTAAACCCTTAGTTTGGGATGGGATGGGGTGGGGTGGGGTGGGGTGGGGTGGGGTGGGGGGTGGGGGGTGGAGGAAACGGGAGCACCTAGAAAGAGGAGGAGACTGTCGGCCGTGCTGAGACACGGAAACATCGCACGGCTGGGGACCCGTTCCTCTCGTTTTCCCCGGGGTGTGAAAGAGACTTACTTTGCCTCCCGTCTCCTGGGATTTCATCTCCCCAGCAACAACGGTCAGGCAAGCTGTCGGGTGTGTGTGTGTTGCGGGGGGTTGGGGGGGGTTGGGGAGAAAAAAAGAAGACACCTTTCAAGTGAAAGGAGGGAGCGTGAAGGTCTCTGAACCCTCGGACAGCGGCCTTCCATTTTCCAGACCAGTGACACGTTCTCCCAAGTCGCCCGGTTCCAGAAAACGCTTTTCGGAAACAGAATCCTCGAGGCCCGCGAACTCCTTAGGAATCCTCGGATGAGCTTCCGGGCCAGGCTATACCGTAGGCAGCGCGCTTCCCCTGAAGCCAAAGCCACGGGCTCCAGAGGGCCACGTCCAAGAAGCTGATCTCGTACGGAACCCGGTGTCTTCTTCTCTAGGACACTTCTAGAAGCAGCAAGAGTGCCCGTTTGTGGGAATCGAAGGTGAAGCCGGCACGATGTAAACCCAGCGATGTGTGCGGTCAGAGGCCCATCTAGATTCGAACTCCAGTTCTGGAGGGAGGGGAGCAGTGGGGACAGGAGGGTGGCCTGCGAGTCCGCCGTCCCGTCCCCACTCCTCCTGTGAACATCCGCCCCGCGGAAGGTGTCGAGGAACCTCATGACCTGACCTACGGGGTGAACCGTCGCCAAAGACAAAGAATTCCTCCAGCCAGGCGTTGTCCGCAGCCACGAACCCCTTCCCTCCGTCGCCCGGCCTTTCAGAATGCCACGTGGAACCCTCTCAAGACGAGTGTGGGGCTTGGAGGTATGGGCCCCCGAATTCTCCTCGCCCGGCCCTGCAAGAAACCATTCCGGGCGGGCCTGCCCCACATGAAGACTTTTCGGGCTTTTCGGTGGACCGGGCCTCCCGGGGTGCCCCTGCACCCGGCACCCTGCGACATCCCGAGAGATCCCACGGAGAAACGTCTCCGGCCACTCGCGCGGCATCTGCCTCGCTGGCGAGCGCCCCTCCCAACCTCCCCAGAGATACGTGAGCACGGACGCTTCTTCCCCATCTGGGTCCCCTCACAGGATCTGTGAGTTCCTGCGGTTCCGCACGCCCTCGACTTGGCTGTGGTTCGGGGCTCTGTTCTGTTCCGTGTTTGCTCTCCGGCCCACGTGATCTCTCTGGCTAGGGCACCCAGGAAAAGCGAAAAGAAATCGAGTCCGCGTGAGTACTATTCAGGCATCAAGTGGGGATACCTACCAACGACCTCTAACGTGGATCCACCAAGATGGCGGCCGTGCGGGGTTCAGGAGGATCATTTTGCGCTTTCTGGGGGCGCTATTTGCTCTCAATGATTTCACGTGCCTTTTGGGCATGGCTCACGGAGATGGACGTGAAGCAGCAGGGCAGCCACATCTGGCGTCTCGGCCTAGCTAGGGCGGCTCCACGAGTGACCTCTCGGAACCGGGGCCGAGACCGCCATCCCTCCCCGGGCCCCCCCCCCCCTCGGTGGCTGGGTATGGGGGGGAGGAGGGGGAGGTTTCGGAGGGGAGACGGGAGATCTGGGCTTGTGGTTGGGGGCGCGCGGGGCCACACGTGTCATGTCGTGATATTCCTGTAACGCTCCAACAAGATACATATTATTCTCTCTTCTGCAGATTTCTATCTGTGTCTGAATGGAAATGTATTAGACTCTTGAAATCTGAGCCTTGACGAGGGGTGCGCCCTGTACGTCTCGGGCTACAGGCAGCATACGGAAACTGAAGATATCAGGAATCACGTATAAAGGTTAAAGTCAAAGAAACGGACCTAGTTCAGTGGCAGACTTAGTCTTCCTCGCTGCAGCCTCAAGGTAAATGCTGGGGGTACCCAGTCTATTCTTGGGAAGATACAGTGTTTCTTTTAACTGTTGCCAGCAACGCAGCTTCTCCTCTACCGGAGTTGAAACTGAGATTTAGTTCTTGCAGCTAGTAGTTCTTTTTCAGAACATCTATCAGGAAGGATCTGAATAGCTTGTCATGTCCCTGAAAATATACTAGAGAACATTTGGTTCAGTTCTCGTACCCAGAGACTGGGGAAATTAAGGTGGCACTAGAAATCGCACCTTTTGGTTATATAGTATCTTTCCTGGAAAACAGGCTGCTCTTAAACTCTAATTGTATCAAACAGTAGCAGGGATGAGAAGTGCATGATCCACAAGTTTCAGTAAAGCTGGCTCTCCCGCTCCTTAACATTATATACATTGTTAACAAAAGTGTAGAATTGGACACTTGATGGCAACAAAGAGGCATCCTGTTTGGCGTTTCTTTGGACTGCAGCCGGGAGAGGAGCAGAGCCGACTTGTTCAGTCCCCGGTCCTGCTACTCCTAGGCCTTTCCTCACACTTGATCTTGGACGCTCTGGGGCAGGTTGTGTCTGCAACAAGCACTCGATTTGTCCGGAAGCACTGAATCCTCTGTTCATCGCCTTTGTTCCCAGGACTGTCTCAGGAGGTGACGACGATTTCCCATGGGGGAATCTGTGTCAGAGGCTTGCCAACCATACTTTTCACGTGGTTCATGCAAAGCTCACCCGTCACCGGTCACCTGTCAACTCACCATCCGTACGAGAGTCAGCACCAACACGCCCGGCAGAGCTGAGCGTCAAGAAGGGGTTGCGTGGAAAGAGATGTGTATGCTTGGTCCTGGTCCTGGTTATAGACAGAAAGTATCAAGGGGGAATAACTCCCAGAATAAGTAGGCCTGCCTGGAATGCGAAATAGTGAGAAGAGGCCTCGCGCTTGGAGGACGGGTCAGAGCTTTAGCCACGGGAGAGTGAAAAGGAAAGGCCCGGGAAAGGGCCGTGGGGCAGGGGACGGTCTGAGCCCAGCACCAGCGGTGAAGGACGAGGAGGCACCTTGAAAGAACGTGCTGTTTCGGAGGTTTGTGGTAAGAGCACACCGGTGCTGCTAAAGATGAGGCTGGTGGAACCCAGATAGTAGAGAGGCGCCAGAAACCGGCCAGGAAGGATGAGAATCCTGTGTGCTGAGGACCGGCACTTCACCAAGCCCACAGCAAAGGGTGCTGTCTAGATTCAAACCCAGTCACTCGCGCAAACGCCACTCAGCCACCTCCTCATCTACAAGGCCGACAGATACTCGGTGCGTGAGGTGCGTGTACAGTCTAGGTGGGCGGCACTCACGTTATCGGGCAACCACACAGCTAATACGTGCTTTGAAAGAACCAACAGTGAGCTGATAGCTTTTTCTGGATCTGCCTATAACCAAAGATACCGCTCGCTGCATACTGTGGATCTCGACTCCTGTCTCACGTCTCCATGAGGCCGTCAGAAAAGTACTGTTCGTGCTACCTCTCAGGCCAGGAATGACACTTAAAGTGTAACGTGCTCACCAAGTCCTCAGAGATTCATGGGTTTGAATCGAGAAATTCCACCTGGTCCTTTCGCTCCCGATCCACTCCTGCTCTCACCACTACTACCACACGGGTCAGACACGAGCGAGTTCAGCTGAATTAGCTTGCACACGTGGGGACGGAGTTAGCTTTCGGCACACGGATATTTAGGAATTCCATGGCAGTATGCCAGGTATTCACAGTATGTATCGGATATTCGCCTAATTTGATAACAAGAGAGCTCAGGCCTCAGGCATAACTTCAGGCAGATTTTCCCTCCAACAGAAACAGCTCAGATGGGCTGGCAGCCCGGGAAAATGAGCAACTGCCACTGACAGACTGAGACACCTATGGGCTCCCTCCGTGGGGAGACCTTCTGCCAAGGCTTCTCCCTCAAGGGCCGTTACCCAGCCTGCGGGCATCAGCTGAGGAGAAGGGGAGGTGGGTGCCCCGGAAAGCAGCCGCGCTCGAGTCAGTCTCCCGGGAGCTCTCGTTCCAGCTCTGGACGCTCACTCCCGGGCCTGGGTTCCCACTCCAGCTTTCAGATGGATCCCAGGCCCTTCTTCAGAGAAGTTCCTCCAGATGAGTCCCCAGCCACCAGTGGGCCTCATTCGACCTTGCGGGACCTCCCTCCCCTTCTGAAGCTAGGTTCCGTCTCTCTCTTCACAAAACTTTAAGTCCAACATAGATTGTTAACAATGACTTGCCATTTCCTTTTGTTCTCACCATTATTCTGACTACTTGCAGTTAATTCCGCTCACCTTTGGATTGCTTACGACACTCCAGGCCACTGAAAAAAAGGGAGTTTCCGTTCTGAGCTCAAAGATCCTCAGGCGGCATTTGGGCCTTACTTTACCTCTGCTGGAGACAGGAAGGTGGCAGGTGACCGGGACCTGCCAAGAGCAGAGCAGAAGCTGTGCCCCCTGAGCAGTGGTGCCTGGCTCTCTCTCATTGGTCGCAGAGGGTCTGCAAGATTCGAGGGGGTTCTTGACGGCCCCACCATGCTGGTGAGCCGTGTCGTCTCATCTCATCGGGAATCTGACCCCTCATCAGCAAGCGTAGCCATGTGCCCTCACCCTGAGTCTCTAAACCCTTCCCAGACCATCACTCGGCCCGCCTTCTCCTCTCAGGCAGAATGAACCTGGGCTTCTCTCCTGGGACAGGTCATTCTGTGTCATGGGATGTCCTCTTTACTCCTGTTGCCGGCAATAGGAGTATTGATGTGCCGCTCATAGGTCAGAGACTCCTCATTCTTATTACCCAGAGGCTTTTCTTCAGTCAGTAAATTTTGTTCCTTTGAAGTTAAAGGGATTGCCTTTGAAGACTATCATTTCTGACCTAGTCGCAAACCGTCTCTTTTGAGGAACTTCCTTAGGGTTCCAGGGATTAAGACAGTTTGCTTCCATTGCAAAGGGCACAGATTCATTCCTCGATTGCAGGATCTAGATCTCCTGTGCCTCACACTCTAGCCAAAAAGGTATATTTTAAATATAAGAGGGCCAAGCATAAACCTACTACTTTCCCTTTCCATTATTATGATAATAATCTAATTCTCTTCAAGGCAACACAAATGCTTCTTACTAACTAGAAGGATCATGTCGCGGAAATTATAAACAGAAAAACAGGGAATTACTTCATGATATCTCACTACATCCGTCTCCGATCCAACGTCCGAAACATCAAGGAAGTCCACGTAAAGTATCATCTTTAAATAGAGCGCTCCACTTTGAGACAATAGAACTAAACTCATTAAAACTAAGTTTTCCAGCATGTGGCTGCTTTGAAATCTTGCATCCAACCGACAATTCTGGAGCATATGATAATTCGGAATTGAGTAATCGATGACACAAACACTCTCCTCGGCAGGGGGACGTTTTGGATCGCCTGAGTTCTAGGTTCTCAATGTTATCAAGCCAGACACAATCTTCACGGTTTTTCATAGATCTTGTAATATCTTTTTTAAAATTTCAACTTTTTTGAGGTACAATTGACATACAAAATTGCAAGAAATTGAAATATAACTGTGGTGATTTCACGTGTTTACGATGTGAAAGGATTCCTCATCCAGTTAATTAATATCACCTCACATATTTCACTTTCTGTTTTTTTTTCTTCCCTCCATCTTTCCTACTTAGATTTTTATCTTCATAAGATTTCATTTATACAAAACATGTCAAAAAGAGTGCCATGTTTTACATTAGATCCTCAGACTCTATTCATCTTATAGCTGAACATTTGTTCCCTTTTACCAACCTCTCCCCATAGCCCTAGTAACCACTTTTCTACTCTCTGGATGAGTTTTACTTTTTCATGGATGCACTATCAGAGCCAGTCCTGAAATTTCCTCCAATTACAATTCTTCTCTCAGAGTCATCAGTCCATTTTGTGTTATCTTTCATGTTTTACAAAATTACTCCTAACCAGCAATGGAGCGGGTGTGGCAGGCAATGAGCCAAGAAGATTTACAGGGTGGCATCCACTTACTGTGGGAACTAACCATGGCATTGATCAGTCTATCAACCTAGAAAGAGATCACTGGACATTGCACAAAAATTTGCTTATTTCTTTGTAGAAGTTTGGCATTAAACTAAACCCTTAGTTTGGGATGGGATGGGGTGGGGTGGGGTGGGGTGGGGTGGGGTGGGGGGTGGGGGGTGGAGGAAACGGGAGCACCTAGAAAGAGGAGGAGACTGTCGGCCGTGCTGAGACACGGAAACATCGCACGGCTGGGGACCCGTTCCTCTCGTTTTCCCCGGGGTGTGAAAGAGACTTACTTTGCCTCCCGTCTCCTGGGATTTCATCTCCCCAGCAACAACGGTCAGGCAAGCTGTCGGGTGTGTGTGTGTTGCGGGGGGTTGGGGGGGGTTGGGGAGAAAAAAAGAAGACACCTTTCAAGTGAAAGGAGGGAGCGTGAAGGTCTCTGAACCCTCGGACAGCGGCCTTCCATTTTCCAGACCAGTGACACGTTCTCCCAAGTCGCCCGGTTCCAGAAAACGCTTTTCGGAAACAGAATCCTCGAGGCCCGCGAACTCCTTAGGAATCCTCGGATGAGCTTCCGGGCCAGGCTATACCGTAGGCAGCGCGCTTCCCCTGAAGCCAAAGCCACGGGCTCCAGAGGGCCACGTCCAAGAAGCTGATCTCGTACGGAACCCGGTGTCTTCTTCTCTAGGACACTTCTAGAAGCAGCAAGAGTGCCCGTTTGTGAGAATCGAAGGTGAAGCCGGCACGATGTAAACCCAGCGATGTGTGCGGTCAGAGGCCCATCTAGATTCGAACTCCAGTTCTGGAGGGAGGGGAGCAGTGGGGACAGGAGGGTGGCCTGCGAGTCCGCCGTCCCGTCCCCACTCCTCCTGTGAACATCCGCCCCGCGGAAGGTGTCGAGGAACCTCATGACCTGACCTACGGGGTGAACCGTCGCCAAAGACAAAGAATTCCTCCAGCCAGGCGTTGTCCGCAGCCACGAACCCCTTCCCTCCGTCGCCCGGCCTTTCAGAATGCCACGTGGAACCCTCTCAAGACGAGTGTGGGGCTTGGAGGTATGGGCCCCCGAATTCTCCTCGCCCGGCCCTGCAAGAAACCATTCCGGGCGGGCCTGCCCCACATGAAGACTTTTCGGGCTTTTCGGTGGACCGGGCCTCCCGGGGTGCCCCTGCACCCGGCACCCTGCGACATCCCGAGAGATCCCACGGAGAAACGTCTCCGGCCACTCGCGCGGCATCTGCCTCGCTGGCGAGCGCCCCTCCCAACCTCCCCAGAGATACGTGAGCACGGACGCTTCTTCCCCATCTGGGTCCCCTCACAGGATCTGTGAGTTCCTGCGGTTCCGCACGCCCTCGACTTGGCTGTGGTTCGGGGCTCTGTTCTGTTCCGTGTTTGCTCTCCGGCCCACGTGATCTCTCTGGCTAGGGCACCCAGGAAAAGCGAAAAGAAATCGAGTCCGCGTGAGTACTATTCAGGCATCAAGTGGGGATACCTACCAACGACCTCTAACGTGGATCCACCAAGATGGCGGCCGTGCGGGGTTCAGGAGGATCATTTTGCGCTTTCTGGGGGCGCTATTTGCTCTCAATGATTTCACGTGCCTTTTGGGCATGGCTCACGGAGATGGACGTGAAGCAGCAGGGCAGCCACATCTGGCGTCTCGGCCTAGCTAGGGCGGCTCCACGAGTGACCTCTCGGAACCGGGGCCGAGACCGCCATCCCTCCCCGGGCCCCCCCCCCCCCTCGGTGGCTGGGTATGGGGGGGAGGAGGGGGAGGTTTCGGAGGGGAGACGGGAGATCTGGGCTTGTGGTTGGGGGCGCGCGGGGCCACACGTGTCATGTCGTGATATTCCTGTAACGCTCCAACAAGATACATATTATTCTCTCTTCTGCAGATTTCTATCTGTGTCTGAATGGAAATGTATTAGACTCTTGAAATCTGAGCCTTGACGAGGGGTGCGCCCTGTACGTCTCGGGCTACAGGCAGCATACGGAAACTGAAGATATCAGGAATCACGTATAAAGGTTAAAGTCAAAGAAACGGACCTAGTTCAGTGGCAGACTTAGTCTTCCTCGCTGCAGCCTCAAGGTAAATGCTGGGGGTACCCAGTCTATTCTTGGGAAGATACAGTGTTTCTTTTAACTGTTGCCAGCAACGCAGCTTCTCCTCTACCGGAGTTGAAACTGAGATTTAGTTCTTGCAGCTAGTAGTTCTTTTTCAGAACATCTATCAGGAAGGATCTGAATAGCTTGTCATGTCCCTGAAAATATACTAGAGAACATTTGGTTCAGTTCTCGTACCCAGAGACTGGGGAAATTAAGGTGGCACTAGAAATCGCACCTTTTGGTTATATAGTATCTTTCCTGGAAAACAGGCTGCTCTTAAACTCTAATTGTATCAAACAGTAGCAGGGATGAGAAGTGCATGATCCACAAGTTTCAGTAAAGCTGGCTCTCCCGCTCCTTAACATTATATACATTGTTAACAAAAGTGTAGAATTGGACACTTGATGGCAACAAAGAGGCATCCTGTTTGGCGTTTCTTTGGACTGCAGCCGGGAGAGGAGCAGAGCCGACTTGTTCAGTCCCCGGTCCTGCTACTCCTAGGCCTTTCCTCACACTTGATCTTGGACGCTCTGGGGCAGGTTGTGTCTGCAACAAGCACTCGATTTGTCCGGAAGCACTGAATCCTCTGTTCATCGCCTTTGTTCCCAGGACTGTCTCAGGAGGTGACGACGATTTCCCATGGGGGAATCTGTGTCAGAGGCTTGCCAACCATACTTTTCACGTGGTTCATGCAAAGCTCACCCGTCACCGGTCACCTGTCAACTCACCATCCGTACGAGAGTCAGCACCAACACGCCCGGCAGAGCTGAGCGTCAAGAAGGGGTTGCGTGGAAAGAGATGTGTATGCTTGGTCCTGGTCCTGGTTATAGACAGAAAGTATCAAGGGGGAATAACTCCCAGAATAAGTAGGCCTGCCTGGAATGCGAAATAGTGAGAAGAGGCCTCGCGCTTGGAGGACGGGTCAGAGCTTTAGCCACGGGAGAGTGAAAAGGAAAGGCCCGGGAAAGGGCCGTGGGGCAGGGGACGGTCTGAGCCCAGCACCAGCGGTGAAGGACGAGGAGGCACCTTGAAAGAACGTGCTGTTTCGGAGGTTTGTGGTAAGAGCACACCGGTGCTGCTAAAGATGAGGCTGGTGGAACCCAGATAGTAGAGAGGCGCCAGAAACCGGCCAGGAAGGATGAGAATCCTGTGTGCTGAGGACCGGCACTTCACCAAGCCCACAGCAAAGGGTGCTGTCTAGATTCAAACCCAGTCACTCGCGCAAACGCCACTCAGCCACCTCCTCATCTACAAGGCCGACAGATACTCGGTGCGTGAGGTGCGTGTACAGTCTAGGTGGGCGGCACTCACGTTATCGGGCAACCACACAGCTAATACGTGCTTTGAAAGAACCAACAGTGAGCTGATAGCTTTTTCTGGATCTGCCTATAACCAAAGATACCGCTCGCTGCATACTGTGGATCTCGACTCCTGTCTCACGTCTCCATGAGGCCGTCAGAAAAGTACTGTTCGTGCTACCTCTCAGGCCAGGAATGACACTTAAAGTGTAACGTGCTCACCAAGTCCTCAGAGATTCATGGGTTTGAATCGAGAAATTCCACCTGGTCCTTTCGCTCCCGATCCACTCCTGCTCTCACCACTACTACCACACGGGTCAGACACGAGCGAGTTCAGCTGAATTAGCTTGCACACGTGGGGACGGAGTTAGCTTTCGGCATACGGATATTTAGGAATTCCATGGCAGTATGCCAGGTATTCACAGTATGTATCGGATATTCGCCTAATTTGATAACAAGAGAGCTCAGGCCTCAGGCATAACTTCAGGCAGATTTTCCCTCCAACAGAAACAGCTCAGATGGGCTGGCAGCCCGGGAAAATGAGCAACTGCCACTGACAGACTGAGACACCTATGGGCTCCCTCCGTGGGGAGACCTTCTGCCAAGGCTTCTCCCTCAAGGGCCGTTACCCAGCCTGCGGGCATCAGCTGAGGAGAAGGGGAGGTGGGTGCCCCGGAAAGCAGCCGCGCTCGAGTCAGTCTCCCGGGAGCTCTCGTTCCAGCTCTGGACGCTCACTCCCGGGCCTGGGTTCCCACTCCAGCTTTCAGATGGATCCCAGGCCCTTCTTCAGAGAAGTTCCTCCAGATGAGTCCCCAGCCACCAGTGGGCCTCATTCGACCTTGCGGGACCTCCCTCCCCTTCTGAAGCTAGGTTCCGTCTCTCTCTTCACAAAACTTTAAGTCCAACATAGATTGTTAACAATGACTTGCCATTTCCTTTTGTTCTCACCATTATTCTGACTACTTGCAGTTAATTCCGCTCACCTTTGGATTGCTTACGACACTCCAGGCCACTGAAAAAAAGGGAGTTTCCGTTCTGAGCTCAAAGATCCTCAGGCGGCATTTGGGCCTTACTTTACCTCTGCTGGAGACAGGAAGGTGGCAGGTGACCGGGACCTGCCAAGAGCAGAGCAGAAGCTGTGCCCCCTGAGCAGTGGTGCCTGGCTCTCTCTCATTGGTCGCAGAGGGTCTGCAAGATTCGAGGGGGTTCTTGACGGCCCCACCATGCTGGTGAGCCGTGTCGTCTCATCTCATCGGGAATCTGACCCCTCATCAGCAAGCGTAGCCATGTGCCCTCACCCTGAGTCTCTAAACCCTTCCCAGACCATCACTCGGCCCGCCTTCTCCTCTCAGGCAGAATGAACCTGGGCTTCTCTCCTGGGACAGGTCATTCTGTGTCATGGGATGTCCTCTTTACTCCTGTTGCCGGCAATAGGAGTATTGATGTGCCGCTCATAGGTCAGAGACTCCTCATTCTTATTACCCAGAGGCTTTTCTTCAGTCAGTAAATTTTGTTCCTTTGAAGTTAAAGGGATTGCCTTTGAAGACTATCATTTCTGACCTAGTCGCAAACCGTCTCTTTTGAGGAACTTCCTTAGGGTTCCAGGGATTAAGACAGTTTGCTTCCATTGCAAAGGGCACAGATTCATTCCTCGATTGCAGGATCTAGATCTCCTGTGCCTCACACTCTAGCCAAAAAGGTATATTTTAAATATAAGAGGGCCAAGCATAAACCTACTACTTTCCCTTTCCATTATTATGATAATAATCTAATTCTCTTCAAGGCAACACAAATGCTTCTTACTAACTAGAAGGATCATGTCGCGGAAATTATAAACAGAAAAACAGGGAATTACTTCATGATATCTCACTACATCCGTCTCCGATCCAACGTCCGAAACATCAAGGAAGTCCACGTAAAGTATCATCTTTAAATAGAGCGCTCCACTTTGAGACAATAGAACTAAACTCATTAAAACTAAGTTTTCCAGCATGTGGCTGCTTTGAAATCTTGCATCCAACCGACAATTCTGGAGCATATGATAATTCGGAATTGAGTAATCGATGACACAAACACTCTCCTCGGCAGGGGGACGTTTTGGATCGCCTGAGTTCTAGGTTCTCAATGTTATCAAGCCAGACACAATCTTCACGGTTTTTCATAGATCTTGTAATATCTTTTTTAAAATTTCAACTTTTTTGAGGTACAATTGACATACAAAATTGCAAGAAATTGAAATATAACTGTGGTGATTTCACGTGTTTACGATGTGAAAGGATTCCTCATCCAGTTAATTAATATCACCTCACATATTTCACTTTCTGTTTTTTTTTCTTCCCTCCATCTTTCCTACTTAGATTTTTATCTTCATAAGATTTCATTTATACAAAACATGTCAAAAAGAGTGCCATGTTTTACATTAGATCCTCAGACTCTATTCATCTTATAGCTGAACATTTGTTCCCTTTTACCAACCTCTCCCCATAGCCCTAGTAACCACTTTTCTACTCTCTGGATGAGTTTTACTTTTTCATGGATGCACTATCAGAGCCAGTCCTGAAATTTCCTCCAATTACAATTCTTCTCTCAGAGTCATCAGTCCATTTTGTGTTATCTTTCATGTTTTACAAAATTACTCCTAACCAGCAATGGAGCGGGTGTGGCAGGCAATGAGCCAAGAAGATTTACAGGGTGGCATCCACTTACTGTGGGAACTAACCATGGCATTGATCAGTCTATCAACCTAGAAAGAGATCACTGGACATTGCACAAAAATTTGCTTATTTCTTTGTAGAAGTTTGGCATTAAACTAAACCCTTAGTTTGGGATGGGATGGGGTGGGGTGGGGTGGGGTGGGGTGGGGTGGGGGGTGGGGGGTGGAGGAAACGGGAGCACCTAGAAAGAGGAGGAGACTGTCGGCCGTGCTGAGACACGGAAACATCGCACGGCTGGGGACCCGTTCCTCTCGTTTTCCCCGGGGTGTGAAAGAGACTTACTTTGCCTCCCGTCTCCTGGGATTTCATCTCCCCAGCAACAACGGTCAGGCAAGCTGTCGGGTGTGTGTGTGTTGCGGGGGGTTGGGGGGGGTTGGGGAGAAAAAAAGAAGACACCTTTCAAGTGAAAGGAGGGAGCGTGAAGGTCTCTGAACCCTCGGACAGCGGCCTTCCATTTTCCAGACCAGTGACACGTTCTCCCAAGTCGCCCGGTTCCAGAAAACGCTTTTCGGAAACAGAATCCTCGAGGCCCGCGAACTCCTTAGGAATCCTCGGATGAGCTTCCGGGCCAGGCTATACCGTAGGCAGCGCGCTTCCCCTGAAGCCAAAGCCACGGGCTCCAGAGGGCCACGTCCAAGAAGCTGATCTCGTACGGAACCCGGTGTCTTCTTCTCTAGGACACTTCTAGAAGCAGCAAGAGTGCCCGTTTGTGAGAATCGAAGGTGAAGCCGGCACGATGTAAACCCAGCGATGTGTGCGGTCAGAGGCCCATCTAGATTCGAACTCCAGTTCTGGAGGGAGGGGAGCAGTGGGGACAGGAGGGTGGCCTGCGAGTCCGCCGTCCCGTCCCCACTCCTCCTGTGAACATCCGCCCCGCGGAAGGTGTCGAGGAACCTCATGACCTGACCTACGGGGTGAACCGTCGCCAAAGACAAAGAATTCCTCCAGCCAGGCGTTGTCCGCAGCCCCGAACCCCTTCCCTCCGTCGCCCGGCCTTTCAGAATGCCACGTGGAACCCTCTCAAGACGAGTGTGGGGCTTGGAGGTATGGGCCCCCGAATTCTCCTCGCCCGGCCCTGCAAGAAACCATTCCGGGCGGGCCTGCCCCACATGAAGACTTTTCGGGCTTTTCGGTGGACCGGGCCTCCCGGGGTGCCCCTGCACCCGGCACCCTGCGACATCCCGAGAGATCCCACGGAGAAACGTCTCCGGCCACTCGCGCGGCATCTGCCTCGCTGGCGAGCGCCCCTCCCAACCTCCCCAGAGATACGTGAGCACGGACGCTTCTTCCCCATCTGGGTCCCCTCACAGGATCTGTGAGTTCCTGCGGTTCCGCACGCCCTCGACTTGGCTGTGGTTCGGGGCTCTGTTCTGTTCCGTGTTTGCTCTCCGGCCCACGTGATCTCTCTGGCTAGGGCACCCAGGAAAAGCGAAAAGAAATCGAGTCCGCGTGAGTACTATTCAGGCATCAAGTGGGGATACCTACCAACGACCTCTAACGTGGATCCACCAAGATGGCGGCCGTGCGGGGTTCAGGAGGATCATTTTGCGCTTTCTGGGGGCGCTATTTGCTCTCAATGATTTCACGTGCCTTTTGGGCATGGCTCACGGAGATGGACGTGAAGCAGCAGGGCAGCCACATCTGGCGTCTCGGCCTAGCTAGGGCGGCTCCACGAGTGACCTCTCGGAACCGGGGCCGAGACCGCCATCCCTCCCCGGGCCCCCCCCCCCCTCGGTGGCTGGGTATGGGGGGGAGGAGGGGGAGGTTTCGGAGGGGAGACGGGAGATCTGGGCTTGTGGTTGGGGGCGCGCGGGGCCACACGTGTCATGTCGTGATATTCCTGTAACGCTCCAACAAGATACATATTATTCTCTCTTCTGCAGATTTCTATCTGTGTCTGAATGGAAATGTATTAGACTCTTGAAATCTGAGCCTTGACGAGGGGTGCGCCCTGTACGTCTCGGGCTACAGGCAGCATACGGAAACTGAAGATATCAGGAATCACGTATAAAGGTTAAAGTCAAAGAAACGGACCTAGTTCAGTGGCAGACTTAGTCTTCCTCGCTGCAGCCTCAAGGTAAATGCTGGGGGTACCCAGTCTATTCTTGGGAAGATACAGTGTTTCTTTTAACTGTTGCCAGCAACGCAGCTTCTCCTCTACCGGAGTTGAAACTGAGATTTAGTTCTTGCAGCTAGTAGTTCTTTTTCAGAACATCTATCAGGAAGGATCTGAATAGCTTGTCATGTCCCTGAAAATATACTAGAGAACATTTGGTTCAGTTCTCGTACCCAGAGACTGGGGAAATTAAGGTGGCACTAGAAATCGCACCTTTTGGTTATATAGTATCTTTCCTGGAAAACAGGCTGCTCTTAAACTCTAATTGTATCAAACAGTAGCAGGGATGAGAAGTGCATGATCCACAAGTTTCAGTAAAGCTGGCTCTCCCGCTCCTTAACATTATATACATTGTTAACAAAAGTGTAGAATTGGACACTTGATGGCAACAAAGAGGCATCCTGTTTGGCGTTTCTTTGGACTGCAGCCGGGAGAGGAGCAGAGCCGACTTGTTCAGTCCCCGGTCCTGCTACTCCTAGGCCTTTCCTCACACTTGATCTTGGACGCTCTGGGGCAGGTTGTGTCTGCAACAAGCACTCGATTTGTCCGGAAGCACTGAATCCTCTGTTCATCGCCTTTGTTCCCAGGACTGTCTCAGGAGGTGACGACGATTTCCCATGGGGGAATCTGTGTCAGAGGCTTGCCAACCATACTTTTCACGTGGTTCATGCAAAGCTCACCCGTCACCGGTCACCTGTCAACTCACCATCCGTACGAGAGTCAGCACCAACACGCCCGGCAGAGCTGAGCGTCAAGAAGGGGTTGCGTGGAAAGAGATGTGTATGCTTGGTCCTGGTCCTGGTTATAGACAGAAAGTATCAAGGGGGAATAACTCCCAGAATAAGTAGGCCTGCCTGGAATGCGAAATAGTGAGAAGAGGCCTCGCGCTTGGAGGACGGGTCAGAGCTTTAGCCACGGGAGAGTGAAAAGGAAAGGCCCGGGAAAGGGCCGTGGGGCAGGGGACGGTCTGAGCCCAGCACCAGCGGTGAAGGACGAGGAGGCACCTTGAAAGAACGTGCTGTTTCGGAGGTTTGTGGTAAGAGCACACCGGTGCTGCTAAAGATGAGGCTGGTGGAACCCAGATAGTAGAGAGGCGCCAGAAACCGGCCAGGAAGGATGAGAATCCTGTGTGCTGAGGACCGGCACTTCACCAAGCCCACAGCAAAGGGTGCTGTCTAGATTCAAACCCAGTCACTCGCGCAAACGCCACTCAGCCACCTCCTCATCTACAAGGCCGACAGATACTCGGTGCGTGAGGTGCGTGTACAGTCTAGGTGGGCGGCACTCACGTTATCGGGCAACCACACAGCTAATACGTGCTTTGAAAGAACCAACAGTGAGCTGATAGCTTTTTCTGGATCTGCCTATAACCAAAGATACCGCTCGCTGCATACTGTGGATCTCGACTCCTGTCTCACGTCTCCATGAGGCCGTCAGAAAAGTACTGTTCGTGCTACCTCTCAGGCCAGGAATGACACTTAAAGTGTAACGTGCTCACCAAGTCCTCAGAGATTCATGGGTTTGAATCGAGAAATTCCACCTGGTCCTTTCGCTCCCGATCCACTCCTGCTCTCACCACTACTACCACACGGGTCAGACACGAGCGAGTTCAGCTGAATTAGCTTGCACACGTGGGGACGGAGTTAGCTTTCGGCACACGGATATTTAGGAATTCCATGGCAGTATGCCAGGTATTCACAGTATGTATCGGATATTCGCCTAATTTGATAACAAGAGAGCTCAGGCCTCAGGCATAACTTCAGGCAGATTTTCCCTCCAACAGAAACAGCTCAGATGGGCTGGCAGCCCGGGAAAATGAGCAACTGCCACTGACAGACTGAGACACCTATGGGCTCCCTCCGTGGGGAGACCTTCTGCCAAGGCTTCTCCCTCAAGGGCCGTTACCCAGCCTGCGGGCATCAGCTGAGGAGAAGGGGAGGTGGGTGCCCCGGAAAGCAGCCGCGCTCGAGTCAGTCTCCCGGGAGCTCTCGTTCCAGCTCTGGACGCTCACTCCCGGGCCTGGGTTCCCACTCCAGCTTTCAGATGGATCCCAGGCCCTTCTTCAGAGAAGTTCCTCCAGATGAGTCCCCAGCCACCAGTGGGCCTCATTCGACCTTGCGGGACCTCCCTCCCCTTCTGAAGCTAGGTTCCGTCTCTCTCTTCACAAAACTTTAAGTCCAACATAGATTGTTAACAATGACTTGCCATTTCCTTTTGTTCTCACCATTATTCTGACTACTTGCAGTTAATTCCGCTCACCTTTGGATTGCTTACGACACTCCAGGCCACTGAAAAAAAGGGAGTTTCCGTTCTGAGCTCAAAGATCCTCAGGCGGCATTTGGGCCTTACTTTACCTCTGCTGGAGACAGGAAGGTGGCAGGTGACCGGGACCTGCCAAGAGCAGAGCAGAAGCTGTGCCCCCTGAGCAGTGGTGCCTGGCTCTCTCTCATTGGTCGCAGAGGGTCTGCAAGATTCGAGGGGGTTCTTGACGGCCCCACCATGCTGGTGAGCCGTGTCGTCTCATCTCATCGGGAATCTGACCCCTCATCAGCAAGCGTAGCCATGTGCCCTCACCCTGAGTCTCTAAACCCTTCCCAGACCATCACTCGGCCCGCCTTCTCCTCTCAGGCAGAATGAACCTGGGCTTCTCTCCTGGGACAGGTCATTCTGTGTCATGGGATGTCCTCTTTACTCCTGTTGCCGGCAATAGGAGTATTGATGTGCCGCTCATAGGTCAGAGACTCCTCATTCTTATTACCCAGAGGCTTTTCTTCAGTCAGTAAATTTTGTTCCTTTGAAGTTAAAGGGATTGCCTTTGAAGACTATCATTTCTGACCTAGTCGCAAACCGTCTCTTTTGAGGAACTTCCTTAGGGTTCCAGGGATTAAGACAGTTTGCTTCCATTGCAAAGGGCACAGATTCATTCCTCGATTGCAGGATCTAGATCTCCTGTGCCTCACACTCTAGCCAAAAAGGTATATTTTAAATATAAGAGGGCCAAGCATAAACCTACTACTTTCCCTTTCCATTATTATGATAATAATCTAATTCTCTTCAAGGCAACACAAATGCTTCTTACTAACTAGAAGGATCATGTCGCGGAAATTATAAACAGAAAAACAGGGAATTACTTCATGATATCTCACTACATCCGTCTCCGATCCAACGTCCGAAACATCAAGGAAGTCCACGTAAAGTATCATCTTTAAATAGAGCGCTCCACTTTGAGAGAATAGAACTAAACTCATTAAAACTAAGTTTTCCAGCATGTGGCTGCTTTGAAATCTTGCATCCAACCGACAATTCTGGAGCATATGATAATTCGGAATTGAGTAATCGATGACACAAACACTCTCCTAGGCAGGGGGACGTTTTGGATCGCCTGAGTTCTAGGTTCTCAATGTTATCAAGCCAGACACAATCTTCACGGTTTTTCATAGATCTTGTAATATCTTTTTTAAAATTTCAACTTTTTTGAGGTACAATTGACATACAAAATTGCAAGAAATTGAAATATAACTGTGGTGATTTCACGTGTTTACGATGTGAAAGGATTCCTCATCCAGTTAATTAATATCACCTCACATATTTCACTTTCTGTTTTTTTTTCTTCCCTCCATCTTTCCTACTTAGATTTTTATCTTCATAAGATTTCATTTATACAAAACATGTCAAAAAGAGTGCCATGTTTTACATTAGATCCTCAGACTCTATTCATCTTATAGCTGAACATTTGTTCCCTTTTACCAACCTCTCCCCATAGCCCTAGTAACCACTTTTCTACTCTCTGGATGAGTTTTACTTTTTCATGGATGCACTATCAGAGCCAGTCCTGAAATTTCCTCCAATTACAATTCTTCTCTCAGAGTCATCAGTCCATTTTGTGTTATCTTTCATGTTTTACAAAATTACTCCTAACCAGCAATGGAGCGGGTGTGGCAGGCAATGAGCCAAGAAGATTTACAGGGTGGCATCCACTTACTGTGGGAACTAACCATGGCATTGATCAGTCTATCAACCTAGAAAGAGATCACTGGACATTGCACAAAAATTTGCTTATTTCTTTGTAGAAGTTTGGCATTAAACTAAACCCTTAGTTTGGGATGGGATGGGGTGGGGTGGGGTGGGGTGGGGTGGGGGGTGGGGGGTGGAGGAAACGGGAGCACCTAGAAAGAGGAGGAGACTGTCGGCCGTGCTGAGACACGGAAACATCGCACGGCTGGGGACCCGTTCCTCTCGTTTTCCCCGGGGTGTGAAAGAGACTTACTTTGCCTCCCGTCTCCTGGGATTTCATCTCCCCAGCAACAACGGTCAGGCAAGCTGTCGGGTGTGTGTGTGTTGCGGGGGGTTGGGGGGGGTTGGGGAGAAAAAAAGAAGACACCTTTCAAGTGAAAGGAGGGAGCTGTGAAGGTCTCTGAACCCTCGGACAGCGGCCTTCCATTTTCCAGACCAGTGACACGTTCTCCCAAGTCGCCCGGTTCCAGAAAACGCTTTTCGGAAACAGAATCCTCGAGGCCCGCGAACTCCTTAGGAATCCTCGGATGAGCTTCCGGGCCAGGCTATACCGTAGGCAGCGCGCTTCCCCTGAAGCCAAAGCCACGGGCTCCAGAGGGCCACGTCCAAGAAGCTGATCTCGTACGGAACCCGGTGTCTTCTTCTCTAGGACACTTCTAGAAGCAGCAAGAGTGCCCGTTTGTGAGAATCGAAGGTGAAGCCGGCACGATGTAAACCCAGCGATGTGTGCGGTCAGAGGCCCATCTAGATTCGAACTCCAGTTCTGGAGGGAGGGGAGCAGTGGGGACAGGAGGGTGGCCTGCGAGTCCGCCGTCCCGTCCCCACTCCTCCTGTGAACATCCGCCCCGCGGAAGGTGTCGAGGAACCTCATGACCTGACCTACGGGGTGAACCGTCGCCAAAGACAAAGAATTCCTCCAGCCAGGCGTTGTCCGCAGCCACGAACCCCTTCCCTCCGTCGCCCGGCCTTTCAGAATGCCACGTGGAACCCTCTCAAGACGAGTGTGGGGCTTGGAGGTATGGGCCCCCGAATTCTCCTCGCCCGGCCCTGCAAGAAACCATTCCGGGCGGGCCTGCCCCACATGAAGACTTTTCGGGCTTTTCGGTGGACCGGGCCTCCCGGGGTGCCCCTGCACCCGGCACCCTGCGACATCCCGAGAGATCCCACGGAGAAACGTCTCCGGCCACTCGCGCGGCATCTGCCTCGCTGGCGAGCGCCCCTCCCAACCTCCCCAGAGATACGTGAGCACGGACGCTTCTTCCCCATCTGGGTCCCCTCACAGGATCTGTGAGTTCCTGCGGTTCCGCACGCCCTCGACTTGGCTGTGGTTCGGGGCTCTGTTCTGTTCCGTGTTTGCTCTCCGGCCCACGTGATCTCTCTGGCTAGGGCACCCAGGAAAAGCGAAAAGAAATCGAGTCCGCGTGAGTACTATTCAGGCATCAAGTGGGGATACCTACCAACGACCTCTAACGTGGATCCACCAAGATGGCGGCCGTGCGGGGTTCAGGAGGATCATTTTGCGCTTTCTGGGGGCGCTATTTGCTCTCAATGATTTCACGTGCCTTTTGGGCATGGCTCACGGAGATGGACGTGAAGCAGCAGGGCAGCCACATCTGGCGTCTCGGCCTAGCTAGGGCGGCTCCACGAGTGACCTCTCGGAACCGGGGCCGAGACCGCCATCCCTCCCCGGGCCCCCCCCCCCTCGGTGGCTGGGTATGGGGGGGAGGAGGGGGAGGTTTCGGAGGGGAGACGGGAGATCTGGGCTTGTGGTTGGGGGCGCGCGGGGCCACACGTGTCATGTCGTGATATTCCTGTAACGCTCCAACAAGATACATATTATTCTCTCTTCTGCAGATTTCTATCTGTGTCTGAATGGAAATGTATTAGACTCTTGAAATCTGAGCCTTGACGAGGGGTGCGCCCTGTACGTCTCGGGCTACAGGCAGCATACGGAAACTGAAGATATCAGGAATCACGTATAAAGGTTAAAGTCAAAGAAACGGACCTAGTTCAGTGGCAGACTTAGTCTTCCTCGCTGCAGCCTCAAGGTAAATGCTGGGGGTACCCAGTCTATTCTTGGGAAGATACAGTGTTTCTTTTAACTGTTGCCAGCAACGCAGCTTCTCCTCTACCGGAGTTGAAACTGAGATTTAGTTCTTGCAGCTAGTAGTTCTTTTTCAGAACATCTATCAGGAAGGATCTGAATAGCTTGTCATGTCCCTGAAAATATACTAGAGAACATTTGGTTCAGTTCTCGTACCCAGAGACTGGGGAAATTAAGGTGGCACTAGAAATCGCACCTTTTGGTTATATAGTATCTTTCCTGGAAAACAGGCTGCTCTTAAACTCTAATTGTATCAAACAGTAGCAGGGATGAGAAGTGCATGATCCACAAGTTTCAGTAAAGCTGGCTCTCCCGCTCCTTAACATTATATACATTGTTAACAAAAGTGTAGAATTGGACACTTGATGGCAACAAAGAGGCATCCTGTTTGGCGTTTCTTTGGACTGCAGCCGGGAGAGGAGCAGAGCCGACTTGTTCAGTCCCCGGTCCTGCTACTCCTAGGCCTTTCCTCACACTTGATCTTGGACGCTCTGGGGCAGGTTGTGTCTGCAACAAGCACTCGATTTGTCCGGAAGCACTGAATCCTCTGTTCATCGCCTTTGTTCCCAGGACTGTCTCAGGAGGTGACGACGATTTCCCATGGGGGAATCTGTGTCAGAGGCTTGCCAACCATACTTTTCACGTGGTTCATGCAAAGCTCACCCGTCACCGGTCACCTGTCAACTCACCATCCGTACGAGAGTCAGCACCAACACGCCCGGCAGAGCTGAGCGTCAAGAAGGGGTTGCGTGGAAAGAGATGTGTATGCTTGGTCCTGGTCCTGGTTATAGACAGAAAGTATCAAGGGGGAATAACTCCCAGAATAAGTAGGCCTGCCTGGAATGCGAAATAGTGAGAAGAGGCCTCGCGCTTGGAGGACGGGTCAGAGCTTTAGCCACGGGAGAGTGAAAAGGAAAGGCCCGGGAAAGGGCCGTGGGGCAGGGGACGGTCTGAGCCCAGCACCAGCGGTGAAGGACGAGGAGGCACCTTGAAAGAACGTGCTGTTTCGGAGGTTTGTGGTAAGAGCACACCGGTGCTGCTAAAGATGAGGCTGGTGGAACCCAGATAGTAGAGAGGCGCCAGAAACCGGCCAGGAAGGATGAGAATCCTGTGTGCTGAGGACCGGCACTTCACCAAGCCCACAGCAAAGGGTGCTGTCTAGATTCAAACCCAGTCACTCGCGCAAACGCCACTCAGCCACCTCCTCATCTACAAGGCCGACAGATACTCGGTGCGTGAGGTGCGTGTACAGTCTAGGTGGGCGGCACTCACGTTATCGGGCAACCACACAGCTAATACGTGCTTTGAAAGAACCAACAGTGAGCTGATAGCTTTTTCTGGATCTGCCTATAACCAAAGATACCGCTCGCTGCATACTGTGGATCTCGACTCCTGTCTCACGTCTCCATGAGGCCGTCAGAAAAGTACTGTTCGTGCTACCTCTCAGGCCAGGAATGACACTTAAAGTGTAACGTGCTCACCAAGTCCTCAGAGATTCATGGGTTTGAATCGAGAAATTCCACCTGGTCCTTTCGCTCCCGATCCACTCCTGCTCTCACCACTACTACCACACGGGTCAGACACGAGCGAGTTCAGCTGAATTAGCTTGCACACGTGGGGACGGAGTTAGCTTTCGGCACACGGATATTTAGGAATTCCATGGCAGTATGCCAGGTATTCACAGTATGTATCGGATATTCGCCTAATTTGATAACAAGAGAGCTCAGGCCTCAGGCATAACTTCAGGCAGATTTTCCCTCCAACAGAAACAGCTCAGATGGGCTGGCAGCCCGGGAAAATGAGCAACTGCCACTGACAGACTGAGACACCTATGGGCTCCCTCCGTGGGGAGACCTTCTGCCAAGGCTTCTCCCTCAAGGGCCGTTACCCAGCCTGCGGGCATCAGCTGAGGAGAAGGGGAGGTGGGTGCCCCGGAAAGCAGCCGCGCTCGAGTCAGTCTCCCGGGAGCTCTCGTTCCAGCTCTGGACGCTCACTCCCGGGCCTGGGTTCCCACTCCAGCTTTCAGATGGATCCCAGGCCCTTCTTCAGAGAAGTTCCTCCAGATGAGTCCCCAGCCACCAGTGGGCCTCATTCGACCTTGCGGGACCTCCCTCCCCTTCTGAAGCTAGGTTCCGTCTCTCTCTTCACAAAACTTTAAGTCCAACATAGATTGTTAACAATGACTTGCCATTTCCTTTTGTTCTCACCATTATTCTGACTACTTGCAGTTAATTCCGCTCACCTTTGGATTGCTTACGACACTCCAGGCCACTGAAAAAAAGGGAGTTTCCGTTCTGAGCTCAAAGATCCTCAGGCGGCATTTGGGCCTTACTTTACCTCTGCTGGAGACAGGAAGGTGGCAGGTGACCGGGACCTGCCAAGAGCAGAGCAGAAGCTGTGCCCCCTGAGCAGTGGTGCCTGGCTCTCTCTCATTGGTCGCAGAGGGTCTGCAAGATTCGAGGGGGTTCTTGACGGCCCCACCATGCTGGTGAGCCGTGTCGTCTCATCTCATCGGGAATCTGACCCCTCATCAGCAAGCGTAGCCATGTGCCCTCACCCTGAGTCTCTAAACCCTTCCCAGACCATCACTCGGCCCGCCTTCTCCTCTCAGGCAGAATGAACCTGGGCTTCTCTCCTGGGACAGGTCATTCTGTGTCATGGGATGTCCTCTTTACTCCTGTTGCCGGCAATAGGAGTATTGATGTGCCGCTCATAGGTCAGAGACTCCTCATTCTTATTACCCAGAGGCTTTTCTTCAGTCAGTAAATTTTGTTCCTTTGAAGTTAAAGGGATTGCCTTTGAAGACTATCATTTCTGACCTAGTCGCAAACCGTCTCTTTTGAGGAACTTCCTTAGGGTTCCAGGGATTAAGACAGTTTGCTTCCATTGCAAAGGGCACAGATTCATTCCTCGATTGCAGGATCTAGATCTCCTGTGCCTCACACTCTAGCCAAAAAGGTATATTTTAAATATAAGAGGGCCAAGCATAAACCTACTACTTTCCCTTTCCATTATTATGATAATAATCTAATTCTCTTCAAGGCAACACAAATGCTTCTTACTAACTAGAAGGATCATGTCGCGGAAATTATAAACAGAAAAACAGGGAATTACTTCATGATATCTCACTACATCCGTCTCCGATCCAACGTCCGAAACATCAAGGAAGTCCACGTAAAGTATCATCTTTAAATAGAGCGCTCCACTTTGAGAGAATAGAACTAAACTCATTAAAACTAAGTTTTCCAGCATGTGGCTGCTTTGAAATCTTGCATCCAACCGACAATTCTGGAGCATATGATAATTCGGAATTGAGTAATCGATGACACAAACACTCTCCTAGGCAGGGGGACGTTTTGGATCGCCTGAGTTCTAGGTTCTCAATGTTATCAAGCCAGACACAATCTTCACGGTTTTTCATAGATCTTGTAATATCTTTTTTAAAATTTCAACTTTTTTGAGGTACAATTGACATACAAAATTGCAAGAAATTGAAATATAACTGTGGTGATTTCACGTGTTTACGATGTGAAAGGATTCCTCATCCAGTTAATTAATATCACCTCACATATTTCACTTTCTGTTTTTTTTTCTTCCCTCCATCTTTCCTACTTAGATTTTTATCTTCATAAGATTTCATTTATACAAAACATGTCAAAAAGAGTGCCATGTTTTACATTAGATCCTCAGACTCTATTCATCTTATAGCTGAACATTTGTTCCCTTTTACCAACCTCTCCCCATAGCCCTAGTAACCACTTTTCTACTCTCTGGATGAGTTTTACTTTTTCATGGATGCACTATCAGAGCCAGTCCTGAAATTTCCTCCAATTACAATTCTTCTCTCAGAGTCATCAGTCCATTTTGTGTTATCTTTCATGTTTTACAAAATTACTCCTAACCAGCAATGGAGCGGGTGTGGCAGGCAATGAGCCAAGAAGATTTACAGGGTGGCATCCACTTACTGTGGGAACTAACCATGGCATTGATCAGTCTATCAACCTAGAAAGAGATCACTGGACATTGCACAAAAATTTGCTTATTTCTTTGTAGAAGTTTGGCATTAAACTAAACCCTTAGTTTGGGATGGGATGGGGTGGGGTGGGGTGGGGTGGGGTGGGGGGTGGGGGGTGGAGGAAACGGGAGCACCTAGAAAGAGGAGGAGACTGTCGGCCGTGCTGAGACACGGAAACATCGCACGGCTGGGGACCCGTTCCTCTCGTTTTCCCCGGGGTGTGAAAGAGACTTACTTTGCCTCCCGTCTCCTGGGATTTCATCTCCCCAGCAACAACGGTCAGGCAAGCTGTCGGGTGTGTGTGTGTTGCGGGGGGTTGGGGGGGGTTGGGGAGAAAAAAAGAAGACACCTTTCAAGTGAAAGGAGGGAGCTGTGAAGGTCTCTGAACCCTCGGACAGCGGCCTTCCATTTTCCAGACCAGTGACACGTTCTCCCAAGTCGCCCGGTTCCAGAAAACGCTTTTCGGAAACAGAATCCTCGAGGCCCGCGAACTCCTTAGGAATCCTCGGATGAGCTTCCGGGCCAGGCTATACCGTAGGCAGCGCGCTTCCCCTGAAGCCAAAGCCACGGGCTCCAGAGGGCCACGTCCAAGAAGCTGATCTCGTACGGAACCCGGTGTCTTCTTCTCTAGGACACTTCTAGAAGCAGCAAGAGTGCCCGTTTGTGAGAATCGAAGGTGAAGCCGGCACGATGTAAACCCAGCGATGTGTGCGGTCAGAGGCCCATCTAGATTCGAACTCCAGTTCTGGAGGGAGGGGAGCAGTGGGGACAGGAGGGTGGCCTGCGAGTCCGCCGTCCCGTCCCCACTCCTCCTGTGAACATCCGCCCCGCGGAAGGTGTCGAGGAACCTCATGACCTGACCTACGGGGTGAACCGTCGCCAAAGACAAAGAATTCCTCCAGCCAGGCGTTGTCCGCAGCCACGAACCCCTTCCCTCCGTCGCCCGGCCTTTCAGAATGCCACGTGGAACCCTCTCAAGACGAGTGTGGGGCTTGGAGGTATGGGCCCCCGAATTCTCCTCGCCCGGCCCTGCAAGAAACCATTCCGGGCGGGCCTGCCCCACATGAAGACTTTTCGGGCTTTTCGGTGGACCGGGCCTCCCGGGGTGCCCCTGCACCCGGCACCCTGCGACATCCCGAGAGATCCCACGGAGAAACGTCTCCGGCCACTCGCGCGGCATCTGCCTCGCTGGCGAGCGCCCCTCCCAACCTCCCCAGAGATACGTGAGCACGGACGCTTCTTCCCCATCTGGGTCCCCTCACAGGATCTGTGAGTTCCTGCGGTTCCGCACGCCCTCGACTTGGCTGTGGTTCGGGGCTCTGTTCTGTTCCGTGTTTGCTCTCCGGCCCACGTGATCTCTCTGGCTAGGGCACCCAGGAAAAGCGAAAAGAAATCGAGTCCGCGTGAGTACTATTCAGGCATCAAGTGGGGATACCTACCAACGACCTCTAACGTGGATCCACCAAGATGGCGGCCGTGCGGGGTTCAGGAGGATCATTTTGCGCTTTCTGGGGGCGCTATTTGCTCTCAATGATTTCACGTGCCTTTTGGGCATGGCTCACGGAGATGGACGTGAAGCAGCAGGGCAGCCACATCTGGCGTCTCGGCCTAGCTAGGGCGGCTCCACGAGTGACCTCTCGGAACCGGGGCCGAGACCGCCATCCCTCCCCGGGCCCCCCCCCCCTCGGTGGCTGGGTATGGGGGGGAGGAGGGGGAGGTTTCGGAGGGGAGACGGGAGATCTGGGCTTGTGGTTGGGGGCGCGCGGGGCCACACGTGTCATGTCGTGATATTCCTGTAACGCTCCAACAAGATACATATTATTCTCTCTTCTGCAGATTTCTATCTGTGTCTGAATGGAAATGTATTAGACTCTTGAAATCTGAGCCTTGACGAGGGGTGCGCCCTGTACGTCTCGGGCTACAGGCAGCATACGGAAACTGAAGATATCAGGAATCACGTATAAAGGTTAAAGTCAAAGAAACGGACCTAGTTCAGTGGCAGACTTAGTCTTCCTCGCTGCAGCCTCAAGGTAAATGCTGGGGGTACCCAGTCTATTCTTGGGAAGATACAGTGTTTCTTTTAACTGTTGCCAGCAACGCAGCTTCTCCTCTACCGGAGTTGAAACTGAGATTTAGTTCTTGCAGCTAGTAGTTCTTTTTCAGAACATCTATCAGGAAGGATCTGAATAGCTTGTCATGTCCCTGAAAATATACTAGAGAACATTTGGTTCAGTTCTCGTACCCAGAGACTGGGGAAATTAAGGTGGCACTAGAAATCGCACCTTTTGGTTATATAGTATCTTTCCTGGAAAACAGGCTGCTCTTAAACTCTAATTGTATCAAACAGTAGCAGGGATGAGAAGTGCATGATCCACAAGTTTCAGTAAAGCTGGCTCTCCCGCTCCTTAACATTATATACATTGTTAACAAAAGTGTAGAATTGGACACTTGATGGCAACAAAGAGGCATCCTGTTTGGCGTTTCTTTGGACTGCAGCCGGGAGAGGAGCAGAGCCGACTTGTTCAGTCCCCGGTCCTGCTACTCCTAGGCCTTTCCTCACACTTGATCTTGGACGCTCTGGGGCAGGTTGTGTCTGCAACAAGCACTCGATTTGTCCGGAAGCACTGAATCCTCTGTTCATCGCCTTTGTTCCCAGGACTGTCTCAGGAGGTGACGACGATTTCCCATGGGGGAATCTGTGTCAGAGGCTTGCCAACCATACTTTTCACGTGGTTCATGCAAAGCTCACCCGTCACCGGTCACCTGTCAACTCACCATCCGTACGAGAGTCAGCACCAACACGCCCGGCAGAGCTGAGCGTCAAGAAGGGGTTGCGTGGAAAGAGATGTGTATGCTTGGTCCTGGTCCTGGTTATAGACAGAAAGTATCAAGGGGGAATAACTCCCAGAATAAGTAGGCCTGCCTGGAATGCGAAATAGTGAGAAGAGGCCTCGCGCTTGGAGGACGGGTCAGAGCTTTAGCCACGGGAGAGTGAAAAGGAAAGGCCCGGGAAAGGGCCGTGGGGCAGGGGACGGTCTGAGCCCAGCACCAGCGGTGAAGGACGAGGAGGCACCTTGAAAGAACGTGCTGTTTCGGAGGTTTGTGGTAAGAGCACACCGGTGCTGCTAAAGATGAGGCTGGTGGAACCCAGATAGTAGAGAGGCGCCAGAAACCGGCCAGGAAGGATGAGAATCCTGTGTGCTGAGGACCGGCACTTCACCAAGCCCACAGCAAAGGGTGCTGTCTAGATTCAAACCCAGTCACTCGCGCAAACGCCACTCAGCCACCTCCTCATCTACAAGGCCGACAGATACTCGGTGCGTGAGGTGCGTGTACAGTCTAGGTGGGCGGCACTCACGTTATCGGGCAACCACACAGCTAATACGTGCTTTGAAAGAACCAACAGTGAGCTGATAGCTTTTTCTGGATCTGCCTATAACCAAAGATACCGCTCGCTGCATACTGTGGATCTCGACTCCTGTCTCACGTCTCCATGAGGCCGTCAGAAAAGTACTGTTCGTGCTACCTCTCAGGCCAGGAATGACACTTAAAGTGTAACGTGCTCACCAAGTCCTCAGAGATTCATGGGTTTGAATCGAGAAATTCCACCTGGTCCTTTCGCTCCCGATCCACTCCTGCTCTCACCACTACTACCACACGGGTCAGACACGAGCGAGTTCAGCTGAATTAGCTTGCACACGTGGGGACGGAGTTAGCTTTCGGCACACGGATATTTAGGAATTCCATGGCAGTATGCCAGGTATTCACAGTATGTATCGGATATTCGCCTAATTTGATAACAAGAGAGCTCAGGCCTCAGGCATAACTTCAGGCAGATTTTCCCTCCAACAGAAACAGCTCAGATGGGCTGGCAGCCCGGGAAAATGAGCAACTGCCACTGACAGACTGAGACACCTATGGGCTCCCTCCGTGGGGAGACCTTCTGCCAAGGCTTCTCCCTCAAGGGCCGTTACCCAGCCTGCGGGCATCAGCTGAGGAGAAGGGGAGGTGGGTGCCCCGGAAAGCAGCCGCGCTCGAGTCAGTCTCCCGGGAGCTCTCGTTCCAGCTCTGGACGCTCACTCCCGGGCCTGGGTTCCCACTCCAGCTTTCAGATGGATCCCAGGCCCTTCTTCAGAGAAGTTCCTCCAGATGAGTCCCCAGCCACCAGTGGGCCTCATTCAACCTTGCGGGACCTCCCTCCCCTTCTGAAGCTAGGTTCCGTCTCTCTCTTCACAAAACTTTAAGTCCAACATAGATTGTTAACAATGACTTGCCATTTCCTTTTGTTCTCACCATTATTCTGACTACTTGCAGTTAATTCCGCTCACCTTTGGATTGCTTACGACACTCCAGGCCACTGAAAAAAAGGGAGTTTCCGTTCTGAGCTCAAAGATCCTCAGGCGGCATTTGGGCCTTACTTTACCTCTGCTGGAGACAGGAAGGTGGCAGGTGACCGGGACCTGCCAAGAGCAGAGCAGAAGCTGTGCCCCCTGAGCAGTGGTGCCTGGCTCTCTCTCATTGGTCGCAGAGGGTCTGCAAGATTCGAGGGGGTTCTTGACGGCCCCACCATGCTGGTGAGCCGTGTCGTCTCATCTCATCGGGAATCTGACCCCTCATCAGCAAGCGTAGCCATGTGCCCTCACCCTGAGTCTCTAAACCCTTCCCAGACCATCACTCGGCCCGCCTTCTCCTCTCAGGCAGAATGAACCTGGGCTTCTCTCCTGGGACAGGTCATTCTGTGTCATGGGATGTCCTCTTTACTCCTGTTGCCGGCAATAGGAGTATTGATGTGCCGCTCATAGGTCAGAGACTCCTCATTCTTATTACCCAGAGGCTTTTCTTCAGTCAGTAAATTTTGTTCCTTTGAAGTTAAAGGGATTGCCTTTGAAGACTATCATTTCTGACCTAGTCGCAAACCGTCTCTTTTGAGGAACTTCCTTAGGGTTCCAGGGATTAAGACAGTTTGCTTCCATTGCAAAGGGCACAGATTCATTCCTCGATTGCAGGATCTAGATCTCCTGTGCCTCACACTCTAGCCAAAAAGGTATATTTTAAATATAAGAGGGCCAAGCATAAACCTACTACTTTCCCTTTCCATTATTATGATAATAATCTAATTCTCTTCAAGGCAACACAAATGCTTCTTACTAACTAGAAGGATCATGTCGCGGAAATTATAAACAGAAAAACAGGGAATTACTTCATGATATCTCACTACATCCGTCTCCGATCCAACGTCCGAAACATCAAGGAAGTCCACGTAAAGTATCATCTTTAAATAGAGCGCTCCACTTTGAGAGAATAGAACTAAACTCATTAAAACTAAGTTTTCCAGCATGTGGCTGCTTTGAAATCTTGCATCCAACCGACAATTCTGGAGCATATGATAATTCGGAATTGAGTAATCGATGACACAAACACTCTCCTAGGCAGGGGGACGTTTTGGATCGCCTGAGTTCTAGGTTCTCAATGTTATCAAGCCAGACACAATCTTCACGGTTTTTCATAGATCTTGTAATATCTTTTTTAAAATTTCAACTTTTTTGAGGTACAATTGACATACAAAATTGCAAGAAATTGAAATATAACTGTGGTGATTTCACGTGTTTACGATGTGAAAGGATTCCTCATCCAGTTAATTAATATCACCTCACATATTTCACTTTCTGTTTTTTTTTCTTCCCTCCATCTTTCCTACTTAGATTTTTATCTTCATAAGATTTCATTTATACAAAACATGTCAAAAAGAGTGCCATGTTTTACATTAGATCCTCAGACTCTATTCATCTTATAGCTGAACATTTGTTCCCTTTTACCAACCTCTCCCCATAGCCCTAGTAACCACTTTTCTACTCTCTGGATGAGTTTTACTTTTTCATGGATGCACTATCAGAGCCAGTCCTGAAATTTCCTCCAATTACAATTCTTCTCTCAGAGTCATCAGTCCATTTTGTGTTATCTTTCATGTTTTACAAAATTACTCCTAACCAGCAATGGAGCGGGTGTGGCAGGCAATGAGCCAAGAAGATTTACAGGGTGGCATCCACTTACTGTGGGAACTAACCATGGCATTGATCAGTCTATCAACCTAGAAAGAGATCACTGGACATTGCACAAAAATTTGCTTATTTCTTTGTAGAAGTTTGGCATTAAACTAAACCCTTAGTTTGGGATGGGATGGGGTGGGGTGGGGTGGGGTGGGGTGGGGGGTGGGGGGTGGAGGAAACGGGAGCACCTAGAAAGAGGAGGAGACTGTCGGCCGTGCTGAGACACGGAAACATCGCACGGCTGGGGACCCGTTCCTCTCGTTTTCCCCGGGGTGTGAAAGAGACTTACTTTGCCTCCCGTCTCCTGGGATTTCATCTCCCCAGCAACAACGGTCAGGCAAGCTGTCGGGTGTGTGTGTGTTGCGGGGGGTTGGGGGGGGTTGGGGAGAAAAAAAGAAGACACCTTTCAAGTGAAAGGAGGGAGCTGTGAAGGTCTCTGAACCCTCGGACAGCGGCCTTCCATTTTCCAGACCAGTGACACGTTCTCCCAAGTCGCCCGGTTCCAGAAAACGCTTTTCGGAAACAGAATCCTCGAGGCCCGCGAACTCCTTAGGAATCCTCGGATGAGCTTCCGGGCCAGGCTATACCGTAGGCAGCGCGCTTCCCCTGAAGCCAAAGCCACGGGCTCCAGAGGGCCACGTCCAAGAAGCTGATCTCGTACGGAACCCGGTGTCTTCTTCTCTAGGACACTTCTAGAAGCAGCAAGAGTGCCCGTTTGTGAGAATCGAAGGTGAAGCCGGCACGATGTAAACCCAGCGATGTGTGCGGTCAGAGGCCCATCTAGATTCGAACTCCAGTTCTGGAGGGAGGGGAGCAGTGGGGACAGGAGGGTGGCCTGCGAGTCCGCCGTCCCGTCCCCACTCCTCCTGTGAACATCCGCCCCGCGGAAGGTGTCGAGGAACCTCATGACCTGACCTACGGGGTGAACCGTCGCCAAAGACAAAGAATTCCTCCAGCCAGGCGTTGTCCGCAGCCACGAACCCCTTCCCTCCGTCGCCCGGCCTTTCAGAATGCCACGTGGAACCCTCTCAAGACGAGTGTGGGGCTTGGAGGTATGGGCCCCCGAATTCTCCTCGCCCGGCCCTGCAAGAAACCATTCCGGGCGGGCCTGCCCCACATGAAGACTTTTCGGGCTTTTCGGTGGACCGGGCCTCCCGGGGTGCCCCTGCACCCGGCACCCTGCGACATCCCGAGAGATCCCACGGAGAAACGTCTCCGGCCACTCGCGCGGCATCTGCCTCGCTGGCGAGCGCCCCTCCCAACCTCCCCAGAGATACGTGAGCACGGACGCTTCTTCCCCATCTGGGTCCCCTCACAGGATCTGTGAGTTCCTGCGGTTCCGCACGCCCTCGACTTGGCTGTGGTTCGGGGCTCTGTTCTGTTCCGTGTTTGCTCTCCGGCCCACGTGATCTCTCTGGCTAGGGCACCCAGGAAAAGCGAAAAGAAATCGAGTCCGCGTGAGTACTATTCAGGCATCAAGTGGGGATACCTACCAACGACCTCTAACGTGGATCCACCAAGATGGCGGCCGTGCGGGGTTCAGGAGGATCATTTTGCGCTTTCTGGGGGCGCTATTTGCTCTCAATGATTTCACGTGCCTTTTGGGCATGGCTCACGGAGATGGACGTGAAGCAGCAGGGCAGCCACATCTGGCGTCTCGGCCTAGCTAGGGCGGCTCCACGAGTGACCTCTCGGAACCGGGGCCGAGACCGCCATCCCTCCCCGGGCCCCCCCCCCCCTCGGTGGCTGGGTATGGGGGGGAGGAGGGGGAGGTTTCGGAGGGGAGACGGGAGATCTGGGCTTGTGGTTGGGGGCGCGCGGGGCCACACGTGTCATGTCGTGATATTCCTGTAACGCTCCAACAAGATACATATTATTCTCTCTTCTGCAGATTTCTATCTGTGTCTGAATGGAAATGTATTAGACTCTTGAAATCTGAGCCTTGACGAGGGGTGCGCCCTGTACGTCTCGGGCTACAGGCAGCATACGGAAACTGAAGATATCAGGAATCACGTATAAAGGTTAAAGTCAAAGAAACGGACCTAGTTCAGTGGCAGACTTAGTCTTCCTCGCTGCAGCCTCAAGGTAAATGCTGGGGGTACCCAGTCTATTCTTGGGAAGATACAGTGTTTCTTTTAACTGTTGCCAGCAACGCAGCTTCTCCTCTACCGGAGTTGAAACTGAGATTTAGTTCTTGCAGCTAGTAGTTCTTTTTCAGAACATCTATCAGGAAGGATCTGAATAGCTTGTCATGTCCCTGAAAATATACTAGAGAACATTTGGTTCAGTTCTCGTACCCAGAGACTGGGGAAATTAAGGTGGCACTAGAAATCGCACCTTTTGGTTATATAGTATCTTTCCTGGAAAACAGGCTGCTCTTAAACTCTAATTGTATCAAACAGTAGCAGGGATGAGAAGTGCATGATCCACAAGTTTCAGTAAAGCTGGCTCTCCCGCTCCTTAACATTATATACATTGTTAACAAAAGTGTAGAATTGGACACTTGATGGCAACAAAGAGGCATCCTGTTTGGCGTTTCTTTGGACTGCAGCCGGGAGAGGAGCAGAGCCGACTTGTTCAGTCCCCGGTCCTGCTACTCCTAGGCCTTTCCTCACACTTGATCTTGGACGCTCTGGGGCAGGTTGTGTCTGCAACAAGCACTCGATTTGTCCGGAAGCACTGAATCCTCTGTTCATCGCCTTTGTTCCCAGGACTGTCTCAGGAGGTGACGACGATTTCCCATGGGGGAATCTGTGTCAGAGGCTTGCCAACCATACTTTTCACGTGGTTCATGCAAAGCTCACCCGTCACCGGTCACCTGTCAACTCACCATCCGTACGAGAGTCAGCACCAACACGCCCGGCAGAGCTGAGCGTCAAGAAGGGGTTGCGTGGAAAGAGATGTGTATGCTTGGTCCTGGTCCTGGTTATAGACAGAAAGTATCAAGGGGGAATAACTCCCAGAATAAGTAGGCCTGCCTGGAATGCGAAATAGTGAGAAGAGGCCTCGCGCTTGGAGGACGGGTCAGAGCTTTAGCCACGGGAGAGTGAAAAGGAAAGGCCCGGGAAAGGGCCGTGGGGCAGGGGACGGTCTGAGCCCAGCACCAGCGGTGAAGGACGAGGAGGCACCTTGAAAGAACGTGCTGTTTCGGAGGTTTGTGGTAAGAGCACACCGGTGCTGCTAAAGATGAGGCTGGTGGAACCCAGATAGTAGAGAGGCGCCAGAAACCGGCCAGGAAGGATGAGAATCCTGTGTGCTGAGGACCGGCACTTCACCAAGCCCACAGCAAAGGGTGCTGTCTAGATTCAAACCCAGTCACTCGCGCAAACGCCACTCAGCCACCTCCTCATCTACAAGGCCGACAGATACTCGGTGCGTGAGGTGCGTGTACAGTCTAGGTGGGCGGCACTCACGTTATCGGGCAACCACACAGCTAATACGTGCTTTGAAAGAACCAACAGTGAGCTGATAGCTTTTTCTGGATCTGCCTATAACCAAAGATACCGCTCGCTGCATACTGTGGATCTCGACTCCTGTCTCACGTCTCCATGAGGCCGTCAGAAAAGTACTGTTCGTGCTACCTCTCAGGCCAGGAATGACACTTAAAGTGTAACGTGCTCACCAAGTCCTCAGAGATTCATGGGTTTGAATCGAGAAATTCCACCTGGTCCTTTCGCTCCCGATCCACTCCTGCTCTCACCACTACTACCACACGGGTCAGACACGAGCGAGTTCAGCTGAATTAGCTTGCACACGTGGGGACGGAGTTAGCTTTCGGCACACGGATATTTAGGAATTCCATGGCAGTATGCCAGGTATTCACAGTATGTATCGGATATTCGCCTAATTTGATAACAAGAGAGCTCAGGCCTCAGGCATAACTTCAGGCAGATTTTCCCTCCAACAGAAACAGCTCAGATGGGCTGGCAGCCCGGGAAAATGAGCAACTGCCACTGACAGACTGAGACACCTATGGGCTCCCTCCGTGGGGAGACCTTCTGCCAAGGCTTCTCCCTCAAGGGCCGTTACCCAGCCTGCGGGCATCAGCTGAGGAGAAGGGGAGGTGGGTGCCCCGGAAAGCAGCCGCGCTCGAGTCAGTCTCCCGGGAGCTCTCGTTCCAGCTCTGGACGCTCACTCCCGGGCCTGGGTTCCCACTCCAGCTTTCAGATGGATCCCAGGCCCTTCTTCAGAGAAGTTCCTCCAGATGAGTCCCCAGCCACCAGTGGGCCTCATTCGACCTTGCGGGACCTCCCTCCCCTTCTGAAGCTAGGTTCCGTCTCTCTCTTCACAAAACTTTAAGTCCAACATAGATTGTTAACAATGACTTGCCATTTCCTTTTGTTCTCACCATTATTCTGACTACTTGCAGTTAATTCCGCTCACCTTTGGATTGCTTACGACACTCCAGGCCACTGAAAAAAAGGGAGTTTCCGTTCTGAGCTCAAAGATCCTCAGGCGGCATTTGGGCCTTACTTTACCTCTGCTGGAGACAGGAAGGTGGCAGGTGACCGGGACCTGCCAAGAGCAGAGCAGAAGCTGTGCCCCCTGAGCAGTGGTGCCTGGCTCTCTCTCATTGGTCGCAGAGGGTCTGCAAGATTCGAGGGGGTTCTTGACGGCCCCACCATGCTGGTGAGCCGTGTCGTCTCATCTCATCGGGAATCTGACCCCTCATCAGCAAGCGTAGCCATGTGCCCTCACCCTGAGTCTCTAAACCCTTCCCAGACCATCACTCGGCCCGCCTTCTCCTCTCAGGCAGAATGAACCTGGGCTTCTCTCCTGGGACAGGTCATTCTGTGTCATGGGATGTCCTCTTTACTCCTGTTGCCGGCAATAGGAGTATTGATGTGCCGCTCATAGGTCAGAGACTCCTCATTCTTATTACCCAGAGGCTTTTCTTCAGTCAGTAAATTTTGTTCCTTTGAAGTTAAAGGGATTGCCTTTGAAGACTATCATTTCTGACCTAGTCGCAAACCGTCTCTTTTGAGGAACTTCCTTAGGGTTCCAGGGATTAAGACAGTTTGCTTCCATTGCAAAGGGCACAGATTCATTCCTCGATTGCAGGATCTAGATCTCCTGTGCCTCACACTCTAGCCAAAAAGGTATATTTTAAATATAAGAGGGCCAAGCATAAACCTACTACTTTCCCTTTCCATTATTATGATAATAATCTAATTCTCTTCAAGGCAACACAAATGCTTCTTACTAACTAGAAGGATCATGTCGCGGAAATTATAAACAGAAAAACAGGGAATTACTTCATGATATCTCACTACATCCGTCTCCGATCCAACGTCCGAAACATCAAGGAAGTCCACGTAAAGTATCATCTTTAAATAGAGCGCTCCACTTTGAGAGAATAGAACTAAACTCATTAAAACTAAGTTTTCCAGCATGTGGCTGCTTTGAAATCTTGCATCCAACCGACAATTCTGGAGCATATGATAATTCGGAATTGAGTAATCGATGACACAAACACTCTCCTAGGCAGGGGGACGTTTTGGATCGCCTGAGTTCTAGGTTCTCAATGTTATCAAGCCAGACACAATCTTCACGGTTTTTCATAGATCTTGTAATATCTTTTTTAAAATTTCAACTTTTTTGAGGTACAATTGACATACAAAATTGCAAGAAATTGAAATATAACTGTGGTGATTTCACGTGTTTACGATGTGAAAGGATTCCTCATCCAGTTAATTAATATCACCTCACATATTTCACTTTCTGTTTTTTTTTCTTCCCTCCATCTTTCCTACTTAGATTTTTATCTTCATAAGATTTCATTTATACAAAACATGTCAAAAAGAGTGCCATGTTTTACATTAGATCCTCAGACTCTATTCATCTTATAGCTGAACATTTGTTCCCTTTTACCAACCTCTCCCCATAGCCCTAGTAACCACTTTTCTACTCTCTGGATGAGTTTTACTTTTTCATGGATGCACTATCAGAGCCAGTCCTGAAATTTCCTCCAATTACAATTCTTCTCTCAGAGTCATCAGTCCATTTTGTGTTATCTTTCATGTTTTACAAAATTACTCCTAACCAGCAATGGAGCGGGTGTGGCAGGCAATGAGCCAAGAAGATTTACAGGGTGGCATCCACTTACTGTGGGAACTAACCATGGCATTGATCAGTCTATCAACCTAGAAAGAGATCACTGGACATTGCACAAAAATTTGCTTATTTCTTTGTAGAAGTTTGGCATTAAACTAAACCCTTAGTTTGGGATGGGATGGGGTGGGGTGGGGTGGGGTGGGGTGGGGGGTGGGGGGTGGAGGAAACGGGAGCACCTAGAAAGAGGAGGAGACTGTCGGCCGTGCTGAGACACGGAAACATCGCACGGCTGGGGACCCGTTCCTCTCGTTTTCCCCGGGGTGTGAAAGAGACTTACTTTGCCTCCCGTCTCCTGGGATTTCATCTCCCCAGCAACAACGGTCAGGCAAGCTGTCGGGTGTGTGTGTGTTGCGGGGGGTTGGGGGGGGTTGGGGAGAAAAAAAGAAGACACCTTTCAAGTGAAAGGAGGGAGCGTGAAGGTCTCTGAACCCTCGGACAGCGGCCTTCCATTTTCCAGACCAGTGACACGTTCTCCCAAGTCGCCCGGTTCCAGAAAACGCTTTTCGGAAACAGAATCCTCGAGGCCCGCGAACTCCTTAGGAATCCTCGGATGAGCTTCCGGGCCAGGCTATACCGTAGGCAGCGCGCTTCCCCTGAAGCCAAAGCCACGGGCTCCAGAGGGCCACGTCCAAGAAGCTGATCTCGTACGGAACCCGGTGTCTTCTTCTCTAGGACACTTCTAGAAGCAGCAAGAGTGCCCGTTTGTGAGAATCGAAGGTGAAGCCGGCACGATGTAAACCCAGCGATGTGTGCGGTCAGAGGCCCATCTAGATTCGAACTCCAGTTCTGGAGGGAGGGGAGCAGTGGGGACAGGAGGGTGGCCTGCGAGTCCGCCGTCCCGTCCCCACTCCTCCTGTGAACATCCGCCCCGCGGAAGGTGTCGAGGAACCTCATGACCTGACCTACGGGGTGAACCGTCGCCAAAGACAAAGAATTCCTCCAGCCAGGCGTTGTCCGCAGCCACGAACCCCTTCCCTCCGTCGCCCGGCCTTTCAGAATGCCACGTGGAACCCTCTCAAGACGAGTGTGGGGCTTGGAGGTATGGGCCCCCGAATTCTCCTCGCCCGGCCCTGCAAGAAACCATTCCGGGCGGGCCTGCCCCACATGAAGACTTTTCGGGCTTTTCGGTGGACCGGGCCTCCCGGGGTGCCCCTGCACCCGGCACCCTGCGACATCCCGAGAGATCCCACGGAGAAACGTCTCCGGCCACTCGCGCGGCATCTGCCTCGCTGGCGAGCGCCCCTCCCAACCTCCCCAGAGATACGTGAGCACGGACGCTTCTTCCCCATCTGGGTCCCCTCACAGGATCTGTGAGTTCCTGCGGTTCCGCACGCCCTCGACTTGGCTGTGGTTCGGGGCTCTGTTCTGTTCCGTGTTTGCTCTCCGGCCCACGTGATCTCTCTGGCTAGGGCACCCAGGAAAAGCGAAAAGAAATCGAGTCCGCGTGAGTACTATTCAGGCATCAAGTGGGGATACCTACCAACGACCTCTAACGTGGATCCACCAAGATGGCGGCCGTGCGGGGTTCAGGAGGATCATTTTGCGCTTTCTGGGGGCGCTATTTGCTCTCAATGATTTCACGTGCCTTTTGGGCATGGCTCACGGAGATGGACGTGAAGCAGCAGGGCAGCCACATCTGGCGTCTCGGCCTAGCTAGGGCGGCTCCACGAGTGACCTCTCGGAACCGGGGCCGAGACCGCCATCCCTCCCCGGGCCCCCCCCCCCCTCGGTGGCTGGGTATGGGGGGGAGGAGGGGGAGGTTTCGGAGGGGAGACGGGAGATCTGGGCTTGTGGTTGGGGGCGCGCGGGGCCACACGTGTCATGTCGTGATATTCCTGTAACGCTCCAACAAGATACATATTATTCTCTCTTCTGCAGATTTCTATCTGTGTCTGAATGGAAATGTATTAGACTCTTGAAATCTGAGCCTTGACGAGGGGTGCGCCCTGTACGTCTCGGGCTACAGGCAGCATACGGAAACTGAAGATATCAGGAATCACGTATAAAGGTTAAAGTCAAAGAAACGGACCTAGTTCAGTGGCAGACTTAGTCTTCCTCGCTGCAGCCTCAAGGTAAATGCTGGGGGTACCCAGTCTATTCTTGGGAAGATACAGTGTTTCTTTTAACTGTTGCCAGCAACGCAGCTTCTCCTCTACCGGAGTTGAAACTGAGATTTAGTTCTTGCAGCTAGTAGTTCTTTTTCAGAACATCTATCAGGAAGGATCTGAATAGCTTGTCATGTCCCTGAAAATATACTAGAGAACATTTGGTTCAGTTCTCGTACCCAGAGACTGGGGAAATTAAGGTGGCACTAGAAATCGCACCTTTTGGTTATATAGTATCTTTCCTGGAAAACAGGCTGCTCTTAAACTCTAATTGTATCAAACAGTAGCAGGGATGAGAAGTGCATGATCCACAAGTTTCAGTAAAGCTGGCTCTCCCGCTCCTTAACATTATATACATTGTTAACAAAAGTGTAGAATTGGACACTTGATGGCAACAAAGAGGCATCCTGTTTGGCGTTTCTTTGGACTGCAGCCGGGAGAGGAGCAGAGCCGACTTGTTCAGTCCCCGGTCCTGCTACTCCTAGGCCTTTCCTCACACTTGATCTTGGACGCTCTGGGGCAGGTTGTGTCTGCAACAAGCACTCGATTTGTCCGGAAGCACTGAATCCTCTGTTCATCGCCTTTGTTCCCAGGACTGTCTCAGGAGGTGACGACGATTTCCCATGGGGGAATCTGTGTCAGAGGCTTGCCAACCATACTTTTCACGTGGTTCATGCAAAGCTCACCCGTCACCGGTCACCTGTCAACTCACCATCCGTACGAGAGTCAGCACCAACACGCCCGGCAGAGCTGAGCGTCAAGAAGGGGTTGCGTGGAAAGAGATGTGTATGCTTGGTCCTGGTCCTGGTTATAGACAGAAAGTATCAAGGGGGAATAACTCCCAGAATAAGTAGGCCTGCCTGGAATGCGAAATAGTGAGAAGAGGCCTCGCGCTTGGAGGACGGGTCAGAGCTTTAGCCACGGGAGAGTGAAAAGGAAAGGCCCGGGAAAGGGCCGTGGGGCAGGGGACGGTCTGAGCCCAGCACCAGCGGTGAAGGACGAGGAGGCACCTTGAAAGAACGTGCTGTTTCGGAGGTTTGTGGTAAGAGCACACCGGTGCTGCTAAAGATGAGGCTGGTGGAACCCAGATAGTAGAGAGGCGCCAGAAACCGGCCAGGAAGGATGAGAATCCTGTGTGCTGAGGACCGGCACTTCACCAAGCCCACAGCAAAGGGTGCTGTCTAGATTCAAACCCAGTCACTCGCGCAAACGCCACTCAGCCACCTCCTCATCTACAAGGCCGACAGATACTCGGTGCGTGAGGTGCGTGTACAGTCTAGGTGGGCGGCACTCACGTTATCGGGCAACCACACAGCTAATACGTGCTTTGAAAGAACCAACAGTGAGCTGATAGCTTTTTCTGGATCTGCCTATAACCAAAGATACCGCTCGCTGCATACTGTGGATCTCGACTCCTGTCTCACGTCTCCATGAGGCCGTCAGAAAAGTACTGTTCGTGCTACCTCTCAGGCCAGGAATGACACTTAAAGTGTAACGTGCTCACCAAGTCCTCAGAGATTCATGGATTTGAATCGAGAAATTCCACCTGGTCCTTTCGCTCCCGATCCACTCCTGCTCTCACCACTACTACCACACGGGTCAGACACGAGCGAGTTCAGCTGAATTAGCTTGCACACGTGGGGACGGAGTTAGCTTTCGGCACACGGATATTTAGGAATTCCATGGCAGTATGCCAGGTATTCACAGTATGTATCGGATATTCGCCTAATTTGATAACAAGAGAGCTCAGGCCTCAGGCATAACTTCAGGCAGATTTTCCCTCCAACAGAAACAGCTCAGATGGGCTGGCAGCCCGGGAAAATGAGCAACTGCCACTGACAGACTGAGACACCTATGGGCTCCCTCCGTGGGGAGACCTTCTGCCAAGGCTTCTCCCTCAAGGGCCGTTACCCAGCCTGCGGGCATCAGCTGAGGAGAAGGGGAGGTGGGTGCCCCGGAAAGCAGCCGCGCTCGAGTCAGTCTCCCGGGAGCTCTCGTTCCAGCTCTGGACGCTCACTCCCGGGCCTGGGTTCCCACTCCAGCTTTCAGATGGATCCCGGGCCCTTCTTCAGAGAAGTTCCTCCAGATGAGTCCCCAGCCACCAGTGGGCCTCATTCGACCTTGCGGGACCTCCCTCCCCTTCTGAAGCTAGGTTCCGTCTCTCTCTTCACAAAACTTTAAGTCCAACATAGATTGTTAACAATGACTTGCCATTTCCTTTTGTTCTCACCATTATTCTGACTACTTGCAGTTAATTCCGCTCACCTTTGGATTGCTTACGACACTCCAGGCCACTGAAAAAAAGGGAGTTTCCGTTCTGAGCTCAAAGATCCTCAGGCGGCATTTGGGCCTTACTTTACCTCTGCTGGAGACAGGAAGGTGGCAGGTGACCGGGACCTGCCAAGAGCAGAGCAGAAGCTGTGCCCCCTGAGCAGTGGTGCCTGGCTCTCTCTCATTGGTCGCAGAGGGTCTGCAAGATTCGAGGGGGTTCTTGACGGCCCCACCATGCTGGTGAGCCGTGTCGTCTCATCTCATCGGGAATCTGACCCCTCATCAGCAAGCGTAGCCATGTGCCCTCACCCTGAGTCTCTAAACCCTTCCCAGACCATCACTCGGCCCGCCTTCTCCTCTCAGGCAGAATGAACCTGGGCTTCTCTCCTGGGACAGGTCATTCTGTGTCATGGGATGTCCTCTTTACTCCTGTTGCCGGCAATAGGAGTATTGATGTGCCGCTCATAGGTCAGAGACTCCTCATTCTTATTACCCAGAGGCTTTTCTTCAGTCAGTAAATTTTGTTCCTTTGAAGTTAAAGGGATTGCCTTTGAAGACTATCATTTCTGACCTAGTCGCAAACCGTCTCTTTTGAGGAACTTCCTTAGGGTTCCAGGGATTAAGACAGTTTGCTTCCATTGCAAAGGGCACAGATTCATTCCTCGATTGCAGGATCTAGATCTCCTGTGCCTCACACTCTAGCCAAAAAGGTATATTTTAAATATAAGAGGGCCAAGCATAAACCTACTACTTTCCCTTTCCATTATTATGATAATAATCTAATTCTCTTCAAGGCAACACAAATGCTTCTTACTAACTAGAAGGATCATGTCGCGGAAATTATAAACAGAAAAACAGGGAATTACTTCATGATATCTCACTACATCCGTCTCCGATCCAACGTCCGAAACATCAAGGAAGTCCACGTAAAGTATCATCTTTAAATAGAGCGCTCCACTTTGAGACAATAGAACTAAACTCATTAAAACTAAGTTTTCCAGCATGTGGCTGCTTTGAAATCTTGCATCCAACCGACAATTCTGGAGCATATGATAATTCGGAATTGAGTAATCGATGACACAAACACTCTCCTCGGCAGGGGGACGTTTTGGATCGCCTGAGTTCTAGGTTCTCAATGTTATCAAGCCAGACACAATCTTCACGGTTTTTCATAGATCTTGTAATATCTTTTTTAAAATTTCAACTTTTTTGAGGTACAATTGACATACAAAATTGCAAGAAATTGAAATATAACTGTGGTGATTTCACGTGTTTACGATGTGAAAGGATTCCTCATCCAGTTAATTAATATCACCTCACATATTTCACTTTCTGTTTTTTTTTCTTCCCTCCATCTTTCCTACTTAGATTTTTATCTTCATAAGATTTCATTTATACAAAACATGTCAAAAAGAGTGCCATGTTTTACATTAGATCCTCAGACTCTATTCATCTTATAGCTGAACATTTGTTCCCTTTTACCAACCTCTCCCCATAGCCCTAGTAACCACTTTTCTACTCTCTGGATGAGTTTTACTTTTTCATGGATGCACTATCAGAGCCAGTCCTGAAATTTCCTCCAATTACAATTCTTCTCTCAGAGTCATCAGTCCATTTTGTGTTATCTTTCATGTTTTACAAAATTACTCCTAACCAGCAATGGAGCGGGTGTGGCAGGCAATGAGCCAAGAAGATTTACAGGGTGGCATCCACTTACTGTGGGAACTAACCATGGCATTGATCAGTCTATCAACCTAGAAAGAGATCACTGGACATTGCACAAAAATTTGCTTATTTCTTTGTAGAAGTTTGGCATTAAACTAAACCCTTAGTTTGGGATGGGATGGGGTGGGGTGGGGTGGGGTGGGGTGGGGTGGGGGGTGGGGGGTGGAGGAAACGGGAGCACCTAGAAAGAGGAGGAGACTGTCGGCCGTGCTGAGACACGGAAACATCGCACGGCTGGGGACCCGTTCCTCTCGTTTTCCCCGGGGTGTGAAAGAGACTTACTTTGCCTCCCGTCTCCTGGGATTTCATCTCCCCAGCAACAACGGTCAGGCAAGCTGTCGGGTGTGTGTGTGTTGCGGGGGGTTGGGGGGGGTTGGGGAGAAAAAAAGAAGACACCTTTCAAGTGAAAGGAGGGAGCGTGAAGGTCTCTGAACCCTCGGACAGCGGCCTTCCATTTTCCAGACCAGTGACACGTTCTCCCAAGTCGCCCGGTTCCAGAAAACGCTTTTCGGAAACAGAATCCTCGAGGCCCGCGAACTCCTTAGGAATCCTCGGATGAGCTTCCGGGCCAGGCTATACCGTAGGCAGCGCGCTTCCCCTGAAGCCAAAGCCACGGGCTCCAGAGGGCCACGTCCAAGAAGCTGATCTCGTACGGAACCCGGTGTCTTCTTCTCTAGGACACTTCTAGAAGCAGCAAGAGTGCCCGTTTGTGAGAATCGAAGGTGAAGCCGGCACGATGTAAACCCAGCGATGTGTGCGGTCAGAGGCCCATCTAGATTCGAACTCCAGTTCTGGAGGGAGGGGAGCAGTGGGGACAGGAGGGTGGCCTGCGAGTCCGCCGTCCCGTCCCCACTCCTCCTGTGAACATCCGCCCCGCGGAAGGTGTCGAGGAACCTCATGACCTGACCTACGGGGTGAACCGTCGCCAAAGACAAAGAATTCCTCCAGCCAGGCGTTGTCCGCAGCCACGAACCCCTTCCCTCCGTCGCCCGGCCTTTCAGAATGCCACGTGGAACCCTCTCAAGACGAGTGTGGGGCTTGGAGGTATGGGCCCCCGAATTCTCCTCGCCCGGCCCTGCAAGAAACCATTCCGGGCGGGCCTGCCCCACATGAAGACTTTTCGGGCTTTTCGGTGGACCGGGCCTCCCGGGGTGCCCCTGCACCCGGCACCCTGCGACATCCCGAGAGATCCCACGGAGAAACGTCTCCGGCCACTCGCGCGGCATCTGCCTCGCTGGCGAGCGCCCCTCCCAACCTCCCCAGAGATACGTGAGCACGGACGCTTCTTCCCCATCTGGGTCCCCTCACAGGATCTGTGAGTTCCTGCGGTTCCGCACGCCCTCGACTTGGCTGTGGTTCGGGGCTCTGTTCTGTTCCGTGTTTGCTCTCCGGCCCACGTGATCTCTCTGGCTAGGGCACCCAGGAAAAGCGAAAAGAAATCGAGTCCGCGTGAGTACTATTCAGGCATCAAGTGGGGATACCTACCAACGACCTCTAACGTGGATCCACCAAGATGGCGGCCGTGCGGGGTTCAGGAGGATCATTTTGCGCTTTCTGGGGGCGCTATTTGCTCTCAATGATTTCACGTGCCTTTTGGGCATGGCTCACGGAGATGGACGTGAAGCAGCAGGGCAGCCACATCTGGCGTCTCGGCCTAGCTAGGGCGGCTCCACGAGTGACCTCTCGGAACCGGGGCCGAGACCGCCATCCCTCCCCGGGCCCCCCCCCCCCTCGGTGGCTGGGTATGGGGGGGAGGAGGGGGAGGTTTCGGAGGGGAGACGGGAGATCTGGGCTTGTGGTTGGGGGCGCGCGGGGCCACACGTGTCATGTCGTGATATTCCTGTAACGCTCCAACAAGATACATATTATTCTCTCTTCTGCAGATTTCTATCTGTGTCTGAATGGAAATGTATTAGACTCTTGAAATCTGAGCCTTGACGAGGGGTGCGCCCTGTACGTCTCGGGCTACAGGCAGCATACGGAAACTGAAGATATCAGGAATCACGTATAAAGGTTAAAGTCAAAGAAACGGACCTAGTTCAGTGGCAGACTTAGTCTTCCTCGCTGCAGCCTCAAGGTAAATGCTGGGGGTACCCAGTCTATTCTTGGGAAGATACAGTGTTTCTTTTAACTGTTGCCAGCAACGCAGCTTCTCCTCTACCGGAGTTGAAACTGAGATTTAGTTCTTGCAGCTAGTAGTTCTTTTTCAGAACATCTATCAGGAAGGATCTGAATAGCTTGTCATGTCCCTGAAAATATACTAGAGAACATTTGGTTCAGTTCTCGTACCCAGAGACTGGGGAAATTAAGGTGGCACTAGAAATCGCACCTTTTGGTTATATAGTATCTTTCCTGGAAAACAGGCTGCTCTTAAACTCTAATTGTATCAAACAGTAGCAGGGATGAGAAGTGCATGATCCACAAGTTTCAGTAAAGCTGGCTCTCCCGCTCCTTAACATTATATACATTGTTAACAAAAGTGTAGAATTGGACACTTGATGGCAACAAAGAGGCATCCTGTTTGGCGTTTCTTTGGACTGCAGCCGGGAGAGGAGCAGAGCCGACTTGTTCAGTCCCCGGTCCTGCTACTCCTAGGCCTTTCCTCACACTTGATCTTGGACGCTCTGGGGCAGGTTGTGTCTGCAACAAGCACTCGATTTGTCCGGAAGCACTGAATCCTCTGTTCATCGCCTTTGTTCCCAGGACTGTCTCAGGAGGTGACGACGATTTCCCATGGGGGAATCTGTGTCAGAGGCTTGCCAACCATACTTTTCACGTGGTTCATGCAAAGCTCACCCGTCACCGGTCACCTGTCAACTCACCATCCGTACGAGAGTCAGCACCAACACGCCCGGCAGAGCTGAGCGTCAAGAAGGGGTTGCGTGGAAAGAGATGTGTATGCTTGGTCCTGGTCCTGGTTATAGACAGAAAGTATCAAGGGGGAATAACTCCCAGAATAAGTAGGCCTGCCTGGAATGCGAAATAGTGAGAAGAGGCCTCGCGCTTGGAGGACGGGTCAGAGCTTTAGCCACGGGAGAGTGAAAAGGAAAGGCCCGGGAAAGGGCCGTGGGGCAGGGGACGGTCTGAGCCCAGCACCAGCGGTGAAGGACGAGGAGGCACCTTGAAAGAACGTGCTGTTTCGGAGGTTTGTGGTAAGAGCACACCGGTGCTGCTAAAGATGAGGCTGGTGGAACCCAGATAGTAGAGAGGCGCCAGAAACCGGCCAGGAAGGATGAGAATCCTGTGTGCTGAGGACCGGCACTTCACCAAGCCCACAGCAAAGGGTGCTGTCTAGATTCAAACCCAGTCACTCGCGCAAACGCCACTCAGCCACCTCCTCATCTACAAGGCCGACAGATACTCGGTGCGTGAGGTGCGTGTACAGTCTAGGTGGGCGGCACTCACGTTATCGGGCAACCACACAGCTAATACGTGCTTTGAAAGAACCAACAGTGAGCTGATAGCTTTTTCTGGATCTGCCTATAACCAAAGATACCGCTCGCTGCATACTGTGGATCTCGACTCCTGTCTCACGTCTCCATGAGGCCGTCAGAAAAGTACTGTTCGTGCTACCTCTCAGGCCAGGAATGACACTTAAAGTGTAACGTGCTCACCAAGTCCTCAGAGATTCATGGGTTTGAATCGAGAAATTCCACCTGGTCCTTTCGCTCCCGATCCACTCCTGCTCTCACCACTACTACCACACGGGTCAGACACGAGCGAGTTCAGCTGAATTAGCTTGCACACGTGGGGACGGAGTTAGCTTTCGGCACACGGATATTTAGGAATTCCATGGCAGTATGCCAGGTATTCACAGTATGTATCGGATATTCGCCTAATTTGATAACAAGAGAGCTCAGGCCTCAGGCATAACTTCAGGCAGATTTTCCCTCCAACAGAAACAGCTCAGATGGGCTGGCAGCCCGGGAAAATGAGCAACTGCCACTGACAGACTGAGACACCTATGGGCTCCCTCCGTGGGGAGACCTTCTGCCAAGGCTTCTCCCTCAAGGGCCGTTACCCAGCCTGCGGGCATCAGCTGAGGAGAAGGGGAGGTGGGTGCCCCGGAAAGCAGCCGCGCTCGAGTCAGTCTCCCGGGAGCTCTCGTTCCAGCTCTGGACGCTCACTCCCGGGCCTGGGTTCCCACTCCAGCTTTCAGATGGATCCCAGGCCCTTCTTCAGAGAAGTTCCTCCAGATGAGTCCCCAGCCACCAGTGGGCCTCATTCGACCTTGCGGGACCTCCCTCCCCTTCTGAAGCTAGGTTCCGTCTCTCTCTTCACAAAACTTTAAGTCCAACATAGATTGTTAACAATGACTTGCCATTTCCTTTTGTTCTCACCATTATTCTGACTACTTGCAGTTAATTCCGCTCACCTTTGGATTGCTTACGACACTCCAGGCCACTGAAAAAAAGGGAGTTTCCGTTCTGAGCTCAAAGATCCTCAGGCGGCATTTGGGCCTTACTTTACCTCTGCTGGAGACAGGAAGGTGGCAGGTGACCGGGACCTGCCAAGAGCAGAGCAGAAGCTGTGCCCCCTGAGCAGTGGTGCCTGGCTCTCTCTCATTGGTCGCAGAGGGTCTGCAAGATTCGAGGGGGTTCTTGACGGCCCCACCATGCTGGTGAGCCGTGTCGTCTCATCTCATCGGGAATCTGACCCCTCATCAGCAAGCGTAGCCATGTGCCCTCACCCTGAGTCTCTAAACCCTTCCCAGACCATCACTCGGCCCGCCTTCTCCTCTCAGGCAGAATGAACCTGGGCTTCTCTCCTGGGACAGGTCATTCTGTGTCATGGGATGTCCTCTTTACTCCTGTTGCCGGCAATAGGAGTATTGATGTGCCGCTCATAGGTCAGAGACTCCTCATTCTTATTACCCAGAGGCTTTTCTTCAGTCAGTAAATTTTGTTCCTTTGAAGTTAAAGGGATTGCCTTTGAAGACTATCATTTCTGACCTAGTCGCAAACCGTCTCTTTTGAGGAACTTCCTTAGGGTTCCAGGGATTAAGACAGTTTGCTTCCATTGCAAAGGGCACAGATTCATTCCTCGATTGCAGGATCTAGATCTCCTGTGCCTCACACTCTAGCCAAAAAGGTATATTTTAAATATAAGAGGGCCAAGCATAAACCTACTACTTTCCCTTTCCATTATTATGATAATAATCTAATTCTCTTCAAGGCAACACAAATGCTTCTTACTAACTAGAAGGATCATGTCGCGGAAATTATAAACAGAAAAACAGGGAATTACTTCATGATATCTCACTACATCCGTCTCCGATCCAACGTCCGAAACATCAAGGAAGTCCACGTAAAGTATCATCTTTAAATAGAGCGCTCCACTTTGAGACAATAGAACTAAACTCATTAAAACTAAGTTTTCCAGCATGTGGCTGCTTTGAAATCTTGCATCCAACCGACAATTCTGGAGCATATGATAATTCGGAATTGAGTAATCGATGACACAAACACTCTCCTCGGCAGGGGGACGTTTTGGATCGCCTGAGTTCTAGGTTCTCAATGTTATCAAGCCAGACACAATCTTCACGGTTTTTCATAGATCTTGTAATATCTTTTTTAAAATTTCAACTTTTTTGAGGTACAATTGACATACAAAATTGCAAGAAATTGAAATATAACTGTGGTGATTTCACGTGTTTACGATGTGAAAGGATTCCTCATCCAGTTAATTAATATCACCTCACATATTTCACTTTCTGTTTTTTTTTCTTCCCTCCATCTTTCCTACTTAGATTTTTATCTTCATAAGATTTCATTTATACAAAACATGTCAAAAAGAGTGCCATGTTTTACATTAGATCCTCAGACTCTATTCATCTTATAGCTGAACATTTGTTCCCTTTTACCAACCTCTCCCCATAGCCCTAGTAACCACTTTTCTACTCTCTGGATGAGTTTTACTTTTTCATGGATGCACTATCAGAGCCAGTCCTGAAATTTCCTCCAATTACAATTCTTCTCTCAGAGTCATCAGTCCATTTTGTGTTATCTTTCATGTTTTACAAAATTACTCCTAACCAGCAATGGAGCGGGTGTGGCAGGCAATGAGCCAAGAAGATTTACAGGGTGGCATCCACTTACTGTGGGAACTAACCATGGCATTGATCAGTCTATCAACCTAGAAAGAGATCACTGGACATTGCACAAAAATTTGCTTATTTCTTTGTAGAAGTTTGGCATTAAACTAAACCCTTAGTTTGGGATGGGATGGGGTGGGGTGGGGTGGGGTGGGGTGGGGTGGGGGGTGGGGGGTGGAGGAAACGGGAGCACCTAGAAAGAGGAGGAGACTGTCGGCCGTGCTGAGACACGGAAACATCGCACGGCTGGGGACCCGTTCCTCTCGTTTTCCCCGGGGTGTGAAAGAGACTTACTTTGCCTCCCGTCTCCTGGGATTTCATCTCCCCAGCAACAACGGTCAGGCAAGCTGTCGGGTGTGTGTGTGTTGCGGGGGGTTGGGGGGGGTTGGGGAGAAAAAAAGAAGACACCTTTCAAGTGAAAGGAGGGAGCGTGAAGGTCTCTGAACCCTCGGACAGCGGCCTTCCATTTTCCAGACCAGTGACACGTTCTCCCAAGTCGCCCGGTTCCAGAAAACGCTTTTCGGAAACAGAATCCTCGAGGCCCGCGAACTCCTTAGGAATCCTCGGATGAGCTTCCGGGCCAGGCTATACCGTAGGCAGCGCGCTTCCCCTGAAGCCAAAGCCACGGGCTCCAGAGGGCCACGTCCAAGAAGCTGATCTCGTACGGAACCCGGTGTCTTCTTCTCTAGGACACTTCTAGAAGCAGCAAGAGTGCCCGTTTGTGAGAATCGAAGGTGAAGCCGGCACGATGTAAACCCAGCGATGTGTGCGGTCAGAGGCCCATCTAGATTCGAACTCCAGTTCTGGAGGGAGGGGAGCAGTGGGGACAGGAGGGTGGCCTGCGAGTCCGCCGTCCCGTCCCCACTCCTCCTGTGAACATCCGCCCCGCGGAAGGTGTCGAGGAACCTCATGACCTGACCTACGGGGTGAACCGTCGCCAAAGACAAAGAATTCCTCCAGCCAGGCGTTGTCCGCAGCCACGAACCCCTTCCCTCCGTCGCCCGGCCTTTCAGAATGCCACGTGGAACCCTCTCAAGACGAGTGTGGGGCTTGGAGGTATGGGCCCCCGAATTCTCCTCGCCCGGCCCTGCAAGAAACCATTCCGGGCGGGCCTGCCCCACATGAAGACTTTTCGGGCTTTTCGGTGGACCGGGCCTCCCGGGGTGCCCCTGCACCCGGCACCCTGCGACATCCCGAGAGATCCCACGGAGAAACGTCTCCGGCCACTCGCGCGGCATCTGCCTCGCTGGCGAGCGCCCCTCCCAACCTCCCCAGAGATACGTGAGCACGGACGCTTCTTCCCCATCTGGGTCCCCTCACAGGATCTGTGAGTTCCTGCGGTTCCGCACGCCCTCGACTTGGCTGTGGTTCGGGGCTCTGTTCTGTTCCGTGTTTGCTCTCCGGCCCACGTGATCTCTCTGGCTAGGGCACCCAGGAAAAGCGAAAAGAAATCGAGTCCGCGTGAGTACTATTCAGGCATCAAGTGGGGATACCTACCAACGACCTCTAACGTGGATCCACCAAGATGGCGGCCGTGCGGGGTTCAGGAGGATCATTTTGCGCTTTCTGGGGGCGCTATTTGCTCTCAATGATTTCACGTGCCTTTTGGGCATGGCTCACGGAGATGGACGTGAAGCAGCAGGGCAGCCACATCTGGCGTCTCGGCCTAGCTAGGGCGGCTCCACGAGTGACCTCTCGGAACCGGGGCCGAGACCGCCATCCCTCCCCGGGCCCCCCCCCCCCCTCGGTGGCTGGGTATGGGGGGGAGGAGGGGGAGGTTTCGGAGGGGAGACGGGAGATCTGGGCTTGTGGTTGGGGGCGCGCGGGGCCACACGTGTCATGTCGTGATATTCCTGTAACGCTCCAACAAGATACATATTATTCTCTCTTCTGCAGATTTCTATCTGTGTCTGAATGGAAATGTATTAGACTCTTGAAATCTGAGCCTTGACGAGGGGTGCGCCCTGTACGTCTCGGGCTACAGGCAGCATACGGAAACTGAAGATATCAGGAATCACGTATAAAGGTTAAAGTCAAAGAAACGGACCTAGTTCAGTGGCAGACTTAGTCTTCCTCGCTGCAGCCTCAAGGTAAATGCTGGGGGTACCCAGTCTATTCTTGGGAAGATACAGTGTTTCTTTTAACTGTTGCCAGCAATGCAGCTTCTCCTCTACCGGAGTTGAAACTGAGATTTAGTTCTTGCAGCTAGTAGTTCTTTTTCAGAACATCTATCAGGAAGGATCTGAATAGCTTGTCATGTCCCTGAAAATATACTAGAGAACATTTGGTTCAGTTCTCGTACCCAGAGACTGGGGAAATTAAGGTGGCACTAGAAATCGCACCTTTTGGTTATATAGTATCTTTCCTGGAAAACAGGCTGCTCTTAAACTCTAATTGTATCAAACAGTAGCAGGGATGAGAAGTGCATGATCCACAAGTTTCAGTAAAGCTGGCTCTCCCGCTCCTTAACATTATATACATTGTTAACAAAAGTGTAGAATTGGACACTTGATGGCAACAAAGAGGCATCCTGTTTGGCGTTTCTTTGGACTGCAGCCGGGAGAGGAGCAGAGCCGACTTGTTCAGTCCCCGGTCCTGCTACTCCTAGGCCTTTCCTCACACTTGATCTTGGACGCTCTGGGGCAGGTTGTGTCTGCAACAAGCACTCGATTTGTCCGGAAGCACTGAATCCTCTGTTCATCGCCTTTGTTCCCAGGACTGTCTCAGGAGGTGACGACGATTTCCCATGGGGGAATCTGTGTCAGAGGCTTGCCAACCATACTTTTCACGTGGTTCATGCAAAGCTCACCCGTCACCGGTCACCTGTCAACTCACCATCCGTACGAGAGTCAGCACCAACACGCCCGGCAGAGCTGAGCGTCAAGAAGGGGTTGCGTGGAAAGAGATGTGTATGCTTGGTCCTGGTCCTGGTTATAGACAGAAAGTATCAAGGGGGAATAACTCCCAGAATAAGTAGGCCTGCCTGGAATGCGAAATAGTGAGAAGAGGCCTCGCGCTTGGAGGACGGGTCAGAGCTTTAGCCACGGGAGAGTGAAAAGGAAAGGCCCGGGAAAGGGCCGTGGGGCAGGGGACGGTCTGAGCCCAGCACCAGCGGTGAAGGACGAGGAGGCACCTTGAAAGAACGTGCTGTTTCGGAGGTTTGTGGTAAGAGCACACCGGTGCTGCTAAAGATGAGGCTGGTGGAACCCAGATAGTAGAGAGGCGCCAGAAACCGGCCAGGAAGGATGAGAATCCTGTGTGCTGAGGACCGGCACTTCACCAAGCCCACAGCAAAGGGTGCTGTCTAGATTCAAACCCAGTCACTCGCGCAAACGCCACTCAGCCACCTCCTCATCTACAAGGCCGACAGATACTCGGTGCGTGAGGTGCGTGTACAGTCTAGGTGGGCGGCACTCACGTTATCGGGCAACCACACAGCTAATACGTGCTTTGAAAGAACCAACAGTGAGCTGATAGCTTTTTCTGGATCTGCCTATAACCAAAGATACCGCTCGCTGCATACTGTGGATCTCGACTCCTGTCTCACGTCTCCATGAGGCCGTCAGAAAAGTACTGTTCGTGCTACCTCTCAGGCCAGGAATGACACTTAAAGTGTAACGTGCTCACCAAGTCCTCAGAGATTCATGGGTTTGAATCGAGAAATTCCACCTGGTCCTTTCGCTCCCGATCCACTCCTGCTCTCACCACTACTACCACACGGGTCAGACACGAGCGAGTTCAGCTGAATTAGCTTGCACACGTGGGGACGGAGTTAGCTTTCGGCACACGGATATTTAGGAATTCCATGGCAGTATGCCAGGTATTCACAGTATGTATCGGATATTCGCCTAATTTGATAACAAGAGAGCTCAGGCCTCAGGCATAACTTCAGGCAGATTTTCCCTCCAACAGAAACAGCTCAGATGGGCTGGCAGCCCGGGAAAATGAGCAACTGCCACTGACAGACTGAGACACCTATGGGCTCCCTCCGTGGGGAGACCTTCTGCCAAGGCTTCTCCCTCAAGGGCCGTTACCCAGCCTGCGGGCATCAGCTGAGGAGAAGGGGAGGTGGGTGCCCCGGAAAGCAGCCGCGCTCGAGTCAGTCTCCCGGGAGCTCTCGTTCCAGCTCTGGACGCTCACTCCCGGGCCTGGGTTCCCACTCCAGCTTTCAGATGGATCCCAGGCCCTTCTTCAGAGAAGTTCCTCCAGATGAGTCCCCAGCCACCAGTGGGCCTCATTCGACCTTGCGGGACCTCCCTCCCCTTCTGAAGCTAGGTTCCGTCTCTCTCTTCACAAAACTTTAAGTCCAACATAGATTGTTAACAATGACTTGCCATTTCCTTTTGTTCTCACCATTATTCTGACTACTTGCAGTTAATTCCGCTCACCTTTGGATTGCTTACGACACTCCAGGCCACTGAAAAAAAGGGAGTTTCCGTTCTGAGCTCAAAGATCCTCAGGCGGCATTTGGGCCTTACTTTACCTCTGCTGGAGACAGGAAGGTGGCAGGTGACCGGGACCTGCCAAGAGCAGAGCAGAAGCTGTGCCCCCTGAGCAGTGGTGCCTGGCTCTCTCTCATTGGTCGCAGAGGGTCTGCAAGATTCGAGGGGGTTCTTGACGGCCCCACCATGCTGGTGAGCCGTGTCGTCTCATCTCATCGGGAATCTGACCCCTCATCAGCAAGCGTAGCCATGTGCCCTCACCCTGAGTCTCTAAACCCTTCCCAGACCATCACTCGGCCCGCCTTCTCCTCTCAGGCAGAATGAACCTGGGCTTCTCTCCTGGGACAGGTCATTCTGTGTCATGGGATGTCCTCTTTACTCCTGTTGCCGGCAATAGGAGTATTGATGTGCCGCTCATAGGTCAGAGACTCCTCATTCTTATTACCCAGAGGCTTTTCTTCAGTCAGTAAATTTTGTTCCTTTGAAGTTAAAGGGATTGCCTTTGAAGACTATCATTTCTGACCTAGTCGCAAACCGTCTCTTTTGAGGAACTTCCTTAGGGTTCCAGGGATTAAGACAGTTTGCTTCCATTGCAAAGGGCACAGATTCATTCCTCGATTGCAGGATCTAGATCTCCTGTGCCTCACACTCTAGCCAAAAAGGTATATTTTAAATATAAGAGGGCCAAGCATAAACCTACTACTTTCCCTTTCCATTATTATGATAATAATCTAATTCTCTTCAAGGCAACACAAATGCTTCTTACTAACTAGAAGGATCATGTCGCGGAAATTATAAACAGAAAAACAGGGAATTACTTCATGATATCTCACTACATCCGTCTCCGATCCAACGTCCGAAACATCAAGGAAGTCCACGTAAAGTATCATCTTTAAATAGAGCGCTCCACTTTGAGACAATAGAACTAAACTCATTAAAACTAAGTTTTCCAGCATGTGGCTGCTTTGAAATCTTGCATCCAACCGACAATTCTGGAGCATATGATAATTCGGAATTGAGTAATCGATGACACAAACACTCTCCTCGGCAGGGGGACGTTTTGGATCGCCTGAGTTCTAGGTTCTCAATGTTATCAAGCCAGACACAATCTTCACGGTTTTTCATAGATCTTGTAATATCTTTTTTAAAATTTCAACTTTTTTGAGGTACAATTGACATACAAAATTGCAAGAAATTGAAATATAACTGTGGTGATTTCACGTGTTTACGATGTGAAAGGATTCCTCATCCAGTTAATTAATATCACCTCACATATTTCACTTTCTGTTTTTTTTTCTTCCCTCCATCTTTCCTACTTAGATTTTTATCTTCATAAGATTTCATTTATACAAAACATGTCAAAAAGAGTGCCATGTTTTACATTAGATCCTCAGACTCTATTCATCTTATAGCTGAACATTTGTTCCCTTTTACCAACCTCTCCCCATAGCCCTAGTAACCACTTTTCTACTCTCTGGATGAGTTTTACTTTTTCATGGATGCACTATCAGAGCCAGTCCTGAAATTTCCTCCAATTACAATTCTTCTCTCAGAGTCATCAGTCCATTTTGTGTTATCTTTCATGTTTTACAAAATTACTCCTAACCAGCAATGGAGCGGGTGTGGCAGGCAATGAGCCAAGAAGATTTACAGGGTGGCATCCACTTACTGTGGGAACTAACCATGGCATTGATCAGTCTATCAACCTAGAAAGAGATCACTGGACATTGCACAAAAATTTGCTTATTTCTTTGTAGAAGTTTGGCATTAAACTAAACCCTTAGTTTGGGATGGGATGGGGTGGGGTGGGGTGGGGTGGGGTGGGGTGGGGGGTGGGGGGTGGAGGAAACGGGAGCACCTAGAAAGAGGAGGAGACTGTCGGCCGTGCTGAGACACGGAAACATCGCACGGCTGGGGACCCGTTCCTCTCGTTTTCCCCGGGGTGTGAAAGAGACTTACTTTGCCTCCCGTCTCCTGGGATTTCATCTCCCCAGCAACAACGGTCAGGCAAGCTGTCGGGTGTGTGTGTGTTGCGGGGGGTTGGGGGGGGTTGGGGAGAAAAAAAGAAGACACCTTTCAAGTGAAAGGAGGGAGCGTGAAGGTCTCTGAACCCTCGGACAGCGGCCTTCCATTTTCCAGACCAGTGACACGTTCTCCCAAGTCGCCCGGTTCCAGAAAACGCTTTTCGGAAACAGAATCCTCGAGGCCCGCGAACTCCTTAGGAATCCTCGGATGAGCTTCCGGGCCAGGCTATACCGTAGGCAGCGCGCTTCCCCTGAAGCCAAAGCCACGGGCTCCAGAGGGCCACGTCCAAGAAGCTGATCTCGTACGGAACCCGGTGTCTTCTTCTCTAGGACACTTCTAGAAGCAGCAAGAGTGCCCGTTTGTGAGAATCGAAGGTGAAGCCGGCACGATGTAAACCCAGCGATGTGTGCGGTCAGAGGCCCATCTAGATTCGAACTCCAGTTCTGGAGGGAGGGGAGCAGTGGGGACAGGAGGGTGGCCTGCGAGTCCGCCGTCCCGTCCCCACTCCTCCTGTGAACATCCGCCCCGCGGAAGGTGTCGAGGAACCTCATGACCTGACCTACGGGGTGAACCGTCGCCAAAGACAAAGAATTCCTCCAGCCAGGCGTTGTCCGCAGCCACGAACCCCTTCCCTCCGTCGCCCGGCCTTTCAGAATGCCACGTGGAACCCTCTCAAGACGAGTGTGGGGCTTGGAGGTATGGGCCCCCGAATTCTCCTCGCCCGGCCCTGCAAGAAACCATTCCGGGCGGGCCTGCCCCACATGAAGACTTTTCGGGCTTTTCGGTGGACCGGGCCTCCCGGGGTGCCCCTGCACCCGGCACCCTGCGACATCCCGAGAGATCCCACGGAGAAACGTCTCCGGCCACTCGCGCGGCATCTGCCTCGCTGGCGAGCGCCCCTCCCAACCTCCCCAGAGATACGTGAGCACGGACGCTTCTTCCCCATCTGGGTCCCCTCACAGGATCTGTGAGTTCCTGCGGTTCCGCACGCCCTCGACTTGGCTGTGGTTCGGGGCTCTGTTCTGTTCCGTGTTTGCTCTCCGGCCCACGTGATCTCTCTGGCTAGGGCACCCAGGAAAAGCGAAAAGAAATCGAGTCCGCGTGAGTACTATTCAGGCATCAAGTGGGGATACCTACCAACGACCTCTAACGTGGATCCACCAAGATGGCGGCCGTGCGGGGTTCAGGAGGATCATTTTGCGCTTTCTGGGGGCGCTATTTGCTCTCAATGATTTCACGTGCCTTTTGGGCATGGCTCACGGAGATGGACGTGAAGCAGCAGGGCAGCCACATCTGGCGTCTCGGCCTAGCTAGGGCGGCTCCACGAGTGACCTCTCGGAACCGGGGCCGAGACCGCCATCCCTCCCCGGGCCCCCCCCCCCCTCGGTGGCTGGGTATGGGGGGGAGGAGGGGGAGGTTTCGGAGGGGAGACGGGAGATCTGGGCTTGTGGTTGGGGGCGCGCGGGGCCACACGTGTCATGTCGTGATATTCCTGTAACGCTCCAACAAGATACATATTATTCTCTCTTCTGCAGATTTCTATCTGTGTCTGAATGGAAATGTATTAGACTCTTGAAATCTGAGCCTTGACGAGGGGTGCGCCCTGTACGTCTCGGGCTACAGGCAGCATACGGAAACTGAAGATATCAGGAATCACGTATAAAGGTTAAAGTCAAAGAAACGGACCTAGTTCAGTGGCAGACTTAGTCTTCCTCGCTGCAGCCTCAAGGTAAATGCTGGGGGTACCCAGTCTATTCTTGGGAAGATACAGTGTTTCTTTTAACTGTTGCCAGCAACGCAGCTTCTCCTCTACCGGAGTTGAAACTGAGATTTAGTTCTTGCAGCTAGTAGTTCTTTTTCAGAACATCTATCAGGAAGGATCTGAATAGCTTGTCATGTCCCTGAAAATATACTAGAGAACATTTGGTTCAGTTCTCGTACCCAGAGACTGGGGAAATTAAGGTGGCACTAGAAATCGCACCTTTTGGTTATATAGTATCTTTCCTGGAAAACAGGCTGCTCTTAAACTCTAATTGTATCAAACAGTAGCAGGGATGAGAAGTGCATGATCCACAAGTTTCAGTAAAGCTGGCTCTCCCGCTCCTTAACATTATATACATTGTTAACAAAAGTGTAGAATTGGACACTTGATGGCAACAAAGAGGCATCCTGTTTGGCGTTTCTTTGGACTGCAGCCGGGAGAGGAGCAGAGCCGACTTGTTCAGTCCCCGGTCCTGCTACTCCTAGGCCTTTCCTCACACTTGATCTTGGACGCTCTGGGGCAGGTTGTGTCTGCAACAAGCACTCGATTTGTCCGGAAGCACTGAATCCTCTGTTCATCGCCTTTGTTCCCAGGACTGTCTCAGGAGGTGACGACGATTTCCCATGGGGGAATCTGTGTCAGAGGCTTGCCAACCATACTTTTCACGTGGTTCATGCAAAGCTCACCCGTCACCGGTCACCTGTCAACTCACCATCCGTACGAGAGTCAGCACCAACACGCCCGGCAGAGCTGAGCGTCAAGAAGGGGTTGCGTGGAAAGAGATGTGTATGCTTGGTCCTGGTCCTGGTTATAGACAGAAAGTATCAAGGGGGAATAACTCCCAGAATAAGTAGGCCTGCCTGGAATGCGAAATAGTGAGAAGAGGCCTCGCGCTTGGAGGACGGGTCAGAGCTTTAGCCACGGGAGAGTGAAAAGGAAAGGCCCGGGAAAGGGCCGTGGGGCAGGGGACGGTCTGAGCCCAGCACCAGCGGTGAAGGACGAGGAGGCACCTTGAAAGAACGTGCTGTTTCGGAGGTTTGTGGTAAGAGCACACCGGTGCTGCTAAAGATGAGGCTGGTGGAACCCAGATAGTAGAGAGGCGCCAGAAACCGGCCAGGAAGGATGAGAATCCTGTGTGCTGAGGACCGGCACTTCACCAAGCCCACAGCAAAGGGTGCTGTCTAGATTCAAACCCAGTCACTCGCGCAAACGCCACTCAGCCACCTCCTCATCTACAAGGCCGACAGATACTCGGTGCGTGAGGTGCGTGTACAGTCTAGGTGGGCGGCACTCACGTTATCGGGCAACCACACAGCTAATACGTGCTTTGAAAGAACCAACAGTGAGCTGATAGCTTTTTCTGGATCTGCCTATAACCAAAGATACCGCTCGCTGCATACTGTGGATCTCGACTCCTGTCTCACGTCTCCATGAGGCCGTCAGAAAAGTACTGTTCGTGCTACCTCTCAGGCCAGGAATGACACTTAAAGTGTAACGTGCTCACCAAGTCCTCAGAGATTCATGGGTTTGAATCGAGAAATTCCACCTGGTCCTTTCGCTCCCGATCCACTCCTGCTCTCACCACTACTACCACACGGGTCAGACACGAGCGAGTTCAGCTGAATTAGCTTGCACACGTGGGGACGGAGTTAGCTTTCGGCACACGGATATTTAGGAATTCCATGGCAGTATGCCAGGTATTCACAGTATGTATCGGATATTCGCCTAATTTGATAACAAGAGAGCTCAGGCCTCAGGCATAACTTCAGGCAGATTTTCCCTCCAACAGAAACAGCTCAGATGGGCTGGCAGCCCGGGAAAATGAGCAACTGCCACTGACAGACTGAGACACCTATGGGCTCCCTCCGTGGGGAGACCTTCTGCCAAGGCTTCTCCCTCAAGGGCCGTTACCCAGCCTGCGGGCATCAGCTGAGGAGAAGGGGAGGTGGGTGCCCCGGAAAGCAGCCGCGCTCGAGTCAGTCTCCCGGGAGCTCTCGTTCCAGCTCTGGACGCTCACTCCCGGGCCTGGGTTCCCACTCCAGCTTTCAGATGGATCCCAGGCCCTTCTTCAGAGAAGTTCCTCCAGATGAGTCCCCAGCCACCAGTGGGCCTCATTCGACCTTGCGGGACCTCCCTCCCCTTCTGAAGCTAGGTTCCGTCTCTCTCTTCACAAAACTTTAAGTCCAACATAGATTGTTAACAATGACTTGCCATTTCCTTTTGTTCTCACCATTATTCTGACTACTTGCAGTTAATTCCGCTCACCTTTGGATTGCTTACGACACTCCAGGCCACTGAAAAAAAGGGAGTTTCCGTTCTGAGCTCAAAGATCCTCAGGCGGCATTTGGGCCTTACTTTACCTCTGCTGGAGACAGGAAGGTGGCAGGTGACCGGGACCTGCCAAGAGCAGAGCAGAAGCTGTGCCCCCTGAGCAGTGGTGCCTGGCTCTCTCTCATTGGTCGCAGAGGGTCTGCAAGATTCGAGGGGGTTCTTGACGGCCCCACCATGCTGGTGAGCCGTGTCGTCTCATCTCATCGGGAATCTGACCCCTCATCAGCAAGCGTAGCCATGTGCCCTCACCCTGAGTCTCTAAACCCTTCCCAGACCATCACTCGGCCCGCCTTCTCCTCTCAGGCAGAATGAACCTGGGCTTCTCTCCTGGGACAGGTCATTCTGTGTCATGGGATGTCCTCTTTACTCCTGTTGCCGGCAATAGGAGTATTGATGTGCCGCTCATAGGTCAGAGACTCCTCATTCTTATTACCCAGAGGCTTTTCTTCAGTCAGTAAATTTTGTTCCTTTGAAGTTAAAGGGATTGCCTTTGAAGACTATCATTTCTGACCTAGTCGCAAACCGTCTCTTTTGAGGAACTTCCTTAGGGTTCCAGGGATTAAGACAGTTTGCTTCCATTGCAAAGGGCACAGATTCATTCCTCGATTGCAGGATCTAGATCTCCTGTGCCTCACACTCTAGCCAAAAAGGTATATTTTAAATATAAGAGGGCCAAGCATAAACCTACTACTTTCCCTTTCCATTATTATGATAATAATCTAATTCTCTTCAAGGCAACACAAATGCTTCTTACTAACTAGAAGGATCATGTCGCGGAAATTATAAACAGAAAAACAGGGAATTACTTCATGATATCTCACTACATCCGTCTCCGATCCAACGTCCGAAACATCAAGGAAGTCCACGTAAAGTATCATCTTTAAATAGAGCGCTCCACTTTGAGACAATAGAACTAAACTCATTAAAACTAAGTTTTCCAGCATGTGGCTGCTTTGAAATCTTGCATCCAACCGACAATTCTGGAGCATATGATAATTCGGAATTGAGTAATCGATGACACAAACACTCTCCTCGGCAGGGGGACGTTTTGGATCGCCTGAGTTCTAGGTTCTCAATGTTATCAAGCCAGACACAATCTTCACGGTTTTTCATAGATCTTGTAATATCTTTTTTAAAATTTCAACTTTTTTGAGGTACAATTGACATACAAAATTGCAAGAAATTGAAATATAACTGTGGTGATTTCACGTGTTTACGATGTGAAAGGATTCCTCATCCAGTTAATTAATATCACCTCACATATTTCACTTTCTGTTTTTTTTTCTTCCCTCCATCTTTCCTACTTAGATTTTTATCTTCATAAGATTTCATTTATACAAAACATGTCAAAAAGAGTGCCATGTTTTACATTAGATCCTCAGACTCTATTCATCTTATAGCTGAACATTTGTTCCCTTTTACCAACCTCTCCCCATAGCCCTAGTAACCACTTTTCTACTCTCTGGATGAGTTTTACTTTTTCATGGATGCACTATCAGAGCCAGTCCTGAAATTTCCTCCAATTACAATTCTTCTCTCAGAGTCATCAGTCCATTTTGTGTTATCTTTCATGTTTTACAAAATTACTCCTAACCAGCAATGGAGCGGGTGTGGCAGGCAATGAGCCAAGAAGATTTACAGGGTGGCATCCACTTACTGTGGGAACTAACCATGGCATTGATCAGTCTATCAACCTAGAAAGAGATCACTGGACATTGCACAAAAATTTGCTTATTTCTTTGTAGAAGTTTGGCATTAAACTAAACCCTTAGTTTGGGATGGGATGGGGTGGGGTGGGGTGGGGTGGGGTGGGGTGGGGGGTGGGGGGTGGAGGAAACGGGAGCACCTAGAAAGAGGAGGAGACTGTCGGCCGTGCTGAGACACGGAAACATCGCACGGCTGGGGACCCGTTCCTCTCGTTTTCCCCGGGGTGTGAAAGAGACTTACTTTGCCTCCCGTCTCCTGGGATTTCATCTCCCCAGCAACAACGGTCAGGCAAGCTGTCGGGTGTGTGTGTGTTGCGGGGGGTTGGGGGGGGTTGGGGAGAAAAAAAGAAGACACCTTTCAAGTGAAAGGAGGGAGCGTGAAGGTCTCTGAACCCTCGGACAGCGGCCTTCCATTTTCCAGACCAGTGACACGTTCTCCCAAGTCGCCCGGTTCCAGAAAACGCTTTTCGGAAACAGAATCCTCGAGGCCCGCGAACTCCTTAGGAATCCTCGGATGAGCTTCCGGGCCAGGCTATACCGTAGGCAGCGCGCTTCCCCTGAAGCCAAAGCCACGGGCTCCAGAGGGCCACGTCCAAGAAGCTGATCTCGTACGGAACCCGGTGTCTTCTTCTCTAGGACACTTCTAGAAGCAGCAAGAGTGCCCGTTTGTGAGAATCGAAGGTGAAGCCGGCACGATGTAAACCCAGCGATGTGTGCGGTCAGAGGCCCATCTAGATTCGAACTCCAGTTCTGGAGGGAGGGGAGCAGTGGGGACAGGAGGGTGGCCTGCGAGTCCGCCGTCCCGTCCCCACTCCTCCTGTGAACATCCGCCCCGCGGAAGGTGTCGAGGAACCTCATGACCTGACCTACGGGGTGAACCGTCGCCAAAGACAAAGAATTCCTCCAGCCAGGCGTTGTCCGCAGCCCCGAACCCCTTCCCTCCGTCGCCCGGCCTTTCAGAATGCCACGTGGAACCCTCTCAAGACGAGTGTGGGGCTTGGAGGTATGGGCCCCCGAATTCTCCTCGCCCGGCCCTGCAAGAAACCATTCCGGGCGGGCCTGCCCCACATGAAGACTTTTCGGGCTTTTCGGTGGACCGGGCCTCCCGGGGTGCCCCTGCACCCGGCACCCTGCGACATCCCGAGAGATCCCACGGAGAAACGTCTCCGGCCACTCGCGCGGCATCTGCCTCGCTGGCGAGCGCCCCTCCCAACCTCCCCAGAGATACGTGAGCACGGACGCTTCTTCCCCATCTGGGTCCCCTCACAGGATCTGTGAGTTCCTGCGGTTCCGCACGCCCTCGACTTGGCTGTGGTTCGGGGCTCTGTTCTGTTCCGTGTTTGCTCTCCGGCCCACGTGATCTCTCTGGCTAGGGCACCCAGGAAAAGCGAAAAGAAATCGAGTCCGCGTGAGTACTATTCAGGCATCAAGTGGGGATACCTACCAACGACCTCTAACGTGGATCCACCAAGATGGCGGCCGTGCGGGGTTCAGGAGGATCATTTTGCGCTTTCTGGGGGCGCTATTTGCTCTCAATGATTTCACGTGCCTTTTGGGCATGGCTCACGGAGATGGACGTGAAGCAGCAGGGCAGCCACATCTGGCGTCTCGGCCTAGCTAGGGCGGCTCCACGAGTGACCTCTCGGAACCGGGGCCGAGACCGCCATCCCTCCCCGGGCCCCCCCCCCCCTCGGTGGCTGGGTATGGGGGGGAGGAGGGGGAGGTTTCGGAGGGGAGACGGGAGATCTGGGCTTGTGGTTGGGGGCGCGCGGGGCCACACGTGTCATGTCGTGATATTCCTGTAACGCTCCAACAAGATACATATTATTCTCTCTTCTGCAGATTTCTATCTGTGTCTGAATGGAAATGTATTAGACTCTTGAAATCTGAGCCTTGACGAGGGGTGCGCCCTGTACGTCTCGGGCTACAGGCAGCATACGGAAACTGAAGATATCAGGAATCACGTATAAAGGTTAAAGTCAAAGAAACGGACCTAGTTCAGTGGCAGACTTAGTCTTCCTCGCTGCAGCCTCAAGGTAAATGCTGGGGGTACCCAGTCTATTCTTGGGAAGATACAGTGTTTCTTTTAACTGTTGCCAGCAACGCAGCTTCTCCTCTACCGGAGTTGAAACTGAGATTTAGTTCTTGCAGCTAGTAGTTCTTTTTCAGAACATCTATCAGGAAGGATCTGAATAGCTTGTCATGTCCCTGAAAATATACTAGAGAACATTTGGTTCAGTTCTCGTACCCAGAGACTGGGGAAATTAAGGTGGCACTAGAAATCGCACCTTTTGGTTATATAGTATCTTTCCTGGAAAACAGGCTGCTCTTAAACTCTAATTGTATCAAACAGTAGCAGGGATGAGAAGTGCATGATCCACAAGTTTCAGTAAAGCTGGCTCTCCCGCTCCTTAACATTATATACATTGTTAACAAAAGTGTAGAATTGGACACTTGATGGCAACAAAGAGGCATCCTGTTTGGCGTTTCTTTGGACTGCAGCCGGGAGAGGAGCAGAGCCGACTTGTTCAGTCCCCGGTCCTGCTACTCCTAGGCCTTTCCTCACACTTGATCTTGGACGCTCTGGGGCAGGTTGTGTCTGCAACAAGCACTCGATTTGTCCGGAAGCACTGAATCCTCTGTTCATCGCCTTTGTTCCCAGGACTGTCTCAGGAGGTGACGACGATTTCCCATGGGGGAATCTGTGTCAGAGGCTTGCCAACCATACTTTTCACGTGGTTCATGCAAAGCTCACCCGTCACCGGTCACCTGTCAACTCACCATCCGTACGAGAGTCAGCACCAACACGCCCGGCAGAGCTGAGCGTCAAGAAGGGGTTGCGTGGAAAGAGATGTGTATGCTTGGTCCTGGTCCTGGTTATAGACAGAAAGTATCAAGGGGGAATAACTCCCAGAATAAGTAGGCCTGCCTGGAATGCGAAATAGTGAGAAGAGGCCTCGCGCTTGGAGGACGGGTCAGAGCTTTAGCCACGGGAGAGTGAAAAGGAAAGGCCCGGGAAAGGGCCGTGGGGCAGGGGACGGTCTGAGCCCAGCACCAGCGGTGAAGGACGAGGAGGCACCTTGAAAGAACGTGCTGTTTCGGAGGTTTGTGGTAAGAGCACACCGGTGCTGCTAAAGATGAGGCTGGTGGAACCCAGATAGTAGAGAGGCGCCAGAAACCGGCCAGGAAGGATGAGAATCCTGTGTGCTGAGGACCGGCACTTCACCAAGCCCACAGCAAAGGGTGCTGTCTAGATTCAAACCCAGTCACTCGCGCAAACGCCACTCAGCCACCTCCTCATCTACAAGGCCGACAGATACTCGGTGCGTGAGGTGCGTGTACAGTCTAGGTGGGCGGCACTCACGTTATCGGGCAACCACACAGCTAATACGTGCTTTGAAAGAACCAACAGTGAGCTGATAGCTTTTTCTGGATCTGCCTATAACCAAAGATACCGCTCGCTGCATACTGTGGATCTCGACTCCTGTCTCACGTCTCCATGAGGCCGTCAGAAAAGTACTGTTCGTGCTACCTCTCAGGCCAGGAATGACACTTAAAGTGTAACGTGCTCACCAAGTCCTCAGAGATTCATGGGTTTGAATCGAGAAATTCCACCTGGTCCTTTCGCTCCCGATCCACTCCTGCTCTCACCACTACTACCACACGGGTCAGACACGAGCGAGTTCAGCTGAATTAGCTTGCACACGTGGGGACGGAGTTAGCTTTCGGCACACGGATATTTAGGAATTCCATGGCAGTATGCCAGGTATTCACAGTATGTATCGGATATTCGCCTAATTTGATAACAAGAGAGCTCAGGCCTCAGGCATAACTTCAGGCAGATTTTCCCTCCAACAGAAACAGCTCAGATGGGCTGGCAGCCCGGGAAAATGAGCAACTGCCACTGACAGACTGAGACACCTATGGGCTCCCTCCGTGGGGAGACCTTCTGCCAAGGCTTCTCCCTCAAGGGCCGTTACCCAGCCTGCGGGCATCAGCTGAGGAGAAGGGGAGGTGGGTGCCCCGGAAAGCAGCCGCGCTCGAGTCAGTCTCCCGGGAGCTCTCGTTCCAGCTCTGGACGCTCACTCCCGGGCCTGGGTTCCCACTCCAGCTTTCAGATGGATCCCAGGCCCTTCTTCAGAGAAGTTCCTCCAGATGAGTCCCCAGCCACCAGTGGGCCTCATTCGACCTTGCGGGACCTCCCTCCCCTTCTGAAGCTAGGTTCCGTCTCTCTCTTCACAAAACTTTAAGTCCAACATAGATTGTTAACAATGACTTGCCATTTCCTTTTGTTCTCACCATTATTCTGACTACTTGCAGTTAATTCCGCTCACCTTTGGATTGCTTACGACACTCCAGGCCACTGAAAAAAAGGGAGTTTCCGTTCTGAGCTCAAAGATCCTCAGGCGGCATTTGGGCCTTACTTTACCTCTGCTGGAGACAGGAAGGTGGCAGGTGACCGGGACCTGCCAAGAGCAGAGCAGAAGCTGTGCCCCCTGAGCAGTGGTGCCTGGCTCTCTCTCATTGGTCGCAGAGGGTCTGCAAGATTCGAGGGGGTTCTTGACGGCCCCACCATGCTGGTGAGCCGTGTCGTCTCATCTCATCGGGAATCTGACCCCTCATCAGCAAGCGTAGCCATGTGCCCTCACCCTGAGTCTCTAAACCCTTCCCAGACCATCACTCGGCCCGCCTTCTCCTCTCAGGCAGAATGAACCTGGGCTTCTCTCCTGGGACAGGTCATTCTGTGTCATGGGATGTCCTCTTTACTCCTGTTGCCGGCAATAGGAGTATTGATGTGCCGCTCATAGGTCAGAGACTCCTCATTCTTATTACCCAGAGGCTTTTCTTCAGTCAGTAAATTTTGTTCCTTTGAAGTTAAAGGGATTGCCTTTGAAGACTATCATTTCTGACCTAGTCGCAAACCGTCTCTTTTGAGGAACTTCCTTAGGGTTCCAGGGATTAAGACAGTTTGCTTCCATTGCAAAGGGCACAGATTCATTCCTCGATTGCAGGATCTAGATCTCCTGTGCCTCACACTCTAGCCAAAAAGGTATATTTTAAATATAAGAGGGCCAAGCATAAACCTACTACTTTCCCTTTCCATTATTATGATAATAATCTAATTCTCTTCAAGGCAACACAAATGCTTCTTACTAACTAGAAGGATCATGTCGCGGAAATTATAAACAGAAAAACAGGGAATTACTTCATGATATCTCACTACATCCGTCTCCGATCCAACGTCCGAAACATCAAGGAAGTCCACGTAAAGTATCATCTTTAAATAGAGCGCTCCACTTTGAGACAATAGAACTAAACTCATTAAAACTAAGTTTTCCAGCATGTGGCTGCTTTGAAATCTTGCATCCAACCGACAATTCTGGAGCATATGATAATTCGGAATTGAGTAATCGATGACACAAACACTCTCCTCGGCAGGGGGACGTTTTGGATCGCCTGAGTTCTAGGTTCTCAATGTTATCAAGCCAGACACAATCTTCACGGTTTTTCATAGATCTTGTAATATCTTTTTTAAAATTTCAACTTTTTTGAGGTACAATTGACATACAAAATTGCAAGAAATTGAAATATAACTGTGGTGATTTCACGTGTTTACGATGTGAAAGGATTCCTCATCCAGTTAATTAATATCACCTCACATATTTCACTTTCTGTTTTTTTTTCTTCCCTCCATCTTTCCTACTTAGATTTTTATCTTCATAAGATTTCATTTATACAAAACATGTCAAAAAGAGTGCCATGTTTTACATTAGATCCTCAGACTCTATTCATCTTATAGCTGAACATTTGTTCCCTTTTACCAACCTCTCCCCATAGTCCTAGTAACCACTTTTCTACTCTCTGGATGAGTTTTACTTTTTCATGGATGCACTATCAGAGCCAGTCCTGAAATTTCCTCCAATTACAATTCTTCTCTCAGAGTCATCAGTCCATTTTGTGTTATCTTTCACGTTTTACAAAATTACTCCTAGGCGTCTCGGCCTAGCTAGGGCGGTTTCACAAGTGACCTCTCCGAACCTCGGCTGAGACCTCCATCCCTCCCCGGGCCCCCCTCGGTGGCTGGGCGCTGGGGTGGTGGGGGGTGGGGAGAGGAGTCGGGGCAGCTGGTCTAGGGGTTGGGGGCGCGTGAGGGCCAGGGGACCGTCCCCGGTGGTCCCGCTGAGACGTGAAGGCAGGTTCTGTCCCGCTGAGAACTTCCTGCCTTCGGGCGTGTGAGAGGAGCAGATTTCTCTCCAATCCAAGGCCATGCATCGTTTTCGGCCTGTTCAACAAGACTAGACGAGCACGTATTTGTGTGTCTATCTTGGCTTGTTTTCTGACGGAGGCCAAAGACCTCTTCAGGCGTGTCCAAAGGATCTGCCAGGGTGGGAGGGTGCAGGTCAATCCATGTGTCAAGAGAGCCAGAGAATCTGTCACAGCTGTGACTCGGGCCTTTTTCAGAAACAGGCCAACTTTGATGATTCCCCTGGACAGGAATCACCGCAGAAGTTTCCTTGAAGGGATCGAGTTGCAGGAGTCGGGGGCGTGGCCCCGCCGCCGCCAGAGGGCTTCCTCAGCCAGGCAAGGCCGGCCGCTGGCCGGGGCTATTGTCTGTGGGCCCCACCCCCACCGCCACCCTCCACCCTCCCCCTCCCCCTCCCCCTTCCCCTTCCCCTTCCCCTTCCCCTCCCCCTGCAGGGCCCCTCGTGGGATAGCTTCATTCAAATGCAGAACGCTTTCCAGTCAAGGAAGAGCCTTTGGACTTTGCCTCGATCTTCTCCCTATTGAATGGTGATCCGCCCCGACCCCACCCCCATTTCTCCACCTTGAGGCTGCCCCTTCGGCACCGCGCGGAGGAATGGGCCTGGGGGTGGGGTGGGGAGGGAGGCTGAGGGACAAACTCGCCTTGGGTCAGGCCAAAGGAGTCTCCTCCTTTTCGTAACCCAGGAAACCCCGCTAATGCATGTGAGGATCACGGACGTGCGTCGAAGCAGCCATCATCTCTTGACATCTTCCTCCGTGGGAGGCGTTTTTCCTTCCTGCCTGCCTTCAGAGAGACAGAAAAGGAGGGAGGGGCAGAGCGTTCCGCTGGCGCTGGCCGGTTCTTAAGTCACTTGAATCCAAAACACTCCATAGGGCACGGAGGGGTGCGTGCGTGGGGTGGGGTGGGGGCGGCGGCCTACTCCGGACCCCAGGCGTTCCCTCCTCTGACACTTGCCTGGAACCCATGAAAAGCTGAGCTGGTGACTGTGTGTGTGTGTGAATGCGTGCATGTGCGCGTGTCCGTGAGAGAAGGCACGTGTGCGTGAGAGAAAAAGAGAAAAAGGAAGGAGAGAAAGAAAGAGAGAGAGAGAAAGAAAGAGAAGGAAAGAAAGAAAGAGAGAGAGACAGAGAGAGAAAGAAAGAAAGGAAGACAGACAGACAGACAGGGAGGGAGGGAGGGGGAGAGAGAGAGAGAAAGAAAGAATGAAAGAAAGAAAAAGAAAAGAAAATCCAGAATGAAAGGAGGAAGGAACGAGGGAAGGAGGGAGGGACCAAATAGGTTAGTTAGTACGGGCCTCCCTGTCATGGAAAAGAGTCTCTGAGCACAGATCCTCCGTTCAGTGAACCAGTTCTCATATCTCCTCTCAGGAGGCTGTGATGTCGATGGACGGGTTTGGGAAAGCAGGCCTGGGGTGCAAGCAATCAGGTATTTCCTCAGAGGCACTTGTAGGGAAACCAAGGAAACACACAGGTTCATCCCTGGAGCGGATTCGAAACCAGTCGGTGCAGGGGGAGTCAGTCAAGGAGATTTCTAGATGTCAGGGTCGGGTCCTGGAGCGGGTTGCCATGCCCTTCTCCAGGAGACCTTCCTGGCCCGGGGATGGAACCCGGGTCTCCTGCATCGCAGGCAGACTCTTGACCGTGTGAGCCACCAAGGAAGCTCTGTTGGAAATGTTCACCGAGTCCTCTTGTTGTAGCCACGCGTTCTGGGAAACAAACTCACTCAGAAGGACCATGCAGGTAGTGGAGTGCAGTTTCTTACACCAGCGGGCCCAAGGCAGAGTCTTCTCTTAGCCAAGGACCCCGACCAGCATTCGTGAAAATCTTTTATACCTCAGGGGTATGTGTCTGAACCCACCACCCCAAATTCCTTGAGACTTACCTAAACAAAGGAAGGGTAAAGACAATCCCGATAACCCCATCATTCATGTGTTATAAGACGAGATACACAGTGGACATTTATTCACAGGCCTGTGGTCATATCCTGATACACATAATGGAACTGATGGCTTTGTTCTGTGACAGAGATAATTAGCATATTCTTTTAGGCCACGGAGAGTCCAAGTACAAGCCCCAAAGGCTGTTTTATCCGGGTGTGTGTGTGTGTGTGTGCGCGCGCGCGCGCGGGCGGGCGGGCGCCTGCGTGTGTGTGTGTGCGTGTCCGGTTTTCCATTGGTATGCCCCTTCTATAGACACCGGGCACAAAGTTCAGAGTCCATTGGGAGGGTGACCGTGCGTGTAGCCTCATGTTCGCAGCCTGGCCTAAGATGGAGTCTAGCTCTGTCTGTTTCCTCCTTCACTCTAGCTTCCATCTGCAGAGCTTCAGGCACAGGGCCTTTTGAGTTCTCCGTCAGAAGGGCAAGAGATGGTGGCAAATGTCCCCCCAGAGAGGGTTGTCCCCTCTGACAGAGCTTCCGATATCGGAGGCAACTCAGAAAACTTCAGGATCCAGTCCCACTTTCGGGGGAAGCACCACAGGCAAAGGACCAAACACACGTGGCCCAGGAATCTCCCATCCAGAAGTGGATATCTCCGTTTCACAGAAACATCCTCTGGGCCCCTAAGGAACGTATGGAAATCACTCTCTCGCCAAGGAGAGAAGAATCCTCACTGAGAGTTTCTGAAGTCTGGAAGGACCAGGTAGAGAGAAAAAGAGAAACGATTCTATTCTGCTGACAGGGGCATTATTGTTTGAAGCGACCAAGTGGATGTCCGTCTTTTCCAATTCCCATTTTAAACATTGTGTCCTTTCCGGTCCTTTGTGGTCTCTTTGGATCTGGAAAGCAACAGAGTTAACGGTAAGGTCCTTTTTTTTTTTTTTTTTTATGATTATGATTATTTTTCCCCCCTGCCTGTCTGCCTGTCCCTCCCCCTCTTCTCTCTGTCTCTCGCGCTTTTCACTCAGGTTAGGGAATTCACAACAACAACAACAAAAGTAGTGAGAAATCTGTATTTCTGCAGGTCAGGAAGCAACAGGTAAGAACTAGACATGGAACACAACAGGCTGGTTCCAAATAGGGTAAGGAGTCCATCAAGGCTCTCTATCATCACCCTGCTTATTTAACTTATATGCCGAGTACAGCATCACGAGACACGCTGGGCTGGATGAAGCACAAGCTGGAATCAAAATGGCTGGGAGAAATAGCAATCCCCTCAGCTATGCAGATGACACCACCCTTATGGCAGAAATGAAGTATAGAGTGGGTTTACAAAGTCGTGCTCGTTTCGGGTTTTCAGATTCTTTTCCCTCAGAGGTGAATCCAAAGTAGGAAGCCTACATTTCCTGTGCTGCCTAGTAGGTGCTTGTGGATTGTATGATGTACATGTCGTATGTGTACACGTTCAACCCGACCTCCTAAGTGGACCGTCCTGCCCCTCCCCGCCCCAACGTATTTTCGTCAAGAAGTCAGGCATCCATTTGAGCATCCTACTCCTCAGGTCATCCGATCCCATGGAAGAAGTCAATCCTCCCGTTTTTCCATCGGTCCTCTACACGTCGCCTGATGATGATGGGGGGTGACTGGAAGACTGACAGTTCTGAAGAATTTTGCAAGAGATTCGGTGAAGGCTCCTAGGATTTGCTCAGTGAAGTGGGTGGCGTGTCAACCACTAGGGACCGTGGAAGGTATGCCCCAAGTGGCACACAGCGTTTGCTTCCACCTTCCACAGAGAAAGCTCTACCTAGCATACCAAGGATGCTTGACCACGCACCCGCCCCGCCCCCCCCCCCCCAGGTGACAGGCGTGACGGGTCAGACTGTAGAAATCTTCCTGTCAAGGGTGTATTAACAGGCAGAGGCACCTTAGAGGCACCCTGTCCTGTGAATCTGGAGGTGGGGAGGAAGGGGCAGAGGGACGATGAAGAAGGGAAGGAGAAAGTGAGGGACAGGGACACCACACAGTGTGTGTGGGGGGCGTGTCTGTGCCGTGTGTGGGTTCCACGTGGGTGTGTGCGCCTGTGGGTGCGGGTGTGAGGGGAGGCGGGCAGAGGCAGAGGCAGGGAGACACACAGCCAGGTCAAGGACAACATAATGTGTGTGGGGGGAGGGGCGGGGGTGGGTGGGTGCGTGCGTGCGTGGTGTGTGCGTGGGGGGGATGGCGCACAGGACCGTGTGTGAAGGAGGGCAGTGTGTGGGGGGCAAGTGGGTGTGTGGGGGGGTGTCTGTGCTGTGTGCGGGTGCCACGTGGTTGTTAAGCGGGGGGGGGGGGGCGGGCAGAGAGACACACACACCCGGGCCAAGGACAACGTACTGTGTGGCGGAGGGGGCGGGGGGTGGGTGGGAGTGTGGGTGCGGGGTGTGTGCGTGTGTGCGGTGCCCCATAGGACCGTGGGGGGGGCAGTGTGTGTGTGGGGGTGTGGGTCTGTGCTGTGTGCAGGTCCCACGTAAGTGTGAGTGAGGGGAGGGGCAGAGGCAGAGGCAGAGAGACACAGCCAGGCCAAGGACAACATAGTTTGGGGGAGGGTCGGGGTGGGAGGTGCGAGTGTGCGTGCGGGGTGTGTGCGTGTGTGCGATGGCGCCTAGGACTGTGCGTGGGGGCGGGCAGTGTGTTGGGGGGTGGTGTGTCTGTGCTGTGTGCGGGTGCCACGTGGGTGTGTGCGCCTGTGGGTGCGGGTGTGGGGGAGGGGAGCGGGCAGTGACAGCGGCAGAGAGAGACAGCCAGGCCAAGGACAACGTAGTGTGTGGGGGAGGGGGCGGGGGGTGGGAGTGTGGGTGTGGGGTGTGTGCGTGTGTGCGGTGGCCCATAGGACCGTGGGGGGGGCAGTGTGTGTGTGTGGGGGGGTGTCTGTGCTGTGTGCAGGTCCCACGGAGGTGTGAGTGGGGGGAGGGGCAGAGGCAGAGGCAGAGAGACACAGCCAGGCCAAGGACAACGTAGTTTGGGGGAGGGTCGGGGTGGGGGGTGCGAGTGTGCGTGCGGGGTGTGTGCGTGTGTGCGATGGCGCATCGGACCGTGTGTGGGGTGTTGCGTGTGTGCGACGGCGCATAGGACCGTGTGTGGGGTGTTGTGTCTGTGCTGTGTGCGAATGCCACGGGGGTGTGTCCGGGTGTGGGGGGGGCGGGCAGTGACAGAGGCAGAGAGAGACAGCCAGGCCAAGGGCAACGTAGTGTGTGTGGGCGGGGTCGGGGTGCGGGGTGGGAGTGTGCGTGCAGGGTGTGTGCGGAGGCGCCTAGGACCGTGCGGGGGGGCGGGCAGTGTGTGGGGGGTGTTGTGTCTGTGCTGTGTGCGGGTGCCACGTGGGTGTGTGCGCCTGTGGGTGCGGGTGTGGGGGAGGGGAGCGGGCAGTGACAGCGGCAGAGAGAGACAGCCAGGCCAAGGACAACGTCGTGTGTGGGGGAGGGGGCGGGGGGGTGGGAGTGTGGGTGCGGGGTGTGTGCGGTGGCCCATAGGACCGTGGTGGGGGCAGTGTGTGTGTGTGGGGGGGGTGTCTGTGCTGTGTGCAGGTCCCACGGAGGTGTGAGTGGGGGGAGGGGCAGAGGCAGAGGCAAAGAGACACAGCCAGGCCAAGGACAACATAGTGTGGGGGGGGCGGGGCGGGGGGTGGGAGTGTGGGTGCGGGGTGTGTGCGATGGCACATAGGACCGTGTGTGTAGGGGGGCAGTGGGGGGGGGTATTGTGTCTGTGCTGTGTGCGAATGCCACGGGGGTGTGTGCGCCTGTGGGTGCGGGTGTGGGAGGGGCGGGCAGTGACAGAGGCAGAGAGAGACAGCCAGGCCAAGGACAACGTAGTGTGGGTGGGCGGGTTCGGGGTGCGGGGTGGGGAGTGTGCGTGCGGGGTGTGTGCGTGTTGTGCGGAGGCGCCTAGGACCGCGCGCGGGGGGCAGTGTGTGTGTAGGGGTGTGTGTCTCTGCTGTGTGCGGGTGCCACGTGGGTGTGAGGGGGGCGGCGGGCAGAGAGACACACAGCCAGGCCAAGGACAACATAGTGTGTGGAGGGGGAGGGGCGGGGGTGGGTGGGGGTGTGTCTGTGCTGTGTGCGGGTGCCACGTGGTTGTTAAGGGGGGGCGGGCAGAGAGACACACAGCCAGGCCAAGGACGACATAGTGTGTGGGGGAAGGGCGGGGGTGAGAAGGAGTGTGGGTGCCGGGTGTGTGCGTGTGTGCGGTGGCCCATAGGACCGTGTGGGGGAGGGCAGTGTGTGTGTGGGGGGGTGTCTGTGCTGTGTGCAGGTCCCACGTAGTTGTGAGTGGGGGGAGGGGCAGAGGCAGAGGCAGGGGCACACACAGCCAGGCCAAGGACAACATAGTGGGGGGGGGTCGGGGGGGGTGGGAGTGTGCCTGCGGGGTGTGTGCCTGTGTGCGGTGGCGCATAGGGCCGTGTGTGTAGGGGGCCAGTGTCGGGGTGGTGGTGTGTCTGTGCGCCACGTGGGTGTGTGGGGGGGCAGGCAGAGAGAGCCAGTCCAAGGACAACGCTGTGTGTGTGTGTGAGTGGGTGTGGCCGGCGTGTGTGCGGGTGCTGCGTAGGGCCGTGGGGGAGTGCGTGCGCTGTGTGTGTACGCGTTGGGGGCGTGGGCAGCGTGTGTAGGTGGTGCAGGCAGAGACAGAAAGCCACAGTCAGCAAAGGACAACGTGCACGGATATTCTTCTGAATATTTGCTTGTGTTTTCTGAGCTCATCACCTCCGGGATCAAGCTCACTCCCGTGCAACGGGAGTCTGCCCCCCTCACCTCAGCCACCACCAGCCAGCACCTGTCTTGGGCAGACAAGGGAGTGTTCCGATTTGGCCGGCGCGGGGGGGGGGGGGCGTGGCGGAGGAGTGGGGTGGGTGCGCAGGGTTTCGTTGTCACGAGGCGAACTTTGACCCTTGTGTTCTGCCCCTGAACCTCACTGGAGCGACTGGACCCGCGTGACCTGTCACGTCTTGGTTTCAACATCTTTGGCGGGAGAACTAAGATTCCCCCATGCGAAGTGACCAGGCCAGAGAGAAGGAAGTCGATTCCCTTGGGATCCAATGCCCGTTTTCTGGAATCCAGTTAAGTTTCGTCAAGATTTCCCACCCAAACCGAAAAGCCGAAGTGGCTACCCATCCCCGCCCCCTTGACCTCTGTCCCAAGGTGCCCCACCCACACTGCCTCCTTCCACAGCCTCAAGGCTTTCAAGAGTTAGCCGGCCCGGGCCGGCTCCATCCGTGGTCGCCCCGCCCCAAGACCCTCTGAAAAAGCGCCCGACCCCCAACCAGCTATCCAGTGAGCCAGCCCCAGCATAGGAGCTTAGTGGGCGACCGACGGGGACTCGTTGCCAGACGGAGCCCATCCTAGTTCGCGTTTCTCCACTCAGTCAACGGCGCAGACAGGAGAACGGGATCCGCCAACACTTCTCGAGAACGTCCCTGGGCGAGGGATGACGGACGCACGGACGGACGGGACGGGAAGGATTCTTGACTCCCCACCCACGGAGCAGCGGAATGCACTCCCATCCGAGGGGGATCGCAGGCCCACGTCAGACGGTGTGAGCACACGCCCCAGAACAACAACTCGCCAGCATCCCCGTCCGTGTCCTCGTCATCATCTTTGGGCACGCCAGGAGAAAGCCCTTTTGTGACCCGGACGACGGCTCTTTCGGCAAAAGCAACGTTGAGCAACGGCACAAATGAAGACACTTGGATTTGAAACGACGCGTTCACATTGCAGCGCCTCAAGAGCAAAAGCACGCACTCGTCCCTCACATAACCGCAACCAACAAACCCGACGCACCTGAAAAAGAAAACGCAAACGGAAGAGAACGGGTCGATCTGGCGGCTCGGTCCGCCCAGACCAGATCAACTCCGGAAGGCAGGGCGAGCCGAGAGACCACTCGGGTGAGGTCGAGCGGGATCAACACGGCAGCTCGGGGGCAGAGGTCGCGAGTGGGAGAGGTCCGTCCGGGTGCTCGACCCGCGGGCGCTGGCCGCTCTGCGGCCCAGAGAGGGAAGGAGGGGGGGAGGGGCAGACTCCATGACAGCCGGGCGATGCGCGCGCGCCGGCGGCTCGGCGGCACAGGTCGCGAGTGGGGGAGGCCCGGCCGGCAGGTGGACACGCGGGCACCGCCAGCTCGGCGGCAGAGTGAGGAAAGGGGGGGGAGGGGCAGACACCTAGACAGCCGGGCGACGCGCGCGCGCTGGCGGCTCGTGACCAGAGGTCGCGTGTAGGGGAGCACCGGCCGGCAGGTGGACCCGCGGGCACCGCCAGCTCGGCGGCAGAGTGAGGGAAGGAGGGGGAGGGGCGGATTCCAAGCCAGGCGGGCGACGCGCGCGCGCTGGCGTCTCGTCACCAGAGATCGCGAGTGCGAGAGGCCCGGCCGGCAGGTGGACACGCGGGCACCGCCGGCTCGGCGGCAGAGTCAGGGAAGTGGGGGGAGGGGATAGAGCCCCGTCGGGCTCGTCGACCCGCGGCTCCTGGCGGCTCTGCGGCCGAGTTAGGGAAGGAGGGGGGGAGGGGCAGACTCCCTGACAGCCGGGCGATGCGCGCGCGCCGGCGGCTCGGCGGCACAGGTCGCGAGTGGGGGAGGCCCGGCCGGCAGGTGGACACGCGGGCACCGCCAGCTCGGCGGCAGAGTGAGGAAAGGGGGGGCGGGGCAGACACCTCGACAGCCGGGCGACGCGCGCGCGCTGGCGGCTCGTCACCAGAGGTCGCGAGTGCGAGAGGCCCGGCCGGCAGGTGGACACGCGGGCACCGCCAGCTCGGCGGCAGAGTCAGGGAAGGGGGGGAGGGGATAGAGCCCCGTCCGGCTGGTCGACCCGCGGGCACTGCCAGGCGGGCGACGGGCGCGCGCTGGCGGCTGGGCGGGCGAGGTCGCCAGTGGGAGAGGCCCGGCCGGCAGGTGCCCGCGGGCAACGCCAGCTGGGCGGCAGAGTGAGGGGAGGAGCGGGGGAGGGGCAGACAGCCTGACAGCCGGGCGACGGGCGCGCGCTGGCGGCTCGGCGGGCGAGGTCGCGAGTGGGAGAGCCCCGGTCGCAGGTGGCCCCGCGGGCACCCGCAGCTCGTAGACAGAGTTAGGGAAGTGGGGGGAGGGGATAGAGCCCCGTCGGGCTCGTCGACCCGCGGCTCCTGGCGGCTCTGCGGCCGAGTTAGGGAAGGAGGGGGGGAGGGGCAGACTCCCTGACAGCCGGGCGATGCGCGCGCGCCGGCGGCTCGGCGGCACAGGTCGCGAGTGGGGGAGGCCCGGCCGGCAGGTGGACACGCGGGCACCGCCAGCTCGGCGGCAGAGTGAGGAAAGGGGGGGGAGGGGCAGACACCTAGACAGCCGGGCGACGCGCGCGCGCCGGCGGCTCGTGACCAGAGGTCGCGTGTAGGGGAGCACCGGCCGGCAGGTGGACCCGCGGGCACCGCCAGCTCGGCGGCAGAGTGAGGGAAGGAGGGGGAGGGGCGGATTCCAAGCCAGGCGGGCGACGCGCGCGCGCTGGCGTCTCGTCACCAGAGATCGCGAGTGCGAGAGGCCCGGCCGGCAGGTGGACACGCGGGCACCGCCGGCTCGGCGGCAGAGTCAGGGAAGTGGGGGGAGGGGATAGAGCCCCGTCGGGCTCGTCGACCCGCGGCTCCTGGCGGCTCTGCGGCCGAGTTGGGGAAGGAGGGGGGGAGGGGCAGACTCCCTGACAGCCGGGCGATGCGCGCGAGCCGGCGGCTCGGCGGCACAGGTCGCGAGTGGGGGAGGCCCGGCCGGCAGGTGGACACGCGGGCACCGCCAGCTCGGCGGCAGAGTGAGGAAAGGGGGGGCGGGGCAGACACCTCGACAGCCGGGCGATGCGCGCGCGCTGGCGGCTCGTCACCAGAGGTCGCGAGTGCGAGAGGCCCGGCCGGCAGGTGGACACGGGGGCACCGCCGGCTCGGCGGCAGAGTCAGGGAAGTGGGGGGAGGGGATAGAGCCCCGTCGGGCTCGTCGACCCGCGGCTCCTGGCGGCTCTGCGGCCGAGTTGGGGAAGGAGGGGGGGAGGGGCAGACTCCCTGACAGCCGGGCGATGCGCGCGCGCCGGCGGCTCGGCGGCACAGGTCGCGAGTGGGGGAGGCCCGGCCGGCAGGTGGACACGCGGGCACCGCCAGCTCGGCGGCAGAGTGAGGAAAGGGGGGGCGGGGCAGACACCTCGACAGCCGGGCGACGCGCGCGCGCTGGCGGCTCGTGACCAGAGGTCGCGAGTGCGACAGGCCCGGCCGGCAGGTGGACCCGCGGGCACCGCCAGCTCGGCGGCAGAGTGAAGGAAGGAGGGGGAGGGGCGGATTCCAAGCCAGGCGGGCGACGCGCGCGCGCTGGCGTCTCGTCACCAGAGATCGCGAGTGCGAGAGGCCCGGCCGGCAGGTGGACACGCGGGCACCGCCGGCTCGGCGGCAGAGTCAGGGAAGTGGGGGGAGGGGATAGAGCCCCGTCGGGCTCGTCGACCCGCGGCTCCTGGCGGCTCTGCGGCCGAGTTGGGGAAGGAGGGGGGGAGGGGCAGACTCCCTGACAGCCGGGCGATGCGCGCGCGCCGGCGGCTCGGCGGCACAGGTCGCGAGTGGGGGAGGCCCGGCCGGCAGGTGGACACGCGGGCACCGCCAGCTCGGCGGCAGAGTGAGGAAAGGGGGGGAGGGGCAGACACCTCGACAGCCGGGCGACGCGCGCGCGCTGGCGGCTCGTCACCAGAGGTCGCGAGTGCGAGAGGCCAGGCCGGCAGGTGGACACGCGGGCACCCGCAGCTCGTCGGCAGGGTTAGGGAAGTGGGGGAGGGGATAGAGCCCCGTCCGGCTGGTCGACCCGCGGGCACTGCCAGGCGGGCGACGGGCGCGCGCTGGCGGCTGGGCGGGCGAGGTCGCCAGTGGGAGAGGCCCGGCCGGCAGGTGCCCGCGGGCAACGCCAGCTGGGCGGCAGAGTGAGGGGAGGAGCGGGGGAGGGGCAGACAGCCTGACAGCCGGGCGACGGGCGCGCGCTGGCGGCTCGGCGGGCGAGGTCGCGAGTGGGAGAGCCCCGGTCGCAGGTGGCCCCGCGGGCACCCGCAGCTCGTCGACAGAGCTAGGGAAGTGGGGGTAGGGGATAGAGCCCCGTCGGGCTCGTCGACCCGCGGCTCCTGGCGGCTCTGCGGCCGAGTTAGGGAAGGAGGGGGGGAGGGGCAGACTCCCTGACAGCCGGGCGATGCGCGCGCGCCGGCGGCTCGGCGGCACAGGTCGCGAGTGGGGGAGGCCCGGCCGGCAGGTGGACACGCGGGCACCGCCAGCTCGGCGGCAGAGTGAGGAAAGGGGGGGGAGGGGCAGACACCTAGACAGCCGGGCGACGCGCGCGCGCCGGCGGCTCGTGACCAGAGGTCGCGTGTAGGGGAGCACCGGCCGGCAGGTGGACCCGCGGGCACCGCCAGCTCGGCGGCAGAGTGAGGGAAGGAGGGGGAGGGGCGGATTCCAAGCCAGGCGGGCGACGCGCGCGCGCTGGCGTCTCGTCACCAGAGATCGCGAGTGCGAGAGGCCCGGCCGGCAGGTGGACACGCGGGCACCGCCGGCTCGGCGGCAGAGTCAGGGAAGTGGGGGGAGGGGATAGAGCCCCGTCGGGCTCGTCGACCCGCGGCTCCTGGCGGCTCTGCGGCCGAGTTGGGGAAGGAGGGGGGGAGGGGCAGACTCCCTGACAGCCGGGCGATGCGCGCGCGCCGGCGGCTCGGCGGCACAGGTCGCGAGTGGGGGAGGCCCGGCCGGCAGGTGGACACGCGGGCACCGCCAGCTCGGCGGCAGAGTGAGGAAAGGGGGGGCGGGGCAGACACCTCGACAGCCGGGCGATGCGCGCGCGCTGGCGGCTCGTCACCAGAGGTCGCGAGTGCGAGAGGCCCGGCCGGCAGGTGGACACGGGGGCACCGCCGGCTCGGCGGCAGAGTCAGGGAAGTGGGGGGAGGGGATAGAGCCCCGTCGGGCTCGTCGACCCGCGGCTCCTGGCGGCTCTGCGGCCGAGTTGGGGAAGGAGGGGGGGAGGGGCAGACTCCCTGACAGCCGGGCGATGCGCGCGCGCCGGCGGCTCGGCGGCACAGGTCGCGAGTGGGGGAGGCCCGGCCGGCAGGTGGACACGCGGGCACCGCCAGCTCGGCGGCAGAGTGAGGAAAGGGGGGGCGGGGCAGACACCTCGACAGCCGGGCGACGCGCGCGCGCTGGCGGCTCGTCACCAGAGGTCGCGAGTGCGAGAGGCCCGGCCGGCAGGTGGACACGGGGGCACCGCCGGCTCGGCGGCAGAGTCAGGGAAGTGGGGGGAGGGGATAGAGCCCCGTCGGGCTCGTCGACCCGCGGCTCCTGGCGGCTCTGCGGCCGAGTTGGGGAAGGAGGGGGGGAGGGGCAGACTCCCTGACAGCCGGGCGATGCGCGCGCGCCGGCGGCTCGGCGGCACAGGTCGCGAGTGGGGGAGGCCCGGCCGGCAGGTGGACACGCGGGCACCGCCAGCTCGGCGGCAGAGTGAGGAAAGGGGGGGCGGGGCAGACACCTCGACAGCCGGGCGACGCGCGCGCGCTGGCGGCTCGTCACCAGAGGTCGCGAGTGCGACAGGCCCGGCCGGCAGGTGGACACGCGGGCACCCGCAGCTCGTCGGCAGGGTTAGGGAAGGGGGGGGAGGGGATAGAGCCCCGTCCGGCTGGTCGACCCGCGGGCACTGCCAGGCGGGCGACGGGCGCGCGCTGGCGGCTGGGCGGGCGAGGTCGCCAGTGGGAGAGGCCCGGCCGGCAGGTGCCCGCGGGCAACGCCAGCTGGGCGGCAGAGTGAGGGGAGGAGCGGGGGAGGGGCAGACAGCCTGACAGCCGGGCGACGGGCGCGCGCTGGCGGCTCGGCGGGCGAGGTCGCGAGTGGGAGAGCCCCGGTCGCAGGTGGCCCCGCGGGCACCCGCAGCTCGTCGACAGAGTTAGGGAAGTGGGGGGAGGGGATAGAGCCCCGTCGGGCTCGTCGACCCGCGGCTCCTGGCGGCTCTGCGGCCGAGTTAGGGAAGGAGGGGGGGAGGGGCAGACTCCCTGACAGCCGGGCGATGCGCGCGCGCCGGCGGCTCGGCGGCACAGGTCGCGAGTGGGGGAGGCCCGGCCGGCAGGTGGACACGCGGGCACCGCCAGCTCGGCGGCAGAGTGAGGAAAGGGGGGGGAGGGGCAGACACCTAGACAGCCGGGCGACGCGCGCGCGCCGGCGGCTCGTGACCAGAGGTCGCGTGTATGGGAGCACCGGCCGGCAGGTGGACCCGCGGGCAGCGCCAGCTCGGCGGCAGAGTGAGGGAAGGAGGGGGAGGGGCGGATTCCAAGCCAGGCGGGCGACGCGCGCGCGCTGGCGTCTCGTCACCAGAGATCGCGAGTGCGAGAGGCCCGGCCGGCAGGTGGACACGCGGGCACCGCCGGCTCGGCGGCAGAGTCAGGGAAGTGGGGGGAGGGGATAGAGCCCCGTCGGGCTCGTCGACCCGCGGCTCCTGGCGGCTCTGCGGCCGAGTTGGGGAAGGAGGGGGGGAGGGGCAGACTCCCTGACAGCCGGGCGATGCGCGCACGCCGGCGGCTCGGCGGCACAGGTCGCGAGTGGGGGAGGCCCGGCCGGCAGGTGGACACGCGGGCACCGCCAGCTCGGCGGCAGAGTGAGGAAAGGGGGGGCGGGGCAGACACCTCGACAGCCGGGCGATGCGCGCGCGCTGGCGGCTCGTCACCAGAGGTCGCGAGTGCGAGAGGCCCGGCCGGCAGGTGGACACGGGGGCACCGCCGGCTCGGCGGCAGAGTCAGGGAAGTGGGGGGAGGGGATAGAGCCCCGTCGGGCTCGTCGACCCGCGGCTCCTGGCGGCTCTGCGGCCGAGTTGGGGAAGGAGGGGGGAGGGGCAGACTCCCTGACAGCCGGGCGATGCGCGCGCGCCGGCGGCTCGGCGGCACAGGTCGCGAGTGGGGGAGGCCCGGCCGGCAGGTGGACACGCGGGCACCGCCAGCTCGGCGGCAGAGTGAGGAAAGGGGGGGCGGGGCAGACACCTCGACAGCCGGGCGACGCGCGCGCGCTGGCGGCTCGTCACCAGAGGTCGCGAGTGCGACAGGCCCGGCCGGCAGGTGGACACGCGGGCACCCGCAGCTCGTCGGCAGGGTTAGGGAAGGGGGGGAGGGGATAGAGCCCCGTCCGGCTGGTCGACCCGCGGGCACTGCCAGGCGGGCGACGGGCGCGCACTGGCGGCTGGGCGGGCGAGGTCGCCAGTGGGAGAGGCCCGGCCGGCAGGTGCCCGCGGGCAACGCCAGCTGGGCGGCAGAGTGAGGGGAGGAGCGGGGGAGGGGCAGACAGCCTGACAGCCGGGCGACGGGCGCGCGCTGGCGGCTCGGCGGGCGAGGTCGCGAGTGGGAGAGCCCCGGTCGCAGGTGGCCCCGCGGGCACCCGCAGCTCGTCGACAGAGTTAGGGAAGTGGGGGGAGGGGATAGAGCCCCGTCGGGCTCGTCGACCCGCGGCTCCTGGCGGCTCTGCGGCCGAGTTAGGGAAGGAGGGGGGGAGGGGCAGACTCCCTGACAGCCGGGCGATGCGCGCGCGCCGGCGGCTCGGCGGCACAGGTCGCGAGTGGGGGAGGCCCGGCCGGCAGGTGGACACGCGGGCACCGCCAGCTCGGCGGCAGAGTGAGGAAAGGGGGGGGAGGGGCAGACACCTAGACAGCCGGGCGACGCGCGCGCGCCGGCGGCTCGTGACCAGAGGTCGCGTGTAGGGGAGCAACGGCCGGCAGGTGGACCCGCGGGCACCGCCAGCTCGGCGGCAGAGTGAGGGAAGGAGGGGGAGGGGCGGATTCCAAGCCAGGCGGGCGACGCGCGCGCGCTGGCGTCTCGTCACCAGAGATCGCGAGTGCGAGAGGCCCGGCCGGCAGGTGGACACGCGGGCACCGCCGGCTCGGCGGCAGAGTCAGGGAAGTGGGGGGAGGGGATAGAGCCCCGTCGGGCTCGTCGACCCGCGGCTCCTGGCGGCTCTGCGGCCGAGTTGGGGAAGGAGGGGGGGAGGGGCAGACTCCCTGACAGCCGGGCGATGCGCGCGCGCCGGCGGCTCGGCGGCACAGGTCGCGAGTGGGGGAGGCCCGGCCGGCAGGTGGACACGCGGGCACCGCCAGCTCGGCGGCAGAGTGAGGAAAGGGGGGGCGGGGCAGACACCTCGACAGCCGGGCGATGCGCGCGCGCTTGCGGCTCGTCACCAGAGGTCGCGAGTGCGAGAGGCCCGGCCGGCAGGTGGACACGGGGGCACCGCCGGCTCGGCGGCAGAGTCAGGGAAGTGGGGGGAGGGGATAGAGCCCCGTCGGGCTCGTCGACCCGCGGCTCCTGGCGGCTCTGCGGCCGAGTTGGGGAAGGAGGGGGGGAGGGGCAGACTCCCTGACAGCCGGGCGATGCGCGCGCGCCGGCGGCTCGGCGGCACAGGTCGCGAGTGGGGGAGGCCCGGCCGGCAGGTGGACACGCGGGCACCGCCAGCTCGGCGGCAGAGTGAGGAAAGGGGGGGCGGGGCAGACACCTCGACAGCCGGGCGACGCGCGCGCGCTGGCGGCTCGTCACCAGAGGTCGGGAGTGCGAGAGGCCAGGCCGGCAGGTGGACACGCGGGCACCCGCAGCTCGTCGGCAGGGTTAGGGAAGGGGGGGAGGGGATAGAGCCCCGTCCGGCTGGTCGACCCGCGGGCACTGCCAGGCGGGCGACGGGCGCGCGCTGGCGGCTGGGCGGGCGAGGTCGCCAGTGGGAGAGGCCCGGCCGGCAGGTGCCCGCGGGCAACGCCAGCTGGGCGGCAGAGTGAGGGGAGGAGCGGGGGAGGGGCAGACAGCCTGACAGCCGGGCGACGGGCGCGCGCTGGCGGCTCGGCGGGCGAGGTCGCGAGTGGGAGAGCCCCGGTCGCAGGTGGCCCCGCGGGCACCCGCAGCTCGTCGACAGAGTTAGGGAAGTGGGGGGAGGGGATAGAGCCCCGTCGGGCTCGTCGACCCGCGGCTCCTGGCGGCTCTGCGGCCGAGTTAGGGAAGGAGGGGGGGAGGGGCAGACTCCCTGACATCCGGGCGATGCGCGCGCGCCGGCGGCTCGGCGGCACAGGTCGCGAGTGGGGGAGGCCCGGCCGGCAGGTGGACACGCGGGCACCGCCAGCTCGGCGGCAGAGTGAGGAAAGGGGGGGGAGGGGCAGACACCTAGACAGCCGGGCGACGCGCGCGCGCCGGCGGCTCGTGACCAGAGGTCGCGTGTAGGGGAGCAACGGCCGGCAGGTGGACCCGCGGGCACCGCCAGCTCGGCGGCAGAGTGAGGGAAGGAGGGGGAGGGGCGGATTCCAAGCCAGGCGGGCGACGCGCGCGCGCTGGCGTCTCGTCACCAGAGATCGCGAGTGCGAGAGGCCCGGCCGGCAGGTGGACACGCGGGCACCGCCGGCTCGGCGGCAGAGTCAGGGAAGTGGGGGGAGGGGATAGAGCCCCGTCGGGCTCGTCGACCCGCGGCTCCTGGCGGCTCTGCGGCCGAGTTGGGGAAGGAGGGGGGGAGGGGCAGACTCCCTGACAGCCGGGCGATGCGCGCGCGCCGGCGGCTCGGCGGCACAGGTCGCGAGTGGGGGAGGCCCGGCCGGCAGGTGGACACGCGGGCACCGCCAGCTCGGCGGCAGAGTGAGGAAAGGGGGGGCGGGGCAGACACCTCGACAGCCGGGCGACGCGCGCGCGCTGGCGGCTCGTCACCAGAGGTCGCGAGTGCGAGAGGCCAGGCCGGCAGGTGGACACGCGGGCACCCGCAGCTCGTCGGCAGGGTTAGGGAAGGGGGGGAGGGGATAGAGACCCGTCCGGCTGGTCGACCCGCGGGCACTGCCAGGCGGGCGACGGGCGCGCGCTGGCGGCTGGGCGGGCGAGGTCGCCAGTGGGAGAGGCCCGGCCGGCAGGTGCCCGCGGGCAACGCCAGCTGGGCGGCAGAGTGAGGGGAGGAGCGGGGGAGGGGCAGACAGCCTGACAGCCGGGCGACGGGCGCGCGCTGGCGGCTCGGCGGGCGAGGTCGCGAGTGGGAGAGCCCCGGTCGCAGGTGGACCCGCGGGCACCCGCAGCTCGTCGACAGAGCTAGGGAAGTGGGGGGAGGGGATAGAGCCCCGTCGGGCTCGTCGACCCGCGGCTCCTGGCGGCTCTGCGGCCGAGTTAGGGAAGGAGGGGGGGAGGGGCAGACTCCCTGACAGCCGGGCGATGCGCGCGCGCCGGCGGCTCGGCGGCACAGGTCGCGAGTGGGGGAGGCCCGGCCGGCAGGTGGACACGCGGGCACCGCCAGCTCGGCGGCAGAGTGAGGAAAGGGGGGGGAGGGGCAGACACCTAGACAGCCGGGCGACGCGCGCGCGCCGGCGGCTCGTGACCAGAGGTCGCGTGTAGGGGAGCACCGGCCGGCAGGTGGACCCGCGGGCACCGCCAGCTCGGCGGCAGAGTGAGGGAAGGAGGGGGAGGGGCGGATTCCAAGCCAGGCGGGCGACGCGCGCGCGCTGGCGTCTCGTCACCAGAGATCGCGAGTGCGAGAGGCCCGGCCGGCAGGTGGACACGCGGGCACCGCCGGCTCGGCGGCAGAGTCAGGGAAGTGGGGGGAGGGGATAGAGCCCCGTCGGGCTCGTCGACCCGCGGCTCCTGGCGGCTCTGCGGCCGAGTTGGGGAAGGAGGGGGGGAGGGGCAGACTCCCTGACAGCCGGGCGATGCGCGCGCGCCGGCGGCTCGGCGGCACAGGTCGCGAGTGGGGGAGGCCCGGCCGGCAGGTGGACACGCGGGCACCGCCAGCTCGGCGGCAGAGTGAGGAAAGGGGGGGCGGGGCAGACACCTCGACAGCCGGGCGACGCGCGCGCGCTGGCGGCTCGTCACCAGAGGTCGCGAGTGCGAGAGGCCCGGCCGGCAGGTGGACACGGGGGCACCGCCGGCTCGGCGGCAGAGTCAGGGAAGTGGGGGGAGGGGATAGAGCCCCGTCGGGCTCGTCGACCCGCGGCTCCTGGCGGCTCTGCGGCCGAGTTGGGGAAGGAGGGGGGGAGGGGCAGACTCCCTGACAGCCGGGCGATGCGCGCGCGCCGGCGGCTCGGCGGCACAGGTCGCGAGTGGGGGAGGCCCGGCCGGCAGGTGGACACGCGGGCACCGCCAGCTCGGCGGCAGAGTGAGGAAAGGGGGGGCGGGGCAGACACCTCGACAGCCGGGCGACGCGCGCGCGCTGGCGGCTCGTCACCAGAGGTCGCGAGTGCGACAGGCCCGGCCGGCAGGTGGACACGCGGGCACCCGCAGCTCGTCGGCAGGGTTAGGGAAGGGGGGGGAGGGGATAGAGCCCCGTCCGGCTGGTCGACCCGCGGGCACTGCCAGGCGGGCGACGGGCGCGCGCTTGCGGCTGGGCGGGCGAGGTCGCCAGTGGGAGAGGCCCGGCCGGCAGGTGCCCGCGGGCAACGCCAGCTGGGCGGCAGAGTGAGGGGAGGAGCGGGGGAGGGGCAGACAGCCTGACAGCCGGGCGACGGGCGCGCGCTGGCGGCTCGGCGGGCGAGGTCGCGAGTGGGAGAGCCCCGGTCGCAGGTGGCCCCGCGGGCACCCGCAGCTCGTCGACAGAGTTAGGGAAGTGGGGGGAGGGGATAGAGCCCCGTCGGGCTCGTCGACCCGCGGCTCCTGGCGGCTCTGCGGCCGAGTTAGGGAAGGAGGGGGGGAGGGGCAGACTCCCTGACAGCCGGGCGATGCGCGCGCGCCGGCGGCTCGGCGGCACAGGTCGCGAGTGGGGGAGGCCCGGCCGGCAGGTGGACACGCGGGCACCGCCAGCTCGGCGGCAGAGTGAGGAAAGGGGGGGGAGGGGCAGACACCTAGACAGCCGGGCGACGCGCGCGCGCCGGCGGCTCGTGACCAGAGGTCGCGTGTAGGGGAGCAACGGCCGGCAGGTGGACCCGCGGGCACCGCCAGCTCGGCGGCAGAGTGAGGGAAGGAGGGGGAGGGGCGGATTCCAAGCCAGGCGGGCGACGCGCGCGCGCTGGCGTCTCGTCACCAGAGATCGCGAGTGCGAGAGGCCCGGCCGGCAGGTGGACACGCGGGCACCGCCGGCTCGGCGGCAGAGTCAGGGAAGTGGGGGGAGGGGATAGAGCCCCGTCGGGCTCGTCGACCCGCGGCTCCTGGCGGCTCTGCGGCCGAGTTGGGGAAGGAGGGGGGGAGGGGCAGACTCCCTGACAGCCGGGCGATGCGCGCGCGCCGGCGGCTCGGCGGCACAGGTCGCGAGTGGGGGAGGCCCGGCCGGCAGGTGGACACGCGGGCACCGCCAGCTCGGCGGCAGAGTGAGGAAAGGGGGGGCGGGGCAGACACCTCGACAGCCGGGCGATGCGCGCGCGCTGGCGGCTCGTCACCAGAGGTCGCGAGTGCGAGAGGCCCGGCCGGCAGGTGGACACGGGGGCACCGCCGGCTCGGCGGCAGAGTCAGGGAAGTGGGGGGAGGGGATAGAGCCCCGTCGGGCTCGTCGACCCGCGGCTCCTGGCGGCTCTGCGGCCGAGTTGGGGAAGGAGGGGGGGAGGGGCAGACTCCCTGACAGCCGGGCGATGCGCGCGCGCCGGCGGCTCGGCGGCACAGGTCGCGAGTGGGGGAGGCCCGGCCGGCAGGTGGACACGCGGGCACCGCCAGCTCGGCGGCAGAGTGAGGAAAGGGGGGGCGGGGCAGACACCTCGACAGCCGGGCGACGCGCGCGCGCTGGCGGCTCGTCACCAGAGGTCGGGAGTGCGAGAGGCCAGGCCGGCAGGTGGACACGCGGGCACCCGCAGCTCGTCGGCAGGGTTAGGGAAGGGGGGGAGGGGATAGAGCCCCGTCCGGCTGGTCGACCCGCGGGCACTGCCAGGCGGGCGACGGGCGCGCGCTGGCGGCTGGGCGGGCGAGGTCGCCAGTGGGAGAGGCCCGGCCGGCAGGTGCCCGCGGGCAACGCCAGCTGGGCGGCAGAGTGAGGGGAGGAGCGGGGGAGGGGCAGACAGCCTGACAGCCGGGCGACGGGCGCGCGCTGGCGGCTCGGCGGGCGAGGTCGCGAGTGGGAGAGCCCCGGTCGCAGGTGGCCCCGCGGGCACCCGCAGCTCGTCGACAGAGTTAGGGAAGTGGGGGGAGGGGATAGAGCCCCGTCGGGCTCGTCGACCCGCGGCTCCTGGCGGCTCTGCGGCCGAGTTAGGGAAGGAGGGGGGGAGGGGCAGACTCCCTGACAGCCGGGCGATGCGCGCGCGCCGGCGGCTCGGCGGCACAGGTCGCGAGTGGGGGAGGCCCGGCCGGCAGGTGGACACGCGGGCACCGCCAGCTCGGCGGCAGAGTGAGGAAAGGGGGGGGAGGGGCAGACACCTAGACAGCCGGGCGACGCGCGCGCGCCGGCGGCTCGTGACCAGAGGTCGCGTGTAGGGGAGCAACGGCCGGCAGGTGGACCCGCGGGCACCGCCAGCTCGGCGGCAGAGTGAGGGAAGGAGGGGGAGGGGCGGATTCCAAGCCAGGCGGGCGACGCGCGCGCGCTGGCGTCTCGTCACCAGAGATCGCGAGTGCGAGAGGCCCGGCCGGCAGGTGGACACGCGGGCACCGCCGGCTCGGCGGCAGAGTCAGGGAAGTGGGGGGAGGGGATAGAGCCCCGTCGGGCTCGTCGACCCGCGGCTCCTGGCGGCTCTGCGGCCGAGTTGGGGAAGGAGGGGGGGAGGGGCAGACTCCCTGACAGCCGGGCGATGCGCGCGCGCCGGCGGCTCGGCGGCACAGGTCGCGAGTGGGGGAGGCCCGGCCGGCAGGTGGACACGCGGGCACCGCCAGCTCGGCGGCAGAGTGAGGAAAGGGGGGGCGGGGCAGACACCTCGACAGCCGGGCGATGCGCGCGCGCTGGCGGCTCGTCACCAGAGGTCGCGAGTGCGAGAGGCCCGGCCGGCAGGTGGACACGGGGGCACCGCCGGCTCGGCGGCAGAGTCAGGGAAGTGGGGGGAGGGGATAGAGCCCCGTCGGGCTCGTCGACCCGCGGCTCCTGGCGGCTCTGCGGCCGAGTTGGGGAAGGAGGGGGGGAGGGGCAGACTCCCTGACAGCCGGGCGATGCGCGCGCGCCGGCGGCTCGGCGGCACAGGTCGCGAGTGGGGGAGGCCCGGCCGGCAGGTGGACACGCGGGCACCGCCAGCTCGGCGGCAGAGTGAGGAAAGGGGGGGCGGGGCAGACACCTCGACAGCCGGGCGACGCGCGCGCGCTGGCGGCTCGTCACCAGAGGTCGCGAGTGCGAGAGGCCAGGCCGGCAGGTGGACACGCGGGCACCCGCAGCTCGTCGGCAGGGTTAGGGAAGGGGGGGAGGGGATAGAGCCCCGTCCGGCTGGTCGACCCGCGGGCACTGCCAGGCGGGCGACGGGCGCGCGCTGGCGGCTGGGCGGGCGAGGTCGCCAGTGGGAGAGGCCCGGCCGGCAGGTGCCCGCGGGCAACGCCAGCTGGGCGGCAGAGTGAGGGGAGGAGCGGGGGAGGGGCAGACAGCCTGACAGCCGGGCGACGGGCGCGCGCTGGCGGCTCGGCGGGCGAGGTCGCGAGTGGGAGAGCCCCGGTCGCAGGTGGACCCGCGGGCACCCGCAGCTCGTCGACAGAGTTAGGGAAGTGGGGGGAGGGGATAGAGCCCCGTCGGGCTCGTCGACCCGCGGCTCCTGGCGGCTCTGCGGCCGAGTTAGGGAAGGAGGGGGGGAGGGGCAGACTCCCTGACAGCCGGGCGATGCGCGCGCGCCGGCGGCTCGGCGGCACAGGTCGCGAGTGGGGGAGGCCCGGCCGGCAGGTGGACACGCGGGCACCGCCAGCTCGGCGGCAGAGTGAGGAAAGGGGGGGGAGGGGCAGACACCTAGACAGCCGGGCGACGCGCGCGCGCCGGCGGCTCGTGACCAGAGGTCGCGTGTAGGGGAGCAACGGCCGGCAGGTGGACCCGCGGGCACCGCCAGCTCGGCGGCAGAGTGAGGGAAGGAGGGGGAGGGGCGGATTCCAAGCCAGGCGGGCGACGCGCGCGCGCTGGCGTCTCGTCACCAGAGATCGCGAGTGCGAGAGGCCCGGCCGGCAGGTGGACACGCGGGCACCGCCGGCTCGGCGGCAGAGTCAGGGAAGTGGGGGGAGGGGATAGAGCCCCGTCGGGCTCGTCGACCCGCGGCTCCTGGCGGCTCTGCGGCCGAGTTGGGGAAGGAGGGGGGGAGGGGCAGACTCCCTGACAGCCGGGCGATGCGCGCGCGCCGGCGGCTCGGCGGCACAGGTCGCGAGTGGGGGAGGCCCGGCCGGCAGGTGGACACGCGGGCACCGCCAGCTCGGCGGCAGAGTGAGGAAAGGGGGGGCGGGGCAGACACCTCGACAGCCGGGCGATGCGCGCGCGCTGGCGGCTCGTCACCAGAGGTCGCGAGTGCGAGAGGCCCGGCCGGCAGGTGGACACGGGGGCACCGCCGGCTCGGCGGCAGAGTCAGGGAAGTGGGGGGAGGGGATAGAGCCCCGTCGGGCTCGTCGACCCGCGGCTCCTGGCGGCTCTGCGGCCGAGTTGGGGAAGGAGGGGGGGAGGGGCAGACTCCCTGACAGCCGGGCGATGCGCGCGCGCCGGCGGCTCGGCGGCACAGGTCGCGAGTGGGGGAGGCCCGGCCGGCAGGTGGACACGCGGGCACCGCCAGCTCGGCGGCAGAGTGAGGAAAGGGGGGGCGGGGCAGACACCTCGACAGCCGGGCGACGCGCGCGCGCTGGCGGCTCGTCACCAGAGGTCGGGAGTGCGAGAGGCCAGGCCGGCAGGTGGACACGCGGGCACCCGCAGCTCGTCGGCAGGGTTAGGGAAGGGGGGGAGGGGATAGAGCCCCGTCCGGCTGGTCGACCCGCGGGCACTGCCAGGCGGGCGACGGGCGCGCGCTGGCGGCTGGGCGGGCGAGGTCGCCAGTGGGAGAGGCCCGGCCGGCAGGTGCCCGCGGGCAACGCCAGCTGGGCGGCAGAGTGAGGGGAGGAGCGGGGGAGGGGCAGACAGCCTGACAGCCGGGCGACGGGCGCGCGCTGGCGGCTCGGCGGGCGAGGTCGCGAGTGGGAGAGCCCCGGTCGCAGGTGGACCCGCGGGCACCCGCAGCTCGTCGACAGAGTTAGGGAAGTGGGGGGAGGGGATAGAGCCCCGTCGGGCTCGTCGACCCGCGGCTCCTGGCGGCTCTGCGGCCGAGTTAGGGAAGGAGGGGGGGAGGGGCAGACTCCCTGACAGCCGGGCGATGCGCGCGCGCCGGCGGCTCGGCGGCACAGGTCGCGAGTGGGGGAGGCCCGGCCGGCAGGTGGACACGCGGGCACCGCCAGCTCGGCGGCAGAGTGAGGAAAGGGGGGGGAGGGGCAGACACCTAGACAGCCGGGCGACGCGCGCGCGCCGGCGGCTCGTGACCAGAGGTCGCGTGTAGGGGAGCAACGGCCGGCAGGTGGACCCGCGGGCACCGCCAGCTCGGCGGCAGAGTGAGGGAAGGAGGGGGAGGGGCGGATTCCAAGCCAGGCGGGCGACGCGCGCGCGCTGGCGTCTCGTCACCAGAGATCGCGAGTGCGAGAGGCCCGGCCGGCAGGTGGACACGCGGGCACCGCCGGCTCGGCGGCAGAGTCAGGGAAGTGGGGGGAGGGGATAGAGCCCCGTCGGGCTCGTCGACCCGCGGCTCCTGGCGGCTCTGCGGCCGAGTTGGGGAAGGAGGGGGGGAGGGGCAGACTCCCTGACAGCCGGGCGATGCGCGCGCGCCGGCGGCTCGGCGGCACAGGTCGCGAGTGGGGGAGGCCCGGCCGGCAGGTGGACACGCGGGCACCGCCAGCTCGGCGGCAGAGTGAGGAAAGGGGGGGCGGGGCAGACACCTCGACAGCCGGGCGATGCGCGCGCGCTGGCGGCTCGTCACCAGAGGTCGCGAGTGCGAGAGGCCCGGCCGGCAGGTGGACACGGGGGCACCGCCGGCTCGGCGGCAGAGTCAGGGAAGTGGGGGGAGGGGATAGAGCCCCGTCGGGCTCGTCGACCCGCGGCTCCTGGCGGCTCTGCGGCCGAGTTGGGGAAGGAGGGGGGGAGGGGCAGACTCCCTGACAGCCGGGCGATGCGCGCGCGCCGGCGGCTCGGCGGCACAGGTCGCGAGTGGGGGAGGCCCGGCCGGCAGGTGGACACGCGGGCACCGCCAGCTCGGCGGCAGAGTGAGGAAAGGGGGGGCGGGGCAGACACCTCGACAGCCGGGCGACGCGCGCGCGCTGGCGGCTCGTCACCAGAGGTCGGGAGTGCGAGAGGCCAGGCCGGCAGGTGGACACGCGGGCACCCGCAGCTCGTCGGCAGGGTTAGGGAAGGGGGGGAGGGGATAGAGCCCCGTCCGGCTGGTCGACCCGCGGGCACTGCCAGGCGGGCGACGGGCGCGCGCTGGCGGCTGGGCGGGCGAGGTCGCCAGTGGGAGAGGCCCGGCCGGCAGGTGCCCGCGGGCAACGCCAGCTGGGCGGCAGAGTGAGGGGAGGAGCGGGGGAGGGGCAGACAGCCTGACAGCCGGGCGACGGGCGCGCGCTGGCGGCTCGGCGGGCGAGGTCGCGAGTGGGAGAGCCCCGGTCGCAGGTGGCCCCGCGGGCACCCGCAGCTCGTCGACAGAGTTAGGGAAGTGGGGGGAGGGGATAGAGCCCCGTCGGGCTCGTCGACCCGCGGCTCCTGGCGGCTCTGCGGCCGAGTTAGGGAAGGAGGGGGGGAGGGGCAGACTCCCTGACAGCCGGGCGATGCGCGCGCGCCGGCGGCTCGGCGGCACAGGTCGCGAGTGGGGGAGGCCCGGCCGGCAGGTGGACACGCGGGCACCGCCAGCTCGGCGGCAGAGTGAGGAAAGGGGGGGGAGGGGCAGACACCTAGACAGCCGGGCGACGCGCGCGCGCCGGCGGCTCGTGACCAGAGGTCGCGTGTAGGGGAGCAACGGCCGGCAGGTGGACCCGCGGGCACCGCCAGCTCGGCGGCAGAGTGAGGGAAGGAGGGGGAGGGGCGGATTCCAAGCCAGGCGGGCGACGCGCGCGCGCTGGCGTCTCGTCACCAGAGATCGCGAGTGCGAGAGGCCCGGCCGGCAGGTGGACACGCGGGCACCGCCGGCTCGGCGGCAGAGTCAGGGAAGTGGGGGGAGGGGATAGAGCCCCGTCGGGCTCGTCGACCCGCGGCTCCTGGCGGCTCTGCGGCCGAGTTGGGGAAGGAGGGGGGGAGGGGCAGACTCCCTGACAGCCGGGCGATGCGCGCGCGCCGGCGGCTCGGCGGCACAGGTCGCGAGTGGGGGAGGCCCGGCCGGCAGGTGGACACGCGGGCACCGCCAGCTCGGCGGCAGAGTGAGGAAAGGGGGGGCGGGGCAGACACCTCGACAGCCGGGCGATGCGCGCGCGCTGGCGGCTCGTCACCAGAGGTCGCGAGTGCGAGAGGCCCGGCCGGCAGGTGGACACGGGGGCACCGCCGGCTCGGCGGCAGAGTCAGGGAAGTGGGGGGAGGGGATAGAGCCCCTTCGGGCTCGTCGACCCGCGGATCCTGGCGGCTCTGCGGCCGAGTTGGGGAAGGAGGGGGGGAGGGGCAGACTCCCTGACAGCCGGGCGATGCGCGCGCGCCGGCGGCTCGGTGGCACAGGTCGCGAGTGGGGGAGGCCCGGCCGGCAGGTGGACACGCGGGCACCGCCAGCTCGGCGGCAGAGTGAGGAAAGGGGGGGCGGGGCAGACACCTCGACAGCCGGGCGACGCGCGCGCGCTGGCGGCTCGTCACCAGAGGTCGGGAGTGCGAGAGGCCAGGCCGGCAGGTGGACACGCGGGCACCCGCAGCTCGTCGGCAGGGTTAGGGAAGGGGGGGAGGGGATAGAGCCCCGTCCGGCTGGTCGACCCGCGGGCACTGCCAGGCGGGCGACGGGCGCGCGCTGGCGGCTGGGCGGGCGAGGTCGCCAGTGGGAGAGGCCCGGCCGGCAGGTGCCCGCGGGCAACGCCAGCTGGGCGGCAGAGTGAGGGGAGGAGCGGGGGAGGGGCAGACAGCCTGACAGCCGGGCGACGGGCGCGCGCTGGCGGCTCGGCGGGCGAGGTCGCGAGTGGGAGAGCCCCGGTCGCAGGTGGCCCCGCGGGCACCCGCAGCTCGTCGACAGAGTTAGGGAAGTGGGGGGAGGGGATAGAGCCCCGTCGGGCTCGTCGACCCGCGGCTCCTGGCGGCTCTGCGGCCGAGTTAGGGAAGGAGGGGGGGAGGGGCAGACTCCCTGACAGCCGGGCGATGCGCGCGCGCCGGCGGCTCGGCGGCACAGGTCGCGAGTGGGGGAGGCCCGGCCGGCAGGTGGACACGCGGGCACCGCCAGCTCGGCGGCAGAGTGAGGAAAGGGGGGGGAGGGGCAGACACCTAGACAGCCGGGCGACGCGCGCGCGCCGGCGGCTCGTGACCAGAGGTCGCGTGTAGGGGAGCAACGGCCGGCAGGTGGACCCGCGGGCACCGCCAGCTCGGCGGCAGAGTGAGGGAAGGAGGGGGAGGGGCGGATTCCAAGCCAGGCGGGCGACGCGCGCGCGCTGGCGTCTCGTCACCAGAGATCGCGAGTGCGAGAGGCCCGGCCGGCAGGTGGACACGCGGGCACCGCCGGCTCGGCGGCAGAGTCAGGGAAGTGGGGGGAGGGGATAGAGCCCCGTCGGGCTCGTCGACCCGCGGCTCCTGGCGGCTCTGCGGCCGAGTTGGGGAAGGAGGGGGGGAGGGGCAGACTCCCTGACAGCCGGGCGATGCGCGCGCGCCGGCGGCTCGGCGGCACAGGTCGCGAGTGGGGGAGGCCCGGCCGGCAGGTGGACACGCGGGCACCGCCAGCTCGGCGGCAGAGTGAGGAAAGGGGGGGCGGGGCAGACACCTCGACAGCCGGGCGACGTGCGCGCGCTGGCGGCTCGTCACCAGAGGTCGCGAGTGCGAGAGGCCCGGCCGGCAGGTGGACACGGGGGCACCGCCGGCTCGGCGGCAGAGTCAGGGAAGTGGGGGGAGGGGATAGAGCCCCGTCGGGCTCGTCGACCCGCGGCTCCTGGCGGCTCTGCGGCCGAGTTGGGGAAGGAGGGGGGGAGGGGCAGACTCCCTGACAGCCGGGCGATGAGCGCGCGCCGGCGGCTCGGCGGCACAGGTCGCGAGTGGGGGAGGCCCGGCCGGCAGGTGGACACGCGGGCACCGCCAGCTCGGCGGCAGAGTGAGGAAAGGGGGGGCGGGGCAGACACCTCGACAGCCGGGCGACGCGCGCGCGCTGGCGGCTCGTCACCAGAGGTCGGGAGTGCGAGAGGCCAGGCCGGCAGGTGGACACGCGGGCACCCGCAGCTCGTCGGCAGGGTTAGGGAAGGGGGGGAGGGGATAGAGCCCCGTCCGGCTGGTCGACCCGCGGGCACTGCCAGGCGGGCGACGGGCGCGCGCTGGCGGCTGGGCGGGCGAGGTCGCCAGTGGGAGAGGCCCGGCCGGCAGGTGCCCGCGGGCAACGCCAGCTGGGCGGCAGAGTGAGGGGAGGAGCGGGGGAGGGGCAGACAGCCTGACAGCCGGGCGACGGGCGCGCGCTGGCGGCTCGGCGGGCGAGGTCGCGAGTGGGAGAGCCCCGGTCGCAGGTGGCCCCGCGGGCACCCGCAGCTCGTCGACAGAGTTAGGGAAGTGGGGGGAGGGGATAGAGCCCCGTCGGGCTCGTCGACCCGCGGCTCCTGGCGGCTCTGCGGCCGAGTTAGGGAAGGAGGGGGGGAGGGGCAGACTCCCTGACAGCCGGGCGATGCGCGCGCGCCGGCGGCTCGGCGGCACAGGTCGCGAGTGGGGGAGGCCCGGCCGGCAGGTGGACACGCGGGCACCGCCAGCTCGGCGGCAGAGTGAGGAAAGGGGGGGGAGGGGCAGACACCTAGACAGCCGGGCGACGCGCGCGCGCCGGCGGCTCGTGACCAGAGGTCGCGTGTAGGGGAGCAACGGCCGGCAGGTGGACCCGCGGGCACCGCCAGCTCGGCGGCAGAGTGAGGGAAGGAGGGGGAGGGGCGGATTCCAAGCCAGGCGGGCGACGCGCGCGCGCTGGCGTCTCGTCACCAGAGATCGCGAGTGCGAGAGGCCCGGCCGGCAGGTGGACACGCGGGCACCGCCGGCTCGGCGGCAGAGTCAGGGAAGTGGGGGGAGGGGATAGAGCCCCGTCGGGCTCGTCGACCCGCGGCTCCTGGCGGCTCTGCGGCCGAGTTGGGGAAGGAGGGGGGGAGGGGCAGACTCCCTGACAGCCGGGCGATGCGCGCGCGCCGGCGGCTCGGCGGCACAGGTCGCGAGTGGGGGAGGCCCGGCCGGCAGGTGGACACGCGGGCACCGCCAGCTCGGCGGCAGAGTGAGGAAAGGGGGGGCGGGGCAGACACCTCGACAGCCGGGCGATGCGCGCGCGCTGGCGGCTCGTCACCAGAGGTCGCGAGTGCGAAAGGCCCGGCCGGCAGGTGGACACGGGGGCACCGCCGGCTCGGCGGCAGAGTCAGGGAAGTGGGGGGAGGGGATAGAGCCCCTTCGGGCTCGTCGACCCGCGGCTCCTGGCGGCTCTGCGGCCGAGTTGGGGAAGGAGGGGGGGAGGGGCAGACTCCCTGACAGCCGGGCGATGCGCGCGCGCCGGCGGCTCGGCGGCACAGGTCGCGAGTGGGGGAGGCCCGGCCGGCAGGTGGACACGCGGGCACCGCCAGCTCGGCGGCAGAGTGAGGAAAGGGGGGGCGGGGCAGACACCTCGACAGCCGGGCGACGCGCGCGCGCTGGCGGCTCGTCACCAGAGGTCGGGAGTGCGAGAGGCCAGGCCGGCAGGTGGACACGCGGGCACCCGCAGCTCGTCGGCAGGGTTAGGGAAGGGGGGGAGGGGATAGAGCCCCGTCCGGCTGGTCGACCCGCGGGCACTGCCAGGCGGGCGACGGGCGCGCGCTGGCGGCTGGGCGGGCGAGGTCGCCAGTGGGAGAGGCCCGGCCGGCAGGTGCCCGCGGGCAACGCCAGCTGGGCGGCAGAGTGAGGGGAGGAGCGGGGGAGGGGCAGACAGCCTGACAGCCGGGCGACGGGCGCGCGCTGGCGGCTCGGCGGGCGAGGTCGCGAGTGGGAGAGCCCCGGTCGCAGGTGGCCCCGCGGGCACCCGCAGCTCGTCGACAGAGTTAGGGAAGTGGGGGGAGGGGATAGAGCCCCGTCGGGCTCGTCGACCCGCGGCTCCTGGCGGCTCTGCGGCCGAGTTAGGGAAGGAGGGGGGGAGGGGCAGACTCCCTGACAGCCGGGCGATGCGCGCGCGCCGGCGGCTCGGCGGCACAGGTCGCGAGTGGGGGAGGCCCGGCCGGCAGGTGGACACGCGGGCACCGCCAGCTCGGCGGCAGAGTGAGGAAAGGGGGGGGAGGGGCAGACACCTAGACAGCCGGGCGACGCGCGCGCGCCGGCGGCTCGTGACCAGAGGTCGCGTGTAGGGGAGCAACGGCCGGCAGGTGGACCCGCGGGCACCGCCAGCTCGGCGGCAGAGTGAGGGAAGGAGGGGGAGGGGCGGATTCCAAGCCAGGCGGGCGACGCGCGCGCGCTGGCGTCTCGTCACCAGAGATCGCGAGTGCGAGAGGCCCGGCCGGCAGGTGGACACGCGGGCACCGCCGGCTCGGCGGCAGAGTCAGGGAAGTGGGGGGAGGGGATAGAGCCCCGTCGGGCTCGTCGACCCGCGGCTCCTGGCGGCTCTGCGGCCGAGTTGGGGAAGGAGGGGGGGAGGGGCAGACTCCCTGACAGCCGGGCGATGCGCGCGCGCCGGCGGCTCGGCGGCACAGGTCGCGAGTGGGGGAGGCCCGGCCGGCAGGTGGACACGCGGGCACCGCCAGCTCGGCGGCAGAGTGAGGAAAGGGGGGGCGGGGCAGACACCTCGACAGCCGGGCGATGCGCGCGCGCTGGCGCCTCGTAACCAGAGGTCGCGAGTGCGAGAGGCCCGGCCGGCAGGTGGACACGGGGGCACCGCCGGCTCGGCGGCAGAGTCAGGGAAGTGGGGGGAGGGGATAGAGCCCCGTCGGGCTCGTCGACCCGCGGCTCCTGGCGGCTCTGCGGCCGAGTTGGGGAAGGAGGGGGGGAGGGGCAGACTCCCTGACAGCCGGGCGATGCGCGCGCGCCGGCGGCTCGGCGGCACAGGTCGCGAGTGGGGGAGGCCCGGCCGGCAGGTGGACACGCGGGCACCGCCAGCTCGGCGGCAGAGTGAGGAAAGGGGGGGCGGGGCAGACACCTCGACAGCCGGGCGACGCGCGCGCGCTGGCGGCTCGTCACCAGAGGTCGCGAGTGCGAGAGGCCCGGCCGGCAGGTGGACACGGGGGCACCGCCGGCTCGGCGGCAGAGTCAGGGAAGTGGGGGGAGGGGATAGAGCCCCGTCGGGCTCGTCGACCCGCGGCTCCTGGCGGCTCTGCGGCCGAGTTGGGGAAGGAGGGGGGGAGGGGCAGACTCCCTCACAGCCGGGCGATGCGCGCGCGCCGGCGGCTCGGCGGCACAGGTCGCGAGTGGGGGAGGCCCGGCCGGCAGGTGGACACGCGGGCACCGCCAGCTCGGCGGCAGAGTGAGGAAAGGGGGGGCGGGGCAGACACCTCGACAGCCGGGCGACGCGCGCGCGCTGGCGGCTCGTCACCAGAGGTCGCGAGTGCGACAGGCCCGGCCGGCAGGTGGACACGCGGGCACCCGCAGCTCGTCGGCAGGGTTAGGGAAGGGGGGGGAGGGGATAGAGCCCCGTCCGGCTGGTCGACCCGCGGGCACTGCCAGGCGGGCGACGGGCGCGCGCTGGCGGCTGGGCGGGCGAGGTCGCCAGTGGGAGAGGCCCGGCCGGCAGGTGCCCGCGGGCAACGTCAGCTGGGCGGCAGAGTGAGGGGAGGAGCGGGGGAGGGGCAGACAGCCTGACAGCCGGGCGACGGGCGCGCGCTGGCGGCTCGGCGGGCGAGGTCGCGAGTGGGAGAGCCCCGGTCGCAGGTGGCCCCGCGGGCACCCGCAGCTCGTCGACAGAGTTAGGGAAGTGGGGGGAGGGGATAGAGCCCCGTCGGGCTCGTCGACCCGCGGCTCCTGGCGGCTCTGCGGCCGAGTTAGGGAAGGAGGGGGGGAGGGGCAGACTCCCTGACAGCCGGGCGATGCGCGCGCGCCGGCGGCTCGGCGGCACAGGTCGCGAGTGGGGGAGGCCCGGCCGGCAGGTGGACACGCGGGCACCGCCAGCTCGGCGGCAGAGTGAGGAAAGGGGGGGGAGGGGCAGACACCTAGACAGCCGGGCGACGCGCGCGCGCCGGCGGCTCGTGACCAGAGGTCGCGTGTATGGGAGCACCGGCCGGCAGGTGGACCCGCGGGCAGCGCCAGCTCGGCGGCAGAGTGAGGGAAGGAGGGGTAGGGGCGGATTCCAAGCCAGGCGGGCGACGCGAGCGCGCTGGCGTCTCGTCACCAGAGATCGCGAGTGCGAGAGGCCCGGCCGGCAGGTGGACACGCGGGCACCCGCAGCTCGTCGGCAGGGTTAGGGAATGGGGGGAGGGGATAGAGCCCCGTCCGGCTGGTCGACCCGCGGGCACTGCCAGGCGGGCGACGGGCGCGCGCTGGCGGCTGGGCGGGCGAGGTCGCCAGTGGGAGAGGCCCGGCCGGCAGGTGCCCGCGGGCAACGCCAGCTGGGCGGCAGAGTGAGGGGAGGAGCGGGGGAGGGGCCGACAGCCTGACAGCCGGGCGACGGGCGCGCGCTGGCGGCTCGGCGGGCGAGGTGGCGAGTGGGAGAGCCCCGGTCGCAGGTGGCCCCGCGGGCACCCGCAGCTCGTCGACAGAGTTAGGGAAGTGGGGGGAGGGGATAGAGCCCCGTCGGGCTCGTCGACCCGCGGCTCCTGGCGGCTCTGCGGCCGAGTTAGGGAAGGAGGGGGGGAGGGGCAGACTCCCTGACAGCCGGGCGATGCGCGCGCGCCGGCGGCTCGGCGGCACAGGTCGCGAGTGGGGGAGGCCCGGCCGGCAGGTGGACACGCGGGCACCGCCAGCTCGGCGGCAGAGTGAGGAAAGGGGGGGGAGGGGCAGACACCTAGACAGCCGGGCGACGCGCGCGCGCCGGCGGCTCGTGACCAGAGGTCGCGTGTAGGGGAGCAACGGCCGGCAGGTGGACCCGCGGGCACCGCCAGCTCGGCGGCAGAGTGAGGGAAGGAGGGGGAGGGGCGGATTCCAAGCCAGGCGGGCGACGCGCGCGCGCTGGCGTCTCGTCACCAGAGATCGCGAGTGCGAGAGGCCCGGCCGGCAGGTGGACACGCGGGCACCGCCGGCTCGGCGGCAGAGTCAGGGAAGTGGGGGGAGGGGATAGAGCCCCGTCGGGCTCGTCGACCCGCGGCTCCTGGTGGCTCTGCGGCCGAGTTGGGGAAGGAGGGGGGGAGGGGCAGACTCCCTGACAGCCGGGCGATGCGCGCGCGCCGGCGGCTCGGCGGCACAGGTCGCGAGTGGGGGAGGCCCGGCCGGCAGGTGGACACGCGGGCACCGCCAGCTCGGCGGCAGAGTGAGGAAAGGGGGGGCGGGGCAGACACCTCGACAGCCGGGCGATGCGCGCGCGCTGGCGGCTCGTCACCAGAGGTCGCGAGTGCGAGAGGCCCGGCCGGCAGGTGGACACGGGGGCACCGCCGGCTCGGCGGCAGAGTCAGGGAAGTGGGGGGAGGGGATAGAGCCCCGTCGGGCTCGTCGACCCGCGGCTCCTGGCGGCTCTGCGGCCGAGTTGGGGAAGGAGGGGGGGAGGGGCAGACTCCCTGACAGCCGGGCGATGCGCGCGCGCCGGCGGCTCGGCGGCACAGGTCGCGAGTGGGGGAGGCCCGGCCGGCAGGTGGACACGCGGGCACCGCCAGCTCGGCGGCAGAGTGAGGAAAGGGGGGGCGGGGCAGACACCTCGACAGCCGGGCGACGCGCGCGCGCTGGCGGCTCGTCACCAGAGGTCGCGAGTGCGAGAGGCCAGGCCGGCAGGTGGACACGCGGGCACCCGCAGCTCGTCGGCACGGTTAGGGAAGGGGGGGAGGGGATAGAGCCCCGTCCGGCTGGTCGACCCGCGGGCACTGCCAGGCGGGCGACGGGCGCGCGCTGGCGGCTGGGCGGGCGAGGTCGCCAGTGGGAGAGGCCCGGCCGGCAGGTGCCCGCGGGCAACGCCAGCTGGGCGGCAGAGTGAGGGGAGGAGCGGGGGAGGGGCAGACAGCCTGACAGCCGGGCGACGGGCGCGCGCTGGCGGCTCGGCGGGCGAGGTCGCGAGTGGGAGAGCCCCGGTCGCAGGTGGACCCGCGGGCACCCGCAGCTCGTCGACAGAGTTAGGGAAGTGGGGGGAGGGGATAGAGCCCCGTCGGGCTCGTCGACCCGCGGCTCCTGGCGGCTCTGCGGCCGAGTTAGGGAAGGAGGGGGGGAGGGGCAGACTCCCTGACAGCCGGGCGATGCGCGCGCGCCGGCGGCTCGGCGGCACAGGTCGCGAGTGGGGGAGGCCCGGCCGGCAGGTGGACACGCGGGCACCGCCAGCTCGGCGGCAGAGTGAGGAAAGGGGGGGGAGGGGCAGACACCTAGACAGCCGGGCGACGCGCGCGCGCCGGCGGCTCGTGACCAGAGGTCGCGTGTAGGGGAGCAACGGCCGGCAGGTGGACCCGCGGGCACCGCCAGCTCGGCGGCAGAGTGAGGGAAGGAGGGGGAGGGGCGGATTCCAAGCCAGGCGGGCGACGCGCGCGCGCTGGCGTCTCGTCACCAGAGATCGCGAGTGCGAGAGGCCCGGCCGGCAGGTGGACACGCGGGCACCGCCGGCTCGGCGGCAGAGTCAGGGAAGTGGGGGGAGGGGATAGAGCCCCGTCGGGCTCGTCGACCCGCGGCTCCTGGCGGCTCTGCGGCCGAGTTGGGGAAGGAGGGGGGGAGGGGCAGACTCCCTGACAGCCGGGCGATGCGCGCGCGCCGGCGGCTCGGCGGCACAGGTCGCGAGTGGGGGAGGCCCGGCCGGCAGGTGGACACGCGGGCACCGCCAGCTCGGCGGCAGAGTGAGGAAAGGGGGGGCGGGGCAGACACCTCGACAGCCGGGTGATGCGCGCGCGCTGGCGGCTCGTCACCAGAGGTCGCGAGTGCGAGAGGCCCGGCCGGCAGGTGGACACGGGGGCACCGCCGGCTCGGCGGCAGAGTCAGGGAAGTGGGGGGAGGGGATAGAGCCCCGTCGGGCTCGTCGACCCGCGGCTCCTGGCGGCTCTGCGGCCGAGTTGGGGAAGGAGGGGGGGAGGGGCAGACTCCCTGACAGCCGGGCGATGCGCGCGCGCCGGCGGCTCGGCGGCACAGGTCGCGAGTGGGGGAGGCCCGGCCGGCAGGTGGACACGCGGGCACCGCCAGCTCGGCGGCAGAGTGAGGAAAGGGGGGGCGGGGCAGACACCTCGACAGCCGGGCGACGCGCGCGCGCTGGCGGCTCGTCACCAGAGGTCGGGAGTGCGAGAGGCCAGGCCGGCAGGTGGACACGCGGGCACCCGCAGCTCGTCGGCAGGGTTAGGGAAGGGGGGGAGGGGATAGAGCCCCGTCCGGCTGGTCGACCCGCGGGCACTGCCAGGCGGGCGACGGGCGCGCGCTGGCGGCTGGGCGGGCGAGGTCGCCAGTGGGAGAGGCCCGGCCTGCAGGTGCCCGCGGGCAACGCCAGCTGGGCGGCAGAGTGAGGGGAGGAGCGGGGGAGGGGCAGACAGCCTGACAGCCGGGCGACGGGCGCGCGCTGGCGGCTCGGCAGGCGAGGTCGCGAGTGGGAGAGCCCCGGTCGCAGGTGGCCCCGCGGGCACCCGCAGCTCGTCGACAGAGTTAGGGAAGTGGGGGGAGGGGATAGAGCCCCGTCGGGCTCGTCGACCCGCGGCTCCTGGCGGCTCTGCGGCCGAGTTAGGGAAGGAGGTGGGGAGGGGCAGACTCCCTGACAGCCGGGCGATGCGCGCGCGCCGGCGGCTCGGCGGCACAGGTCGCGAGTGGGGGAGGCCCGGCCGGCAGGTGGACACGCGGGCACCGCCAGCTCGGCGGCAGAGTGAGGAAAGGGGGGGGAGGGGCAGACACCTAGACAGCCGGGCGACGCGCGCGCGCCGGCGGCTCGTGACCAGAGGTCGCGTGTAGGGGAGCAACGGCCGGCAGGTGGACCCGCGGGCACCGCCAGCTCGGCGGCAGAGTGAGGGAAGGAGGGGGAGGGGCGGATTCCAAGCCAGGCGGGCGACGCGCGCGCGCTGGCGTCTCGTCACCAGAGATCGCGAGTGCGAGAGGCCCGGCCGGCAGGTGGACACGCGGGCACCGCCGGCTCGGCGGCAGAGTCAGGGAAGTGGGGGGAGGGGATAGAGCCCCGTCGGGCTCGTCGACCCGCGGCTCCTGGCGGCTCTGCGGCCGAGTTGGGGAAGGAGGGGGGAGGGGCAGACTCCCTGACAGCCGGGCGATGCGCGCGCGCCGGCGGCTCGGCGGCACAGGTCGCGAGTGGGGGAGGCCCGGCCGGCAGGTGGACACGCGGGCACCGCCAGCTCGGCGGCAGAGTGAGGAAAGGGGGGACGGGGCAGACACCTCGACAGCCGGGCGACGCGCGCGCGCTGGCGGCTCGTCACCAGAGGTCGCGAGTGCGAGAGGCCAGGCCGGCAGGTGGACACGCGGGCACCCGCAGCTCGTCGGCAGGGTTAGGGAAGGGGGGGAGGGGATAGAGCCCCGTCCGGCTGGTCGACCCGCGGGCACTGCCAGGCGGGCGACGGGCGCGTGCTGGCGGCTGGGCGGGCGAGGTCGCCAGTGGGAGAGGCCCGGCCGGCAGGTGCCCGCGGGCAACGCCAGCTGGGCGGCAGAGTGAGGGGATGAGCGGGGGAGGGGCAGACAGCCTGACAGCCGGGCGACGGGCGCGCGCTGGCGGCTCGGCGGGCGAGGTCGCGAGTGGGAGAGCCCCGGTCGCAGGTGGACCCGCGGGCACCCGCAGCTCGTCGACAGAGCTAGGGAAGTGGGGGGAGGGGATAGAGCCCCGTCGGGCTCGTCGACCCGCGGCTCCTGGCGGCTCTGCGGCCGAGTTAGGGAAGGAGGGGGGGAGGGGCAGACTCCCTGACAGCCGGGCGATGCGCGCGCGCCGGCGGCTCGGCGGCACAGGTCGCGAGTGGGGGAGGCCCGGCCGGCAGGTGGACACGCGGGCACCGCCAGCTCGGCGGCAGAGTGAGGAAAGGGGGGGGAGGGGCAGACACCTAGACAGCCGGGCGACGCGCGCGCGCCGGCGGCTCGTGACCAGAGGTCGCGTGTAGGGGAGCACCGGCCGGCAGGTGGACCCGCGGGCACCGCCAGCTCGGCGGCAGAGTGAGGGAAGGAGGGGGAGGGGCGGATTCCAAGCCAGGCGGGCGACGCGCGCGCGCTGGCGTCTCGTCACCAGAGATCGCGAGTGCGAGAGGCCCGGCCGGCAGGTGGACACGGGGGCACCGCCGGCTCGGCGGCAGAGTCAGGGAAGTGGGGGGAGGGGATAGAGCCCCGTCGGGCTCGTCGACCCGCGGCTCCTGGCGGCTCTGCGGCCGAGTTGGGGAAGGAGGGGGGGAGGGGCAGACTCCCTGACAGCCGGGCGATGCGCGCGCGCCGGCGGCTCGGCGGCACAGGTCGCGAGTGGGGGAGGCCCGGCCGGCAGGTGGACACGCGGGCACCGCCAGCTCGGCGGCAGAGTGAGGAAAGGGGGGGCGGGGCAGACACCTCGACAGCCGGGCGACGCGCGCGCGCTGGCGGCTCGTCACCAGAGGTCGCGAGTGCGACAGGCCCGGCCGGCAGGTGGACACGCGGGCACCCGCAGCTCGTCGGCAGGGTTAGGGAAGGGGGGGGAGGGGATAGAGCCCCGTCCGGCTGGTCGACCCGCGGGCACTGCCAGGCGGGCGACGGGCGCGCGCTGGCGGCTGGGCGGGCGAGGTCGCCAGTGGGAGAGGCTCGGCCGGCAGGTGCCCGCGGGCAACGCCAGCTGGGCGGCAGAGTGAGGGGAGGAGCGGGGGAGGGGCAGACAGCCTGACAGCCGGGCGACGGGCGCGCGCTGGCGGCTCGGCGGGCGAGGTCGCGAGTGGGAGAGCCCCGGTCGCAGGTGGCCCCGCGGGCACCCGCAGCTCGTCGACAGAGTTAGGGAAGTGGGGGGAGGGGATAGAGCCCCGTCGGGCTCGTCGACCCGCGGCTCCTGGCGGCTCTGCGGCCGAGTTAGGGAAGGAGGGGGGGAGGGGCAGACTCCCTGACAGCCGGGCGATGCGCGCGCGCCGGCGGCTCGGCGGCACAGGTCGCGAGTGGGGGAGGCCCGGCCGGCAGGTGGACACGCGGGCACCGCCAGCTCGGCGGCAGAGTGAGGAAAGGGGGGGGAGGGGCAGACACCTAGACAGCCGGGCGACGCGCGCGCGCCGGCGGCTCGTGACCAGAGGTCGCGTGTAGGGGAGCAACGGCCGGCAGGTGGACCCGCGGGCACCGCCAGCTCGGCGGCAGAGTGAGGGAAGGAGGGGGAGGGGCGGATTCCAAGCCAGGCGGGCGACGCGCGCGCGCTGGCGTCTCGTCACCAGAGATCGCGAGTGCGAGAGGCCCGGCCGGCAGGTGGACACGCGGGCACCGCCGGCTCGGCGGCAGAGTCAGGGAAGTGGGGGGAGGGGATAGAGCCCCGTCGGGCTCGTCGACCCGCGGCTCCTGGCGGCTCTGCGGCCGAGTTGGGGAAGGAGGGGGGGAGGGGCAGACTCCCTGACAGCCGGGCGATGCGCGCGCGCCGGCGGCTCGGCGGCACAGGTCGCGAGTGGGGGAGGCCCGGCCGGCAGGTGGACACGCGGGCACCGCCAGCTCGGCGGCAGAGTGAGGAAAGGGGGGGCGGGGCAGACACCTCGACAGCCGGGCGATGCGCGCGCGCTGGCGGCTCGTCACCAGAGGTCGCGAGTGCGAGAGGCCCGGCCGGCAGGTGGACACGGGGGCACCGCCGGCTCGGCGGCAGAGTCAGGGAAGTGGGGGGAGGGGATAGAGCCCCGTCGGGCTCGTCGACCCGCGGCTCCTGGCGGCTCTGCGGCCGAGTTGGGGAAGGAGGGGGGGAGGGGCAGACTCCCTGACAGCCGGGCGATGCGCGCGCGCCGGCGGCTCGGCGGCACAGGTCGCGAGTGGGGGAGGCCCGGCCGGCAGGTGGACACGCGGGCACCGCCAGCTCGGCGGCAGAGTGAGGAAAGGGGGGGCGGGGCAGACACCTCGACAGCCGGGCGACGCGCGCGCGCTGGCGGCTCGTCACCAGAGGTCGGGAGTGCGAGAGGCCAGGCCGGCAGGTGGACACGCGGGCACCCGCAGCTCGTCGGCAGGGTTAGGGAAGGGGGGGAGGGGATAGAGCTCCGTCCGGCTGGTCGACCCGCGGGCACTGCCAGGCGGGCGACGGGCGCGCGCTGGCGGCTGGGCGGGCGAGGTCGCCAGTGGGAGAGGCCCGGCCGGCAGGTGCCCGCGGGCAACGCCAGCTGGGCGGCAGAGTGAGGGGAGGAGCGGGGGAGGGGCAGACAGCCTGACAGCCGGGCGACGGGCGCGCGCTGGCGGCTCGGCGGGCGAGGTCGCGAGTGGGAGAGCCCCGGTCGCAGGTGGCCCCGCGGGCACCCGCAGCTCGTCGACAGAGTTAGGGAAGTGGGGGGAGGGGATAGAGCCCCGTCGGGCTCGTCGACCCGCGGCTCCTGGCGGCTCTGCGGCCGAGTTAGGGAAGGAGGGGGGGAGGGGCAGACTCCCTGACAGCCGGGCGATGCGCGCGCGCCGGCGGCTCGGCGGCACAGGTCGCGAGTGGGGGAGGCCCGGCCGGCAGGTGGACACGCGGGCACCGCCAGCTCGGCGGCAGAGTGAGGAAAGGGGGGGGAGGGGCAGACACCTAGACAGCCGGGCGACGCGCGCGCGCCGGCGGCTCGTGACCAGAGGTCGCGTGTAGGGGAGCAACGGCCGGCAGGTGGACCCGCGGGCACCGCCAGCTCGGCGGCAGAGTGAGGGAAGGAGGGGGAGGGGCGGATTCCAAGCCAGGCGGGCGACGCGCGCGCGCTGGCGTCTCGTCACCAGAGATCGCGAGTGCGAGAGGCCCGGCCGGCAGGTGGACACGCGGGCACCGCCGGCTCGGCGGCAGAGTCAGGGAAGTGGGGGGAGGGGATAGAGCCCCGTCGGGCTCGTCGACCCGCGGCTCCTGGCGGCTCTGCGGCCGAGTTGGGGAAGGAGGGGGGAGGGGCAGACTCCCTGACAGCCGGGCGATGCGCGCGCGCCGGCGGCTCGGCGGCACAGGTCGCGAGTGGGGGAGGCCCGGCCGGCAGGTGGACACGCGGGCACCGCCAGCTCGGCGGCAGAGTGAGGAAAGGGGGGGCGGGGCAGACACCTCGACAGCCGGGCGACGCGCGCGCGCTGGCGGCTCGTCACCAGAGGTCGCGAGTGCGACAGGCCCGGCCGGCAGGTGGACACGCGGGCACCCGCAGCTCGTCGGCAGGGTTAGGGAAGGGGGGGGAGGGGATAGAGCCCCGTCCGGCTGGTCGACCCGCGGGCACTGCCAGGCGGGCGACGGGCGCGCGCTGGCGGCTGGGCGGGCGAGGTCGCCAGTGGGAGAGGCCCGGCCGGCAGGTGCCCGCGGGCAACGCCAGCTGGGCGGCAGAGTGAGGGGAGGAGCGGGGGAGGGGCAGACAGCCTGACAGCCGGGCGACGGGCGCGCGCTGGCAGCTCGGCGGGCGAGGTCGCGAGTGGGAGAGCCCCGGTCGCAGGTGGCCCCGCGGGCACCCGCAGCTCGTCGACAGAGTTAGGGAAGTGGGGGGAGGGGATAGAGCCCCGTCGGGCTCGTCGACCCGCGGCTCCTGGCGGCTCTGCGGCCGAGTTAGGGAAGGAGGGGGGGAGGGGCAGACTCCCTGCCAGCCGGGCGATGCGCGCGCGCCGGCGGCTCGGCGGCACAGGTCGCGAGTGGGGGAGGCCCGGCCGGCAGGTGGACACGCGGGCACCGCCAGCTCGGCGGCAGAGTGAGGAAAGGGGGGGGAGGGGCAGACACCTAGACAGCCGGGCGACGCGCGCGCGCCGGCGGCTCGTGACCAGAGGTCGCGTGTATGGGAGCACCGGCCGGCAGGTGGACCCGCGGGCAGCGCCAGCTCGGCGGCAGAGTGAGGGAAGGAGGGGGAGGGGCGGATTCCAAGCCAGGCGGGCGACGCGCGCGCGCTGGCGTCTCGTCACCAGAGATCGCGAGTGCGAGAGGCCCGGCCGGCAGGTGGACACGCGGGCACCGCCGGCTCGGCGGCAGAGTCAGGGAAGTGGGGGGAGGGGATAGAGCCCCGTCGGGCTCGTCGACCCGCGGCTCCTGGCGGCTCTGCGGCCGAGTTGGGGAAGGAGGGGGGGAGGGGCAGACTCCCTGACAGCCGGGCGATGCGCGCGCGCCGGCGGATCGGCGGCACAGGTCGCGAGTGGGGGAGGCCCGGCCGGCAGGTGGACACGCGGGCACCGCCAGCTCGGCGGCAGAGTGAGGAAAGGGGGGGCGGGGCAGACACCTCGACAGCCGGGCGACGCGCGCGCGCTGGCGGCTCGTCACCAGAGGTCGCGAGTGCGAGAGGCCCGGCCGGCAGGTGGACACGGGGGCACCGCCGGCTCGGCGGCAGAGTCAGGGAAGTGGGGGGAGGGGATAGAGCCCCGTCGGGCTCGTCGACCCGCGGCTCCTGGCGGCTCTGCGGCCGAGTTGGGGAAGGAGGGGGGGAGGGGCAGACTCCCTGACAGCCGGGCGATGCGCGCGCGCCGGCGGCTCGGCGGCACAGGTCGCGAGTGGGGGAGGCCCGGCCGGCAGGTGGACACGCGGGCACCGCCAGCTCGGCGGCAGAGTGAGGAAAGGGGGGGCGGGGCAGACACCTCGACAGCCGGGCGACGCGCGCGCGCTGGCGGCTCGTCACCAGAGGTCGCGAGTGCGACAGGCCCGGCCGGCAGGTGGACACGCGGGCACCCGCAGCTCGTCGGCATGGTTAGGGAAGGGGGGGGAGGTGATAGAGCCCCGTCCGGCTGGTCGACCCGCGGGCACTGCCAGGCGGGCGACGGGCGCGCGCTGGCGGCTGGGCGGGCGAGGTCGCCAGTGGGAGAGGCCCGGCCGGCAGGTGCCCGCGGGCAACGCCAGCTGGGCGGCAGAGTGAGGGGAGGAGCGGGGGAGGGGCCGACAGCCTGACAGCCGGGCGACGGGCGCGCGCTGGCGGCTCGGCGGGCGAGGTCGCGAGTGGGAGAGCCCCGGTCGCAGGTGGCCCCGCGGGCACCCGCAGCTCGTCGACAGAGTTAGGGAAGTGGGGGGAGGGGATAGAGCCCCGTCGGGCTCGTCGACCCGCGGCTCCTGGCGGCTCTGCGGCCGAGTTAGGGAAGGAGGGGGGGAGGGGCAGACTCCCTGACAGCCGGGCGATGCGCGCGCGCCGGCGGCTCGGCGGCACAGGTCGCGAGTGGGGGAGGCCCGGCCGGCAGGTGGACACGCGGGCACCGCCAGCTCGGCGGCAGAGTGAGGAAAGGGGGGGCGGGGCAGACACCTCGACAGCCGGGCGACGCGCGCGCGCTGGCGGCTCGTCACCAGAGGTCGCGAGTGCGAGAGGCCAGGCCGGCAGGTGGACACGCGGGCACCCGCAGCTCGTCGGCAGGGTTAGGGAAGGGGGGGAGGGGATAGAGCCCCGTCCGGCTGGTCGACCCGCGGGCACTGCCAGGCGGGCGACGGGCGCGCGCTGGCGGCTGGGCGGGCGAGGTCGCCAGTGGGAGAGGCCCGGCCGGCAGGTGCCCGCGGGCAACGCCAGCTGGGCGGCAGAGTGAGGGGAGGAGCGGGGGAGGGGCAGACAGCCTGACAGCCGGGCGACGGGCGCGCGCTGGCGGCTCGGCGGGCGAGGTCGCGAGTGGGAGAGCCCCGGTCGCAGGTGGACCCGCGGGCACCCGCAGCTCGTCGACAGAGTTAGGGAAGTGGGGGGAGGGGATAGAGCCCCGTCGGGCTCGTCGACCCGCGGCTCCTGGCGGCTCTGCGGCCGAGTTAGGGAAGGAGGGGGGGAGGGGCAGACTCCCTGACAGCCGGGCGATGCGCGCGCGCCGGCGGCTCGGCGGCACAGGTCGCGAGTGGGGGAGGCCCGGCCGGCAGGTGGACACGCGGGCACCGCCAGCTCGGCGGCAGAGTGAGGAAAGGGGGGGGAGGGGCAGACACCTAGACAGCCGGGCGACGCGCGCGCGCCGGCGGCTCGTGACCAGAGGTCGCGTGTAGGGGAGCAACGGCCGGCAGGTGGACCCGCGGGCACCGCCAGCTCGGCGGCAGAGTGAGGGAAGGAGGGGGAGGGGCGGATTCCAAGCCAGGCGGGCGACGCGCGCGCGCTGGCGTCTCGTCACCAGAGATCGCGAGTGCGAGAGGCCCGGCCGGCAGGTGGACACGCGGGCACCGCCGGCTCGGCGGCAGAGTCAGGGAAGTGGGGGGAGGGGATAGAGCCCCGTCGGGCTCGTCGACCCGCGGCTCCTGGCGGCTCTGCGGCCGAGTTGGGGAAGGAGGGGGGGAGGGGCAGACTCCCTGACAGCCGGGCGATGCGCGCGCGCCGGCGGCTCGGCGGCACAGGTCGCGAGTGGGGGAGGCCCGGCCGGCAGGTGGACACGCGGGCACCGCCAGCTCGGCGGCAGAGTGAGGAAAGGGGGGGCGGGGCAGACACCTCGACAGCCGGGCGATGCGCGCGCGCTGGCGGCTCGTCACCAGAGGTCGCGAGTGCGAGAGGCCCGGCCGGCAGGTGGACACGGGGGCACCGCCGGCTCGGCGGCAGAGTCAGGGAAGTGGGGGGAGGGGATAGAGCCCCGTCGGGCTCGTCGACCCGCGGCTCCTGGCGGCTCTGCGGCCGAGTTGGGGAAGAAGGGGGGGAGGGGCAGACTCCCTGACAGCCGGGCGATGCGCGCGCGCCGGCGGCTCGGCGGCACAGGTCGCGAGTGGGGGAGGCCCGGCCGGCAGGTGGACACGCGGGCACCGCCAGCTCGGCGGCAGAGTGAGGAAAGGGGGGGCGGGGCAGACACCTCGACAGCCGGGCGACGCGCGCGCGCTGGCGGCTCGTCACCAGAGGTCGGGAGTGCGAGAGGCCAGGCCGGCAGGTGGACACGCGGGCACCCGCAGCTCGTCGGCAGGGTTAGGTAAGGGGGGGAGGGGATAGAGCCCCGTCCGGCTGGTCGACCCGCGGGCACTGCCAGGCGGGCGACGGGCGCGCGCTGGCGGCTGGGCGGGCGAGGTCGCCAGTGGGAGAGGCCCGGCCGGCAGGTGCCCGCGGGCAACGCCAGCTGGGCGGCAGAGTGAGGGGAGGAGCGGGGGAGGGGCAGACAGCCTGACAGCCGGGCGACGGGCGCGCGCTGGCGGCTCGGCGGGCGAGGTCGCGAGTGGGAGAGCCCCGGTCGCAGGTGGCCCCGCGGGCACCCGCAGCTCGTCGACAGAGTTAGGGAAGTGGGGGGAGGGGATAGAGCCCCGTCGGGCTCGTCGACCCGCGGCTCCTGGCGGCTCTGCGGCCGAGTTAGGGAAGGAGGGGGGGAGGGGCAGACTCCCTGACAGCCGGGCGATGCGCGCGCGCCGGCGGCTCGGCGGCACAGGTCGCGAGTGGGGGAGGCCCGGCCGGCAGGTGGACACGCGGGCACCGCCAGCTCGGCGGCAGAGTGAGGAAAGGGGGGGAGGGGCAGACACCTAGACAGCCGGGCGACGCGCGCGCGCCGGCGGCTCGTGACCAGAGGTCGCGTGTAGGGGAGCACCGGCCGGCAGGTGGACCCGCGGGCACCGCCAGCTCGGCGGCAGAGTGAGGGAAGGAGGGGGAGGGGCGGATTCCAAGCCAGGCGGGCGACGCGCGCGCGCTGGCGTCTCGTCACCAGAGATCGCGAGTGCGAGAGGCCCGGCCGGCAGGTGGACACGCGGGCACCGCCGGCTCGGCGGCAGAGTCAGGGAAGTGGGGGGAGGGGATAGAGCCCCGTCGGGCTCGTCGACCCGCGGCTCCTGGCGGCTCTGCGGCCGAGTTGGGGAAGGAGGGGGGGAGGGGCAGACTCCCTGACAGCCGGGCGATGCGCGCGCGCCGGCGGCTCGGCGGCACAGGTCGCGAGTGGGGGAGGCCCGGCCGGCAGGTGGACACGCGGGCACCGCCAGCTCGGCGGCAGAGTGAGGAAAGGGGGGGCGGGGCAGACACCTCGACAGCCGGGCGATGCGCGCGCGCTGGCGGCTCGTCACCAGAGGTCGCGAGTGCGAGAGGCCCGGCCGGCAGGTGGACACGGGGGCACCGCCGGCTCGGCGGCAGAGTCAGGGAAGTGGGGGGAGGGGATAGAGCCCCGTCGGGCTCGTCGACCCGCGGCTCCTGGCGGCTCTGCGGCCGAGTTGGGGAAGGAGGGGGGGAGGGGCAGACTCCCTGACAGCCGGGCGATGCGCGCGCGCCGGCGGCTCGGCGGCACAGGTCGCGAGTGGGGGAGGCCCGGCCGGCAGGTGGACACGCGGGCACCGCCAGCTCGGCGGCAGAGTGAGGAAAGGGGGGGCGGGGCAGACACCTCGACAGCCGGGCGACGCGCGCGCGCTGGCGGCTCGTCACCAGAGGTCGGGAGTGCGAGAGGCCAGGCCGGCAGGTGGACACGCGGGCACCCGCAGCTCGTCGGCAGGGTTAGGGAAGGGGGGGAGGGGATAGAGCCCCGTCCGGCTGGTCGACCCGCGGGCACTGCCAGGCGGGCGACGGGCGCGCGCTGGCGGCTGGGCGGGCGAGGTCGCCAGTGGGAGAGGCCCGGCCGGCAGGTGCCCGCGGGCAACGCCAGCTGGGCGGCAGAGTGAGGGGAGGAGCGGGGGAGGGGCAGACAGCCTGACAGCCGGGCGACGGGCGCGCGCTGGCGGCTCGGCGGGCGAGGTCGCGAGTGGGAGAGCCCCGGTCGCAGGTGGCCCCGCGGGCACCCGCAGCTCGTCGACAGAGTTAGGGAAGTGGGGGGAGGGGATAGAGCCCCGTCGGGCTCGTCGACCCGCGGCTCCTGGCGGCTCTGCGGCCGAGTTAGGGAAGGAGGGGGGGAGGGGCAGACTCCCTGACAGCCGGGCGATGCGCGCGCGCCGGCGGCTCGGCAGCACAGGTCGCGAGTGGGGGAGGCCCGGCCGGCAGGTGGACACGCGGGCACCGCCAGCTCGGCGGCAGAGTGAGGAAAGGGGGGGGAGGGGCAGACACCTAGACAGCCGGGCGACGCGCGCGCGCCGGCGGCTCGTGACCAGAGGTCGCGTGTAGGGGAGCAACGGCCGGCAGGTGGACCCGCGGGCACCGCCAGCTCGGCGGCAGAGTGAGGGAAGGAGGGGGAGGGGCGGATTCCAAGCCAGGCGGGCGACGCGCGCGCGCTGGCGTCTCGTCACCAGAGATCGCGAGTGCGAGAGGCCCGGCCGGCAGGTGGACACGCGGGCACCGCCGGCTCGGCGGCAGAGTCAGGGAAGTGGGGGGAGGGGATAGAGCCCCGTCGGGCTCGTCGACCCGCGGCTCCTGGCGGCTCTGCGGCCGAGTTGGGGAAGGAGGGGGGGAGGGGCAGACTCCCTGACAGCCGGGCGATGCGCGCGCGCCGGCGGCTCGGCGGCACAGGTCGCGAGTGGGGGAGGCCCGGCCGGCAGGTGGACACGCGGGCACCGCCAGCTCGGCGGCAGAGTGAGGAAAGGGGGGGCGGGGCAGACACCTCGACAGCCGGGCGATGCGCGCGCGCTGGCGGCTCGTCACCAGAGGTCGCGAGTGCGAGAGGCCCGGCCGGCAGGTGGACACGGGGGCACCGCCGGCTCGGCGGCAGAGTCAGGGAAGTGGGGGGAGGGGATAGAGCCCCTTCGGGCTCGTCGACCCGCGGCTCCTGGCGGCTCTGCGGCCGAGTTGGGGAAGGAGGGGGGGAGGGGCAGACTCCCTGACAGCCGGGCGATGCGCGCGCGCCGGCGGCTCGGCGGCACAGGTCGCGAGTGGGGGAGGCCCGGCCGGCAGGTGGACACGCGGGCACCGCCAGCTCGGCGGCAGAGTGAGGAAAGGGGGGGCGGGGCAGACACCTCGACAGCCGGGCGACGCGCGCGCGCTGGCGGCTCGTCACCAGAGGTCGGGAGTGCGAGAGGCCAGGCCGGCAGGTGGACACGCGGGCACCCGCAGCTCGTCGGCAGGGTTAGGGAAGGGGGGGAGGGGATAGAGCCCCGTCCGGCTGGTCGACCCGCGGGCACTGCCAGGCGGGCGACGGGCGCGCGCTGGCGGCTGGGGGGGCGAGGTCGCCAGTGGGAGAGGCCCGGCCGGCAGGTGCCCGCGGGCAACGCCAGCTGGGCGGCAGAGTGAGGGGAGGAGCGGGGGAGGGGCAGACAGCCTGACAGCCGGGCGACGGGCGCGCGCTGGCGGCTCGGCGGGCGAGGTCGCGAGTGGGAGAGCCCCGGTCGCAGGTGGCCCCGCGGGCACCCGCAGCTCGTCGACAGAGTTAGGGAAGTGGGGGGAGGGGATAGAGCCCCGATGGGCTCGTCGACCCGCGGCTCCTGGCGGCTCTGCGGCCGAGTTAGGGAAGGAGGGGGGGAGGGGCAGACTCCCTGACAGCCGGGCGATGCGCGCGCGCCGGCGGCTCGGCGGCACAGGTCGCGAGTGGGGGAGGCCCGGCCGGCAGGTGGACACGCGGGCACCGCCAGCTCGGCGGCAGAGTGAGGAAAGGGGGGGGAGGGGCAGACACCTAGACAGCCGGGCGACGCGCGCGCGCCGGCGGCTCGTGACCAGAGGTCGCGTGTAGGGGAGCAACGGCCGGCAGGTGGACCCGCGGGCACCGCCAGCTCGGCGGCAGAGTGAGGGAAGGAGGGGGAGGGGCGGATTCCAAGCCAGGCGGGCGACGCGCGCGCGCTGGCGTCTCGTCACCAGAGATCGCGAGTGCGAGAGGCCCGGCCGGCAGGTGGACACGCGGGCACCGCCGGCTCGGCGGCAGAGTCAGGGAAGTGGGGGGAGGGGATAGAGCCCCGTCGGGCTCGTCGACCCGCGGCTCCTGTCGGCTCTGCGGCCGAGTTGGGGAAGGAGGGGGGGAGGGGCAGACTCCCTGACAGCCGGGCGATGCGCGCGCGCCGGCGGCTCGGCGGCACAGGTCGCGAGTGGGGGAGGCCCGGCCGGCAGGTGGACACGCGGGCACCGCCAGCTCGGCGGCAGAGTGAGGAAAGGGGGGGCGGGGCAGACACCTCGACAGCCGGGCGACGCGCGCGCGCTGGCGGCTCGTCACCAGAGGTCGCGAGTGCGAGAGGCCAGGCCGGCAGGTGGACACGCGGGCACCCGCAGCTCGTCGGCAGGGTTAGGGAAGGGGGGAGGGGATAGAGCCCCGTCCGGCTGGTCGACCCGCGGGCACTGCCAGGCGGGCGACGGGCGCGCGCTGGCGGCTGGGCGGGCGAGGTCGCCAGTGGGAGAGGCCCGGCCGGCAGGTGCCCGCGGGCAACGCCAGCTGGGCGGCAGAGTGAGGGGAGGAGCGGGGGAGGGGCAGACAGCCTGACAGCCGGGCGACGGGCGCGCGCTGGCGGCTCGGCGGGCGAGGTCGCGAGTGTGAGAGCCCCGGTCGCAGGTGGACCCGCGGGCACCCGCAGCTCGTCGACAGAGCTAGGGAAGTGGGGGGAGGGGATAGAGCCCCGTCGGGCTCGTCGACCCGCGGCTCCTGGCGGCTCTGCGGCCGAGTTAGGGAAGGAGGGGGGGAGGGGCAGACTCCCTGACAGCCGGGCGATGCGCGCGCGCCGGCGGCTCGGCGGCACAGGTCGCGAGTGGGGGAGGCCCGGCCGGCAGGTGGACACGCGGGCACCGCCAGCTCGGCGGCAGAGTGAGGAAAGGGGGGGGAGGGGCAGACACCTAGACAGCCGGGCGACGCGCGCGCGCCGGCGGCTCGTGACCAGAGGTCGCGTGTAGGGGAGCACCGGCCGGCAGGTGGACCCGCGGGCACCGCCAGCTCGGCGGCAGAGTGAGGGAAGGAGGGGGAGGGGCGGATTCCAAGCCAGGCGGGCGACGCGCGCGCGCTGGCGTCTCGTCACCAGAGATCGCGAGTGCGAGAGGCCCGGCCGGCAGGTGGACACGCGGGCACCGCCGGCTCGGCGGCAGAGTCAGGGAAGTGGGGGGAGGGGATAGAGCCCCGTCGGGCTCGTCGACCCGCGGCTCCTGGCGGCTCTGCGGCCGAGTTGGGGAAGGAGGGGGGAGGGGCAGACTCCCTGACAGCCGGGCGATGCGCGCGCGCCGGCGGCTCGGCGGCACAGGTCGCGAGTGGGGGAGGCCCGGCCGGCAGGTGGACACGCGGGCACCGCCAGCTCGGCGGCAGAGTGAGGAAAGGGGGGGCGGGGCAGACACCTCGACAGCCGGGCGACGCGCGCGCGCTGGCGGCTCGTCACCAGAGGTCGCGAGTGCGAGAGGCCCGGCCGGCAGGTGGACACGGGGGCACCGCCGGCTCGGCGGCAGAGTCAGGGAAGTGGGGGGAGGGGATAGAGCCCCGTCGGGCTCGTCGACCCGCGGCTCCTGGCGGCTCTGCGGCCGAGTTGGGGAAGGAGGGGGGGAGGGGCAGACTCCCTGACAGCCGGGCGATGCGCGCGCGCCGGCGGCTCGGCGGCACAGGTCGCGAGTGGGGGAGGCCCGGCCGGCAGGTGGACACGCGGGCACCGCCAGCTCGGCGGCAGAGTGAGGAAAGGGGGGGCGGGGCAGACACCTCGACAGCCGGGCGACGCGCGCGCGCTGGCGGCTCGTCACCAGAGGTCGCGAGTGCGAGAGGCCAGGCCGGCAGGTGGACACGCGGGCACCCGCAGCTCGTCGGCAGGGTTAGGGAATGGGGGGAGGGGATAGAGCCCCGTCCGGCTGGTCGACCCGCGGGCACTGCCAGGCGGGCGACGGGCGCGCGCTGGCGGCTGGGCGGGCGAGGTCGCCAGTGGGAGAGGCCCGGCCGGCAGGTGCCCGCGGGCAACGCCAGCTGGGCGGCAGAGTGAGGGGAGGAGCGGGGGAGGGGCAGACAGCCTGACAGCCGGGCGACGGGCGCGCGCTGGCGGCTCGGCGGGCGAGGTCGCGAGTGGGAGAGCCCCGGTCGCAGGTGGCCCCGCGGGCACCCGCAGCTCGTCGACAGAGTTAGGGAAGTGGGGGGAGGGGATAGAGCCCCGTCGGGCTCGTCGACCCGCGGCTCCTGGCGGCTCTGCGGCCGAGTTAGGGAAGGAGGGGGGAGGGGCAGACTCCCTGACAGCCGGGCGATGCGCGCGCGCCGGCGGCTCGGCGGCACAGGTCGCGAGTGGGGGAGGCCCAGCCGGCAGGTGGACACGCGGGCACCGCCAGCTCGGCGGCAGAGTGAGGAAAGGGGGGGGAGGGGCAGACACCTAGACAGCCGGGCGACGCGCGCGCGCCGGCGGCTCGTGACCAGAGGTCGCGTGTAGGGGAGCAACGGCCGGCAGGTGGACCCGCGGGCACCGCCAGCTCGGCGGCAGAGTGAGGGAAGGAGGGGGAGGGGCGGATTCCAAGCCAGGCGGGCGACGCGCGCGCGCTGGCGTCTCGTCACCAGAGATCGCGAGTGCGAGAGGCCCGGCCGGCAGGTGGACACGCGGGCACCGCCGGCTCGGCGGCAGAGTCAGGGAAGTGTGGGGAGGGGATAGAGCCCCGTCGGGCTCGTCGACCCGCGGCTCCTGGCGGCTCTGCGGCCGAGTTGGGGAAGGAGGGGGGGAGGGGCAGACTCCCTGACAGCCGGGCGATGCGCGCGCGCCGGCGGCTCGGCGGCACAGGTCGCGAGTGGGGGAGGCCCGGCCGGCAGGTGGACACGCGGGCACCGCCAGCTCGGCGGCAGAGTGAGGAAAGGGGGGGCGGGGCAGACACCTCGACAGCCGGGCGACGCGCGCGCGCTGGCGGCTCGTCACCAGAGGTCGCGAGCGCGAGAGGCCCGGCCGGCAGGTGGACACGGGGGCACCGCCGGCTCGGCGGCAGAGTCAGGGAAGTGGGGGGAGGGGATAGAGCCCCGTCGGGCTCGTCGACCCGCGGCTCCTGGCGGCTCTGCGGCCGAGTTGGGGAAGGAGGGGGGGAGGGGCAGACTCCCTGACAGCCGGGCGATGCGCGCGCGCCGGCGGCTCGGCGGCACAGGTCGCGAGTGGGGGAGGCCCGGCCGGCAGGTGGACACGCGGGCACCGCCAGCTCGGCGGCAGAGTGAGGAAAGGGGGGGCGGGGCAGACACCTCGACAGCCGGGCGACGCGCGCGCGCTGGCGGCTCGTCACCAGAGGTCGCGAGTGCGAGAGGCCAGGCCGGCAGGTGGACACGCGGGCACCCGCAGCTCGTCGGCAGGGTTAGGGAATGGGGGGAGGGGATAGAGCCCCGTCCGGCTGGTCGACCCGCGGGCACTGCCAGGCGGGCGACGGGCGCGCGCTGGCGGCTGGGCGGGCGAGGTCGCCAGTGGGAGAGGCCCGGCCGGCAGGTGCCCGCGGGCAACGCCAGCTGGGCGGCAGAGTGAGGGGAGGAGCGGGGGAGGGGCCGACAGCCTGACAGCCGGGCGACGGGCGCGCGCTGGCGGCTCGGCGGGCGAGGTCGCGAGTGGGAGAGCCCCGGTCGCAGGTGGCCCCGCGGGCACCCGCAGCTCGTCGACAGAGTTAGGGAAGTGGGGGGAGGGGATAGAGCCCCGTCGGGCTCGTCGACCCGCGGCTCCTGGCGGCTCTGCGGCCGAGTTAGGGAAGGAGGGGGGGAGGGGCAGACTCCCTGACAGCCGGGCGATGCGCGCGCGCCGGCGGCTCGGCGGCACAGGTCGCGAGTGGGGGAGGCCCAGCCGGCAGGTGGACACGCGGGCACCGCCAGCTCGGCGGCAGAGTGAGGAAAGGGGGGGGAGGGGCAGACACCTAGACAGCCGGGCGACGCGCGCGCGCCGGCGGCTCGTGACCAGAGGTCGCGTGTAGGGGAGCAACGGCCGGCAGGTGGACCCGCGGGCACCGCCAGCTCGGCGGCAGAGTGAGGGAAGGAGGGGGAGGGGCGGATTCCAAGCCAGGCGGGCGACGCGCGCGCGCTGGCGTCTCGTCACCAGAGATCGCGAGAGCGAGAGGCCCGGCCGGCAGGTGGACACGCGGGCACCGCCGGCTCGGCGGCAGAGTCAGGGAAGTGTGGGGAGGGGATAGAGCCCCGTCGGGCTCGTCGACCCGCGGCTCCTGGCGGCTCTGCGGCCGAGTTGGGGAAGGAGGGGGGGAGGGGCAGACTCCCTGACAGCCGGGCGATGCGCGCGCGCCGGCGGCTCGGCGGCACAGGTCGCGAGTGGGGGAGGCCCGGCCGGCAGGTGGACACGCGGGCACCGCCAGCTCGGCGGCAGAGTGAGGAAAGGGGGGGCGGGGCAGACACCTCGACAGCCGGGCGATGCGCGCGCGCTGGCGGCTCGTCACCAGAGGTCGCGAGTGCGAGAGGCCCGGCCGGCAGGTGGACACGGGGGCACCGCCGGCTCGGCGGCAGAGTCAGGGAAGTGGGGGGAGGGGATAGAGCCCCGTCGGGCTCGTCGACCCGCGGCTCCTGGCGGCTCTGCGGCCGAGTTGGGGAAGGAGGGGGGAGGGGCAGACTCCCTGACAGCCGGGCGATGCGCGCGCGCCGGCGGCTCGGCGGCACAGGTCGCGAGTGGGGGAGGCCCGGCCGGCAGGTGGACACGCGGGCACCGCCAGCTCGGCGGCAGAGTGAGGAAAGGGGGGGCGGGGCAGACACCTCGACAGCCGGGCGACGCGCGCGCGCTGGCGGCTCGTCACCAGAGGTCGGGAGTGCGAGAGGCCAGGCCGGCAGGTGGACACGCGGGCACCCGCAGCTCGTCGGCAGGGTTAGGGAAGGGGGGGAGGGGATAGAGCCCCGTCCGGCTGGTCGACCCGCGGGCACTGCCAGGCGGGCGACGGGCGCGCGCTGGCGGCTGGGCGGGCGAGGTCGCCAGTGGGAGAGGCCCGGCCGGCAGGTGCCCGCGGGCAACGCCAGCTGGGCGGCAGAGTGAGGGGAGGAGCGGGGGAGGGGCAGACAGCCTGACAGCCGGGCGACGGGCGCGCGCTGGCGGCTCGGCGGGCGAGGTCGCGAGTGGGAGAGCCCCGGTCGCAGGTGGCCCCGCGGACACCCGCAGCTCGTCGACAGAGTTAGGGAAGTGGGGGGAGGGGATAGAGCCCCGTCGGGCTCGTCGACCCGCGGCTCCTGGCGGCTCTGCGGCCGAGTTAGGGAAGGAGGGGGGGAGGGGCAGACTCCCTGACAGCCGGGCGATGCGCGCGCGCCGGCGGCTCGGCGGCACAGGTCGCGAGTGGGGGAGGCCCGGCCGGCAGGTGGACACGCGGGCACCGCCAGCTCGGCGGCAGAGTGAGGAAAGGGGGGGGAGGGGCAGACACCTAGACAGCCGGGCGACGCGCGCGCGCCGGCGGCTCGTGACCAGAGGTCGCGTGTATGGGAGCACCGGCCGGCAGGTGGACCCGCGGGCAGCGCCAGCTCGGCGGCAGAGTGAGGGAAGGAGGGGGAGGGGCGGATTCCAAGCCAGGCGGGCGACGCGAGCGCGCTGGCGTCTCGTCACCAGAGATCGCGAGTGCGAGAGGCCCGGCCGGCAGGTGGACACGCGGGCACCGCCGGCTCGGCGGCAGAGTCAGGGAAGTGGGGGGAGGGGATAGAGCCCCGTCGGGCTCGTCGACCCGCGGCTCCTGGCGGCTCTGCGGCCGAGTTGGGGAAGGAGGGGGGGAGGGGCAGACTCCCTGACAGCCGGGCGATGCGCGCGCGCCGGCGGCTCGGCGGCACAGGTCGCGAGTGGGGGAGGCCCGGCCGGCAGGTGGACACGCGGGCACCGCCAGCTCGGCGGCAGAGTGAGGAAAGGGGGGGCGGGGCAGACACCTCGACAGCCGGGCGACGCGCGCGCGCTGGCGGCTCGTCACCAGAGGTCGCGAGTGCGAGAGGCCAGGCCGGCAGGTGGACACGCGGGCACCCGCAGCTCGTCGGCAGGGTTAGGGAATGGGGGGAGGGGATAGAGCCCCGTCCGGCTGGTCGACCCGCGGGCACTGCCAGGCGGGCGACGGGCGCGCGCTGGCGGCTGGGCGGGCGAGGTCGCCAGTGGGAGAGGCCCGGCCGGCAGGTGCCCGCGGGCAACGCCAGCTGGGCGGCAGAGTGAGGGGAGGAGCGGGGGAGGGGCCGACAGCCTGACAGCCGGGCGACGGGCGCGCGCTGGCGGCTCGGCGGGCGAGGTCGCGAGTGGGAGAGCCCCGGTCGCAGGTGGCCCCGCGGGCACCCGCAGCTCGTCGACAGAGTTAGGGAAGTGGGGGGAGGGGATAGAGCCCCGTCGGGCTCGTCGACCCGCGGCTCCTGGCGGCTCTGCGGCCGAGTTAGGGAAGGAGAGGGGGAGGGGCAGACTCCCTGACAGCCGGGCGATGCGCGCGCGCCGGCGGCTCGGCGGCACAGGTCGCGAGTGGGGGAGGCCCGGCCGGCAGGTGGACACGCGGGCACCGCCAGCTCGGCGGCAGAGTGAGGAAAGGGGGGGGAGGGGCAGACACCTAGACAGCCGGGCGACGCGCGCGCGCCGGCGGCTCGTGACCAGAGGTCGCGTGTAGGGGAGCAACGGCCGGCAGGTGGACCCGCGGGCACCGCCAGCTCGGCGGCAGAGTGAGGGAAGGAGGGGGAGGGGCGGATTCCAAGCCAGGCGGGCGACGCGCGCGCGCTGGCGTCTCGTCACCAGAGATCGCGAGAGCGAGAGGCCCGGCCGGCAGGTGGACACGCGGGCACCGCCGGCTCGGCGGCAGAGTCAGGGAAGTGGGGGGAGGGGATAGAGCCCCGTTGGGCTCGTCGACCCGCGGCTCCTGGCGGCTCTGCGGCCGAGTTGGGGAAGGAGGGGGGGAGGGGCAGACTCCCTGACAGCCGGGCGATGCGCGCGCGCCGGCGGCTCGGCGGCACAGGTCGCGAGTGGGGGAGGCCCGGCCGGCAGGTGGACACGCGGGCACCGCCAGCTCGGCGGCAGAGTGAGGAAAGGGGGGGCGGGGCAGACACCTCGACAGCCGGGCGATGCGCGCGCGCTGGCGGCTCGTCACCAGAGGTCGCGAGTGCGAGAGGCCCGGCCGGCAGGTGGACACGGGGGCACCGCCGGCTCGGCGGCAGAGTCAGGGAAGTGGGGGGAGGGGATAGAGCCCCGTCGGGCTCGTCGACCCGCGGCTCCTGGCGGCTCTGCGGCCGAGTTGGGGAAGGAGGGGGGGAGGGGCAGACTCCCTGACAGCCGGGCGATGCGCGCGCGCCGGCGGCTCGGCGGCACAGGTCGCGAGTGGGGGAGGCCCGGCCGGCAGGTGGACACGCGGGCACCGCCAGCTCGGCGGCAGAGTGAGGAAAGGGGGGGCGGGGCAGACACCTCGACAGCCGGGCGACGCGCGCGCGCTGGCGGCTCGTCACCAGAGGTCGCGAGTGCGAGAGGCCAGGCCGGCAGGTGGACACGCGGGCACCCGCAGCTCGTCGGCAGGGTTAGGGAAGGGGGGGAGGGGATAGAGCCCCGTCCGGCTGGTCGACCCGCGGGCACTGCCAGGCGGGCGACGGGCGCGCGCTGGCGGCTGGGCGGGCGAGGTCGCCAGTGGGAGAGGCCCGGCCGGCAGGTGCCCGCGGGCAACGCCAGCTGGGCGGCAGAGTGAGGGGAGGAGCGGGGGAGGGGCAGACAGCCTGACAGCCGGGCGACGGGCGCGCGCTGGCGGCTCGGCGGGCGAGGTCGCGAGTGGGAGAGCCCCGGTCGCAGGTGGACCCGCGGGCACCCGCAGCTCGTCGACAGAGTTAGGGAAGTGGGGGGAGGGGATAGAGCCCCGTCGGGCTCGTCGACCCGCGGCTCCTGGCGGCTCTGCGGCCGAGTTAGGGAAGGAGGGGGGAGGGGCAGACTCCCTGACAGCCGGGCGATGCGCGCGCGCCGGCGGCTCGGCGGCACAGGTCGCGAGTGGGGGAGGCCCGGCCGGCAGGTGGACACGCGGGCACCGCCAGCTCGGCGGCAGAGTGAGGAAAGGGGGGGGAGGGGCAGACACCTAGACAGCCGGGCGACGCGCGCGCGCCGGCGGCTCGTGACCAGAGGTCGCGTGTAGGGGAGCAACGGCCGGCAGGTGGACCCGCGGGCACCGCCAGCTCGGCGGCAGAGTGAGGGAAGGAGGGGGAGGGGCGGATTCCAAGCCAGGCGGGCGACGCGCGCGCGCTGGCGTCTCGTCACCAGAGATCGCGAGTGCGAGAGGCCCGGCCGGCAGGTGGACACGCGGGCACCGCCGGCTCGGCGGCAGAGTCAGGGAAGTGGGGGGAGGGGATAGAGCCCCGTAGGGCTCGTCGACCCGCGGCTCCTGGCGGCTCTGCGGCCGAGTTGGGGAAGGAGGGGGGGAGGGGCAGACTCCCTGACAGCCGGGCGATGCGCGCGCGCCGGCGGCTCGGCGGCACAGGTCGCGAGTGGGGGAGGCCCGGCCGGCAGGTGGACACGCGGGCACCGCCAGCTCGGCGGCAGAGTGAGGAAAGGGGGGGCGGGGCAGACACCTCGACAGCCGGGCGATGCGCGCGCGCTGGCGGCTCGTCACCAGAGGTCGCGAGTGCGAGAGGCCCGGCCGGCAGGTGGACACGGGGGCACCGCCGGCTCGGCGGCAGAGTCAGGGAAGTGGGGGGAGGGGATAGAGCCCCGTCGGGCTCGTCGACCCGCGGCTCCTGGCGGCTCTGCGGCCGAGTTGGGGAAGGAGGGGGGGAGGGGCAGACTCCCTGACAGCCGGGCGATGCGCGCGCGCCGGCGGCTCGGCGGCACAGGTCGCGAGTGGGGGAGGCCCGGCCGGCAGGTGGACACGCGGGCACCGCCAGCTCGGCGGCAGAGTGAGGAAAGGGGGGGCGGGGCAGACACCTCGACAGCCGGGCGACGCGCGCGCGCTGGCGGCTCGTCACCAGAGGTCGCGAGTGCGAGAGGCCAGGCCGGCAGGTGGACACGCGGGCACCCGCAGCTCGTCGGCAGGGTTAGGGAAGGGGGGGAGGGGATAGAGCGCCGTCCGGCTGGTCGACCCGCGGGCACTGCCAGGCGGGCGACGGGCGCGCGCTGGCGGCTGGGCGGGCGAGGTCGCCAGTGGGAGAGGCCCGGCCGGCAGGTGCCCGCGGGCAACGCCAGCTGGGCGGCAGAGTGAGGGGAGGAGCGGGGGAGGGGCAGACAGCCTGACAGCCGGGCGACGGGCGCGCGCTGGCGGCTCGGCGGGCGAGGTCGCGAGTGGGAGAGCCCCGGTCGCAGGTGGCCCCGCGGGCACCCGCAGCTCGTCGACAGAGTTAGGGAAGTGGGGGGAGGGGATAGAGCCCCGTCGGGCTCGTCGACCCGCGGCTCCTGGCGGCTCTGCGGCCGAGTTAGGGAAGGAGGGGGGGAGGGGCAGACTCCCTGACAGCCGGGCGATGCGCGCGCGCCGGCGGCTCGGCGGCACAGGTCGCGAGTGGGGGAGGCCCGGCCGGCAGGTGGACACGCGGGCACCGCCAGCTCGGCGGCAGAGTGAGGAAAGGGGGGGGAGGGGCAGACACCTAGACAGCCGGGCGACGCGCGCGCGCCGGCGGCTCGTGACCAGAGGTCGCGTGTAGGGGAGCAACGGCCGGCAGGTGGACCCGCGGGCACCGCCAGCTCGGCGGCAGAGTGAGGGAAGGAGGGGGAGGGGCGGATTCCAAGCCAGGCGGGCGACGCGCGCGCGCTGGCGGCTCGTCACCAGAGGTCGCGAGTGCGAGAGGCCCGGCCGGCAGGTGGACACGGGGGCACCGCCGGCTCGGCGGCAGAGTCAGGGAAGTGGGGGGAGGGGATAGAGCCCCGTCGGGCTCGTCGACCCGCGGCTCCTGGCGGCTCTGCGGCCGAGTTGGGGAAGGAGGGGGGGAGGGGCAGACTCCCTGACAGCCGGGCGATGCGCGCGCGCCGGCGGCTCGGCGGCACAGGTCGCGAGTGGGGGAGGCCCGGCCGGCAGGTGGACACGCGGGCACCGCCAGCTCGGCGGCAGAGTGAGGAAAGGGGGGGCGGGGCAGACACCTCGACAGCCGGGCGACGCGCGCGCGCTGGCGGCTCGTCACCAGAGGTCGGGAGTGCGAGAGGCCAGGCCGGCAGGTGGACACGCGGGCACCCGCAGCTCGTCGGCAGGGTTAGGGAAGGGGGGGAGGGGATAGAGCCCCGTCCGGCTGGTCGACCCGCGGGCACTGCCAGGCGGGCGACGGGCGCGCGCTGGCGGCTGGGCGGGCGAGGTCGCCAGTGGGAGAGGCCCGGCCGGCAGGTGCCCGCGGGCAACGCCAGCTGGGCGGCAGAGTGAGGGGAGGAGCGGGGGAGGGGCAGACAGCCTGACAGCCGGGCGACGGGCGCGCGCTGGCGGCTCGGCGGGCGAGGTCGCGAGTGGGAGAGCCCCGGTCGCAGGTGGCCCCGCGGGCACCCGCAGCTCGTCGACAGAGTTAGGGAAGTGGGGGGAGGGGATAGAGCCCCGTCGGGCTCGTCGACCCGCGGCTCCTGGCGGCTCTGCGGCCGAGTTAGGGAAGGAGGGGGGGAGGGGCAGACTCCCTGACAGCCGGGCGATGCGCGCGCGCCGGCGGCTCGGCGGCACAGGTCGCGAGTGGGGGAGGCCCGGCCGGCAGGTGCACACGCGGGCACCGCCAGCTCGGCGGCAGAGTGAGGAAAGGGGGGGGAGGGGCAGACACCTAGACAGCCGGGCGACGCGCGCGCGCCGGCGGCTCGTGACCAGAGGTCGCGTGTAGGGGAGCAACGGCCGGCAGGTGGACCCGCGGGCACCGCCAGCTCGGCGGCAGAGTGAGGGAAGGAGGGGGAGGGGCGGATTCCAAGCCAGGCGGGCGACGCGCGCGCGCTGGCGTCTCGTCACCAGAGATCGCGAGTGCGAGAGGCCCGGCCGGCAGGTGGACACGCGGGCACCGCCGGCTCGGCGGCAGAGTCAGGGAAGTGGGGGGAGGGGATAGAGCCCCGTCGGGCTCGTCGACCCGCGGCTCCTGGCGGCTCTGCGGCCGAGTTGGGGAAGGAGGGGGGGAGGGGCAGACTCCCTGACAGCCGGGCGATGCGCGCGCGCCGGCGGCTCGGCGGCACAGGTCGCGAGTGGGGGAGGCCCGGCCGGCAGGTGGACACGCGGGCACCGCCAGCTCGGCGGCAGAGTGAGGAAAGGGGGGGCGGGGCAGACACCTCGACAGCCGGGCGATGCGCGCGCGCTGGCGGCTCGTCACCAGAGGTCGCGAGTGCGAGAGGCCCGGCCGGCAGGTGGACACGGGGGCACCGCCGGCTCGGCGGCAGAGTCAGGGAAGTGGGGGGAGGGGATAGAGCCCCGTCGGGCTCGTCGACCCGCGGCTCCTGGCGGCTCTGCGGCCGAGTTGGGGAAGGAGGGGGGGAGGGGCAGACTCCCTGACAGCCGGGCGATGCGCGCGCGCCGGCGGCTCGGCGGCACAGGTCGCGAGTGGGGGAGGCCCGGCCGGCAGGTGGACACGCGGGCACCGCCAGCTCGGCGGCAGAGTGAGGAAAGGGGGGGCGGGGCAGACACCTCGACAGCCGGGCGACGCGCGCGCGCTGGCGGCTCGTCACCAGAGGTCGGGAGTGCGAGAGGCCAGGCCGGCAGGTGGACACGCGGGCACCCGCAGCTCGTCGGCAGGGTTAGGGAAGGGGGGGAGGGGATAGAGCCCCGTCCGGCTGGTCGACCCGCGGGCACTGCCAGGCGGGCGACGGGCGCGCGCTGGCGGCTGGGCGGGCGAGGTCGCCAGTGGGAGAGGCCCGGCCGGCAGGTGCCCGCGGGCAACGCCAGCTGGGCGGCAGAGTGAGGGGAGGAGCGGGGGAGGGGCAGACAGCCTGACAGCCGGGCAACGGGCGCGCGCTGGCGGCTCGGCGGGCGAGGTCGCGAGTGGGAGAGCCCCGGTCGCAGGTGGCCCCGCGGGCACCCGCAGCTCGTCGACAGAGTTAGGGAAGTGGGGGGAGGGGATAGAGCCCCGTCGGGCTCGTCGACCCGCGGCTCCTGGCGGCTCTGCGGCCGAGTTAGGGAAGGAGGGGGGGAGGGGCAGACTCCCTGACAGCCGGGCGATGCGCGCGCGCCGGCGGCTCGGCGGCACAGGTCGCGAGTGGGGGAGGCCCGGCCGGCAGGTGGACACGCGGGCACCGCCAGCTCGGCGGCAGAGTGAGGAAAGGGGGGGGAGGGGCAGACACCTAGACAGCCGGGCGACGCGCGCGCGCCGGCGGCTCGTGACCAGAGGTCGCGTGTAGGGGAGCAACGGCCGGCAGGTGGACCCGCGGGCACCGCCAGCTCGGCGGCAGAGTGAGGGAAGGAGGGGGAGGGGCGGATTCCAAGCCAGGCGGGCGACGCGCGCGCGCTGGCGTCTCGTCACCAGAGATCGCGAGTGCGAGAGGCCCGGCCGGCAGGTGGACACGCGGGCACCGCCGGCTCGGCGGCAGAGTCAGGGAAGTGGGGGGAGGGGATAGAGCCCCGTCGGGCTCGTCGACCCGCGGCTCCTGGCGGCTCTGCGGCCGAGTTGGGGAAGGAGGGGGGGAGGGGCAGACTCCCTGACAGCCGGGCGATGCGCGCGCGCCGGCGGCTCGGCGGCACAGGTCGCGAGTGGGGGAGGCCCGGCCGGCAGGTGGACACGCGGGCACCGCCAGCTCGGCGGCAGAGTGAGGAAAGGGGGGGCGGGGCAGACACCTCGACAGCCGGGCGATGCGCGCGCGCTGGCGGCTCGTCACCAGAGGTCGCGAGTGCGAGAGGCCCGGCCGGCAGGTGGACACGGGGGCACCGCCGGCTCGGCGGCAGAGTCAGGGAAGTGGGGGGAGGGGATAGAGCCCCGTCGGGCTCGTCGACCCGCGGCTCCTGGCGGCTCTGCGGCCGAGTTGGGGAAGGAGGGGGGGAGGGGCAGACTCCCTGACAGCCGGGCGATGCGCGCGCGCCGGCGGCTCGGCGGCACAGGTCGCGAGTGGGGGAGGCCCGGCCGGCAGGTGCACACGCGGGCACCGCCAGCTCGGCGGCAGAGTGAGGAAAGGGGGGGCGGGGCAGACACCTCGACAGCCGGGCGACGCGCGCGCGCTGGCGGCTCGTCACCAGAGGTCGGGAGTGCGAGAGGCCAGGCCGGCAGGTGGACACGCGGGCACCCGCAGCTCGTCGGCAGGGTTAGGGAAGGGGGGGAGGGGATAGAGCCCCGTCCGGCTGGTCGACCCGCGGGCACTGCCAGGCGGGCGACGGGCGCGCGCTGGCGGCTGGGCGGGCGAGGTCGCCAGTGGGAGAGGCCCGGCCGGCAGGTGCCCGCGGGCAACGCCAGCTGGGCGGCAGAGTGAGGGGAGGAGCGGGGGAGGGGCAGACAGCCTGACAGCCGGGCGACGGGCGCGCGCTGGCGGCTCGGCGGGCGAGGTCGCGAGTGGGAGAGCCCCGGTCGCAGGTGGCCCCGCGGGCACCCGCAGCTCGTCGACAGAGTTAGGGAAGTGGGGGGAGGGGATAGAGCCCCGTCGGGCTCGTCGACCCGCGGCTCCTGGCGGCTCTGCGGCCGAGTTAGGGAAGGAGGGGGGGAGGGGCAGACTCCCTGACAGCCGGGCGATGCGCGCGCGCCGGCGGCTCGGCGGCACAGGTCGCGAGTGGGGGAGGCCCGGCCGGCAGGTGGACACGCGGGCACCGCCAGCTCGGCGGCAGAGTGAGGAAAGGGGGGGGAGGGGCAGACACCTAGACAGCCGGGCGACGCGCGCGCGCCGGCGGCTCGTGACCAGAGGTCGCGTGTAGGGGAGCAACGGCCGGCAGGTGGACCCGCGGGCACCGCCAGCTCGGCGGCAGAGTGAGGGAAGGAGGGGGAGGGGCGGATTCCAAGCCAGGCGGGCGACGCGCGCGCGCTGGCGTCTCGTCACCAGAGATCGCGAGTGCGAGAGGCCCGGCCGGCAGGTGGACACGCGGGCACCGCCGGCTCGGCGGCAGAGTCAGGGAAGTGGGGGGAGGGGATAGAGCCCCGTCGGGCTCGTCGACCCGCGGCTCCTGGCGGCTCTGCGGCCGAGTTGGGGAAGGAGGGGGGGAGGGGCAGACTCCCTGACAGCCGGGCGATGCGCGCGCGCCGGCGGCTCGGCGGCACAGGTCGCGAGTGGGGGAGGCCCGGCCGGCAGGTGGACACGCGGGCACCGCCAGCTCGGCGGCAGAGTGAGGAAAGGGGGGGCGGGGCAGACACCTCGACAGCCGGGCGACGCGCGCGCGCTGGCGGCTCGTCACCAGAGGTCGCGAGTGCGAGAGGCCCGGCCGGCAGGTGGACACGGGGGCACCGCCGGCTCGGCGGCAGAGTCAGGGAAGTGGGGGGAGGGGATAGAGCCCCGTCGGGCTCGTCGACCCGCGGCTCCTGGCGGCTCTGCGGCCGAGTTGGGGAAGGAGGGGGGGAGGGGCAGACTCCCTGACAGCCGGGCGATGCGCGCGCGCCGGCGGCTCGGCGGCACAGGTCGCGAGTGGGGGAGGCCCGGCCGGCAGGTGGACACGCGGGCACCGCCAGCTCGGCGGCAGAGTGAGGAAAGGGGGGGCGGGGCAGACACCTCGACAGCCGGGCGACGCGCGCGCGCTGGCGGCTCGTCACCAGAGGTCGGGAGTGCGAGAGGCCAGGCCGGCAGGTGGACACGCGGGCACCCGCAGCTCGTCGGCAGGGTTAGGGAAGGGGGGGAGGGGATAGAGCCCCGTCCGGCTGGTCGACCCGCGGGCACTGCCAGGCGGGCGACGGGCGCGCGCTGGCGGCTGGGCGGGCGAGGTCGCCAGTGGGAGAGGCCCGGCCGGCAGGTGCCCGCGGGCAACGCCAGCTGGGCGTCAGAGTGAGGGGAGGAGCGGGGGAGGGGCAGACAGCCTGACAGCCGGGCGACGGGCGCGCGCTGGCGGCTCGGCGGGCGAGGTCGCGAGTGGGAGAGCCCCGGTCGCAGGTGGCCCCGCGGGCACCCGCAGCTCGTCGACAGAGTTAGGGAAGTGGGGGGAGGGGATAGAGCCCCGTCGGGCTCGTCGACCCGCGGCTCCTGGCGGCTCTGCGGCCGAGTTAGGGAAGGAGGGGGGGAGGGGCAGACTCCCTGACAGCCGGGCGATGCGCGCGCGCCGGCGGCTCGGCGGCACAGGTCGCGAGTGGGGGAGGCCCGGCCGGCAGGTGGACACGCGGGCACCGCCAGCTCGGCGGCAGAGTGAGGAAAGGGGGGGGAGGGGCAGACACCTAGACAGCCGGGCGACGCGCGCGCGCCGGCGGCTCGTGACCAGAGGTCGCGTGTAGGGGAGCAACGGCCGGCAGGTGGACCCGCGGGCACCGCCAGCTCGGCGGCAGAGTGAGGGAAGGAGGGGGAGGGGCGGATTCCAAGCCAGGCGGGCGACGCGCGCGCGCTGGCGTCTCGTCACCAGAGATCGCGAGTGCGAGAGGCCCGGCCGGCAGGTGGACACGCGGGCACCGCCGGCTCGGCGGCAGAGTCAGGGAAGTGGGGGGAGGGGATAGAGCCCCGTCGGGCTCGTCGACCCGCGGCTCCTGGCGGCTCTGCGGCCGAGTTGGGGAAGGAGGGGGGAGGGGCAGACTCCCTGACAGCCGGGCGATGCGCGCGCGCCGGCGGCTCGGCGGCACAGGTCGCGAGTGGGGGAGGCCCGGCCGGCAGGTGGACACGCGGGCACCGCCAGCTCGGCGGCAGAGTGAGGAAAGGGGGGGCGGGGCAGACACCTCGACAGCCGGGCGATGCGCGCGCGCTGGCGGCTCGTCACCAGAGGTCGCGAGTGCGAGAGGCCCGGCCGGCAGGTGGACACGGGGGCACCGCCGGCTCGGCGGCAGAGTCAGGGAAGTGGGGGGAGGGGATAGAGCCCCGTCGGGCTCGTCGACCCGCGGCTCCTGGCGGCTCTGCGGCCGAGTTGGGGAAGGAGGGGGGGAGGGGCAGACTCCCTGACAGCCGGGCGATGCGCGCGCGCCGGCGGCTCGGCGGCACAGGTCGCGAGTGGGGGAGGCCCGGCCGGCAGGTGGACACGCGGGCACCGCCAGCTCGGCGGCAGAGTGAGGAAAGGGGGGGCGGGGCAGACACCTCGACAGCCGGGCGACGCGCGCGCGCTGGCGGCTCGTCACCAGAGGTCGGGAGTGCGAGAGGCCAGGCCGGCAGGTGGACACGCGGGCACCCGCAGCTCGTCGGCAGGGTTAGGGAAGGGGGGGAGGGGATAGAGCCCCGTCCGGCTGGTCGACCCGCGGGCACTGCCAGGCGGGCGACGGGCGCGCGCTGGCGGCTGGGCGGGCGAGGTCGCCAGTGGGAGAGGCCCGGCCGGCAGGTGCCCGCGGGCAACGCCAGCTGGGCGGCAGAGTGAGGGGAGGAGCGGGGGAGGGGCAGACAGCCTGACAGCCGGGCGACGGGCGCGCGCTGGCGGCTCGGCGGGCGAGGTCGCGAGTGGGAGAGCCCCGGTCGCAGGTGGCCCCGCGGGCACCCGCAGCTCGTCGACAGAGTTAGGGAAGTGGGGGGAGGGGATAGAGCCCCGTCGGGCTCGTCGACCCGCGGCTCCTGGCGGCTCTGCGGCCGAGTTAGGGAAGGAGGGGGGAGGGGCAGACTCCCTGACAGCCGGGCGATGCGCGCGCGCCGGCGGCTCGGCGGCACAGGTCGCGAGTGGGGGAGGCCCGGCCGGCAGGTGGACACGCGGGCACCGCCAGCTCGGCGGCAGAGTGAGGAAAGGGGGGGGAGGGGCAGACACCTAGACAGCCGGGCGACGCGCGCGCGCCGGCGGCTCGTGACCAGAGGTCGCGTGTAGGGGAGCAACGGCCGGCAGGTGGACCCGCGGGCACCGCCAGCTCGGCGGCAGAGTGAGGGAAGGAGGGGGAGGGGCGGATTCCAAGCCAGGCGGGCGACGCGCGCGCGCTGGCGTCTCGTCACCAGAGATCGCGAGTGCGAGAGGCCCGGCCGGCAGGTGGACACGCGGGCACCGCCGGCTCGGCGGCAGAGTCAGGGAAGTGGGGGGAGGGGATAGAGCCCCGTCGGGCTCGTCGACCCGCGGCTCCTGGCGGCTCTGCGGCCGAGTTGGGGAAGGAGGGGGGGAGGGGCAGACTCCCTGACAGCCGGGCGATGCGCGCGCGCCGGCGGCTCGGCGGCACAGGTCGCGAGTGGGGGAGGCCCGGCCGGCAGGTGGACACGCGGGCACCGCCAGCTCGGCGGCAGAGTGAGGAAAGGGGGGGCGGGGCAGACACCTCGACAGCCGGGCGATGCGCGCGCGCTGGCGGCTCGTCACCAGAGGTCGCGAGTGCGAGAGGCCCGGCCGGCAGGTGGACACGGGGGCACCGCCGGCTCGGCGGCAGAGTCAGGGAAGTGGGGGGAGGGGATAGAGCCCCGTCGGGCTCGTCGACCCGCGGCTCCTGGCGGCTCTGCGGCCGAGTTGGGGAAGGAGGGGGGGAGGGGCAGACTCCCTGACAGCCGGGCGATGCGCGCGCGCCGGCGGCTCGGCGGCACAGGTCGCGAGTGGGGGAGGCCCGGCCGGCAGGTGGACACGCGGGCACCGCCAGCTCGGCGGCAGAGTGAGGAAAGGGGGGGCGGGGCAGACACCTCGACAGCCGGGCGACGCGCGCGCGCTGGCGGCTCGTCACCAGAGGTCGGGAGTGCGAGAGGCCAGGCCGGCAGGTGGACACGCGGGCACCCGCAGCTCGTCGGCAGGGTTAGGGAAGGGGGGGAGGGGATAGAGCCCCGTCCGGCTGGTCGACCCGCGGGCACTGCCAGGCGGGCGACGGGCGCGCGCTGGCGGCTGTGCGGGCGAGGTCGCCAGTGGGAGAGGCCCGGCCGGCAGGTGCCCGCGGGCAACGCCAGCTGGGCGGCAGAGTGAGGGGAGGAGCGGGGGAGGGGCAGACAGCCTGACAGCCGGGCGACGGGCGCGCGCTGGCGGCTCGGCGGGCGAGGTCGCGAGTGGGAGAGCCCCGGTCGCAGGTGGCCCCGCGGGCACCCGCAGCTCGTCGACAGAGTTAGGGAAGTGGGGGGAGGGGATAGAGCCCCGTCGGGCTCGTCGACCCGCGGCTCCTGGCGGCTCTGCGGCCGAGTTAGGGAAGGAGGGGGGAGGGGCAGACTCCCTGACAGCCGGGCGATGCGCGCGCGCCGGCGGCTCGGCGGCACAGGTCGCGAGTGGGGGAGGCCCGGCCGGCAGGTGGACACGCGGGCACCGCCAGCTCGGCGGCAGAGTGAGGAAAGGGGGGGGAGGGGCAGACACCTAGACAGCCGGGCGACGCGCGCGCGCCGGCGGCTCGTGACCAGAGGTCGCGTGTAGGGGAGCAACGGCCGGCAGGTGGACCCGCGGGCACCGCCAGCTCGGCGGCAGAGTGAGGGAAGGAGGGGGAGGGGCGGATTCCAAGCCAGGCGGGCGACGCGCGCGCGCTGGCGTCTCGTCACCAGAGATCGCGAGTGCGAGAGGCCCGGCCGGCAGGTGGACACGCGGGCACCGCCGGCTCGGCGGCAGAGTCAGGGAAGTGGGGGGAGGGGATAGAGCCCCGTCGGGCTCGTCGACCCGCGGCTCCTGGCGGCTCTGCGGCCGAGTTGGGGAAGGAGGGGGGGAGGGGCAGACTCCCTGACAGCCGGGCGATGCGCGCGCGCCGGCGGCTCGGCGGCACAGGTCGCGAGTGGGGGAGGCCCGGCCGGCAGGTGGACACGCGTGCACCGCCAGCTCGGCGGCAGAGTGAGGAAAGGGGGGGCGGGGCAGACACCTCGACAGCCGGGCGACGCGCGCGCGCTGGCGGCTCGTCACCAGAGGTCGCGAGTGCGAGAGGCCCGGCCGGCAGGTGGACACGGGGGCACCGCCGGCTCGGCGGCAGAGTCAGGGAAGTGGGGGGAGGGGATAGAGCCCCGTCGGGCTCGTCGACCCGCGGCTCCTGGCGGCTCTGCGGCCGAGTTGGGGAAGGAGGGGGGGAGGGGCAGACTCCCTGACAGCCGGGCGATGCGCGCGCGCCGGCGGCTCGGCGGCACAGGTCGCGAGTGGGGGAGGCCCAGCCGGCAGGTGGACACGCGGGCACCGCCAGCTCGGCGGCAGAGTGAGGAAAGGGGGGGCGGGGCAGACACCTCGACAGCCGGGCGACGCGCGCGCGCTGGCGGCTCGTCACCAGAGGTCGGGAGTGCGAGAGGCCAGGCCGGCAGGTGGACACGCGGGCACCCGCAGCTCGTCGGCAGGGTTAGGGAAGGGGGGGAGGGGATAGAGCCCCGTCCGGCTGGTCGACCCGCGGGCACTGCCAGGCGGGCGACGGGCGCGCGCTGGCGGCTGGGCGGGCGAGGTCGCCAGTGGGAGAGGCCCGGCCGGCAGGTGCCCGCGGGCAACGCCAGCTGGGCGGCAGAGTGAGGGGAGGAGCGGGGGAGGGGCAGACAGCCTGACAGCCGGGCGACGGGCGCGCGCTGGCGGCTCGGCGGGCGAGGTCGCGAGTGGGAGAGCCCCGGTCGCAGGTGGCCCCGCGGGCACGCGCAGCTCGTCGACAGAGTTAGGGAAGTGGGGGGAGGGGATAGAGCCCCGTCGGGCTCGTCGACCCGCGGCTCCTGGCGGCTCTGCGGCCGAGTTAGGGAAGGAGGGGGGGAGGGGCAGACTCCCTGACAGCCGGGCGATGCGCGCGCGCCGGCGGCTCGGCGGCACAGGTCGCGAGTGGGGGAGGCCCGGCCGGCAGGTGGACACGCGGGCACCGCCAGCTCGGCGGCAGAGTGAGGAAAGGGGGGGGAGGGGCAGACACCTAGACAGCCGGGCGACGCGCGCGCGCCGGCGGCTCGTGACCAGAGGTCGCGTGTAGGGGAGCAACGGCCGGCAGGTGGACCCGCGGGCACCGCCAGCTCGGCGGCAGAGTGAGGGAAGGAGGGGGAGGGGCGGATTCCAAGCCAGGCGGGCGACGCGCGCGCGCTGGCGTCTCGTCACCAGAGATCGCGAGTGCGAGAGGCCCGGCCGGCAGGTGGACACGCGGGCACCGCCGGCTCGGCGGCAGAGTCAGGGAAGTGGGGGGAGGGGATAGAGCCCCGTCGGGCTCGTCGACCCGCGGCTCCTGGCGGCTCTGCGGCCGAGTTGGGGAAGGAGGGGGGGAGGGGCAGACTCCCTGACAGCCGGGCGATGCGCGCGCGCCGGCGGCTCGGCGGCACAGGTCGCGAGTGGGGGAGGCCCGGCCGGCAGGTGGACACGCGGGCACCGCCAGCTCGGCGGCAGAGTGAGGAAAGGGGGGGCGGGGCAGACACCTCGACAGCCGGGCGATGCGCGCGCGCTGGCGGCTCGTCACCAGAGGTCGCGAGTGCGAGAGGCCCGGCCGGCAGGTGGACACGGGGGCACCGCCGGCTCGGCGGCAGAGTCAGGGAAGTGGGGGGAGGGGATAGAGCCCCGTCGGGCTCGTCGACCCGCGGCTCCTGGCGGCTCTGCGGCCGAGTTGGGGAAGGAGGGGGGGAGGGGCAGACTCCCTGACAGCCGGGCGATGCGCGCGCGCCGGCGGCTCGGCGGCACAGGTCGCGAGTGGGGGAGGCCCGGCCGGCAGGTGGACACGCGGGCACCGCCAGCTCGGCGGCAGAGTGAGGAAAGGGGGGGCGGGGCAGACACCTCGACAGCCGGGCGACGCGCGCGCGCTGGCGGCTCGTCACCAGAGGTCGCGAGTGCGAGAGGCCAGGCCGGCAGGTGGACACGCGGGCACCCGCAGCTCGTCGGCAGGGTTAGGGAAGGGGGGGAGGGGATAGAGCCCCGTCCGGCTGGTCGACCCGCGGGCACTGCCAGGCGGGCGACGGGCGCGCGCTGGCGGCTGGGCGGGCGAGGTCGCCAGTGGGAGAGGCCCGGCCGGCAGGTGCCCGCGGGCAACGCCAGCTGGGCGGCAGAGTGAGGGGAGGAGCGGGGGAGGGGCAGACAGCCTGACAGCCGGGCGACGGGCGCGCGCTGGCGGCTCGGCGGGCGAGGTCGCGAGTGGGAGAGCCCCGGTCGCAGGTGGACCCGCGGGCACCCGCAGCTCGTCGACAGAGTTAGGGAAGTGGGGGGAGGGGATAGAGCCCCGTCGGGCTCGTCGACCCGCGGCTCCTGGCGGCTCTGCGGCCGAGTTAGGGAAGGAGGGGGGGAGGGGCAGACTCCCTGACAGCCGGGCGATGCGCGCGCGCCGGCGGCTCGGCGGCACAGGTCGCGAGTGGGGGAGGCCCGGCCGGCAGGTGGACACGCGGGCACCGCCAGCTCGGCGGCAGAGTGAGGAAAGGGGGGGGAGGGGCAGACACCTAGACAGCCGGGCGACGCGCGCGCGCCGGCGGCTCGTGACCAGAGGTCGCGTGTAGGGGAGCAACGGCCGGCAGGTGGACCCGCGGGCACCGCCAGCTCGGCGGCAGAGTGAGGGAAGGAGGGGGAGGGGCGGATTCCAAGCCAGGCGGGCGACGCGCGCGCGCTGGCGTCTCGTCACCAGAGATCGCGAGTGCGAGAGGCCCGGCCGGCAGGTGGACACGCGGGCACCGCCGGCTCGGCGGCAGAGTCAGGGAAGTGGGGGGAGGGGATAGAGCCCCGTCGGGCTCGTCGACCCGCGGCTCCTGGCGGCTCTGCGGCCGAGTTGGGGAAGGAGGGGGGGAGGGGCAGACTCCCTGACAGCCGGGCGATGCGCGCGCGCCGGCGGCTCGGCGGCACAGGTCGCGAGTGGGGGAGGCCCGGCCGGCAGGTGGACACGCGGGCACCGCCAGCTCGGCGGCAGAGTGAGGAAAGGGGGGGCGGGGCAGACACCTCGACAGCCGGGCGATGCGCGCGCGCTGGCGGCTCGTCACCAGAGGTCGCGAGTGCGAGAGGCCCGGCCGGCAGGTGGACACGGGGGCACCGCCGGCTCGGCGGCAGAGTCAGGGAAGTGGGGGGAGGGGATAGAGCCCCGTCGGGCTCGTCGACCCGCGGCTCCTGGCGGCTCTGCGGCCGAGTTGGGGAAGGAGGGGGGGAGGGGCAGACTCCCTGACAGCCGGGCGATGCGCGCGCGCCGGCGGCTCGGCGGCACAGGTCGCGAGTGGGGGAGGCCCGGCCGGCAGGTGGACACGCGGGCACCGCCAGCTCGGCGGCAGAGTGAGGAAAGGGGGGGCGGGGCAGACACCTCGACAGCCGGGCGACGCGCGCGCGCTGGCGGCTCGTCACCAGAGGTCGGGAGTGCGAGAGGCCAGGCCGGCAGGTGGACACGCGGGCACCCGCAGCTCGTCGGCAGGGTTAGGGAAGGGGGGGAGGGGATAGAGCCCCGTCCGGCTGGTCGACCCGCGGGCACTGCCAGGCGGGCGACGGGCGCGCGCTGGCGGCTGGGCGGGCGAGGTCGCCAGTGGGAGAGGCCCGGCCGGCAGGTGCCCGCGGGCAACGCCAGCTGGGCGGCAGAGTGAGGGGAGGAGCGGGGGAGGGGCAGACAGCCTGACAGCCGGGCGACGGGCGCGCGCTGGCGGCTCGGCGGGCGAGGTCGCGAGTGGGAGAGCCCCGGTCGCAGGTGGCCCCGCGGGCACCCGCAGCTCGTCGACAGAGTTAGGGAAGTGGGGGGAGGGGATAGAGCCCCGTCGGGCTCGTCGACCCGCGGCTCCTGGCGGCTCTGCGGCCGAGTTAGGGAAGGAGGGGGGGAGGGGCAGACTCCCTGACAGCCGGGCGATGCGCGCGCGCCGGCGGCTCGGCGGCACAGGTCGCGAGTGGGGGAGGCCCGGCCGGCAGGTGGACACGCGGGCACCGCCAGCTCGGCGGCAGAGTGAGGAAAGGGGGGGGAGGGGCAGACACCTAGACAGCCGGGCGACGCGCGCGCGCCGGCGGCTCGTGACCAGAGGTCGCGTGTAGGGGAGCAACGGCCGGCAGGTGGACCCGCGGGCACCGCCAGCTCGGCGGCAGAGTGAGGGAAGGAGGGGGAGGGGCGGATTCCAAGCCAGGCGGGCGACGCGCGCGCGCTGGCGTTTCGTCACCAGAGATCGCGAGTGCGAGAGGCCCGGCCGGCAGGTGGACACGCGGGCACCGCCGGCTCGGCGGCAGAGTCAGGGAAGTGGGGGGAGGGGATAGAGCCCCGTCGGGCTCGTCGACCCGCGGCTCCTGGCGGCTCTGCGGCCGAGTTGGGGAAGGAGGGGGGGAGGGGCAGACTCCCTGACAGCCGGGCGATGCGCGCGCGCCGGCGGCTCGGCGGCACAGGTCGCGAGTGGGGGAGGCCCGGCCGGCAGGTGGACACGCGGGCACCGCCAGCTCGGCGGCAGAGAGAGGAAAGGGGGGGCGGGGCAGACACCTCGACAGCCGGGCGATGCGCGCGCGCTGGCGGCTCGTCACCAGAGGTCGCGAGTGCGAGAGGCCCGGCCGGCAGGTGGACACGGGGGCACCGCCGGCTCGGCGGCAGAGTCAGGGAAGTGGGGGGAGGGGATAGAGCCCCTTCGGGCTCGTCGACCCGCGGCTCCTGGCGGCTCTGCGGCCGAGTTGGGGAAGGAGGGGGGGAGGGGCAGACTCCCTGACAGCCGGGCGATGCGCGCGCGCCGGCGGCTCGGCGGCACAGGTCGCGAGTGGGGGAGGCCCGGCCGGCAGGTGGACACGCGGGCACCGCCAGCTCGGCGGCAGAGTGAGGAAAGGGGGGGCGGGGCAGACACCTCGACAGCCGGGCGACGCGCGCGCGCTGGCGGCTCGTCACCAGAGGTCGGGAGTGCGAGAGGCCAGGCCGGCAGGTGGACACGCGGGCACCCGCAGCTCGTCGGCAGGGTTAGGGAAGGGGGGGAGGGGATAGAGCCCCGTCCGGCTGGTCGACCCGCGGGCACTGCCAGGCGGGCGACGGGCGCGCGCTGGCGGCTGGGCGGGCGAGGTCGCCAGTGGGAGAGGCCCGGCCGGCAGGTGCCCGCGGGCAACGCCAGCTGGGCGGCAGAGTGAGGGGAGGAGCGGGGGAGGGGCAGACAGCCTGACAGCCGGGCGACGGGCGCGCGCTGGCGGCTCGGCGGGCGAGGTCGCGAGTGGGAGAGCCCCGGTCGCAGGTGGCCCCGCGGGCACCCGCAGCTCGTCGACAGAGTTAGGGAAGTGGGGGGAGGGGATAGAGCCCCGTCGGGCTCGTCGACCCGCGGCTCCTGGCGGCTCTGCGGCCGAGTTAGGGAAGGAGGGGGGGAGGGGCAGACTCCCTGACAGCCGGGCGATGCGCGCGCGCCGGCGGCTCGGCGGCACAGGTCGCGAGTGGGGGAGGCCCGGCCGGCAGGTGGACACGCGGGCACCGCCAGCTCGGCGGCAGAGTGAGGAAAGGGGGGGGAGGGGCAGACACCTAGACAGCCGGGCGACGCGCGCGCGCCGGCGGCTCGTGACCAGAGGTCGCGTGTAGGGGAGCAACGGCCGGCAGGTGGACCCGCGGGCACCGCCAGCTCGGCGGCAGAGTGAGGGAAGGAGGGGGAGGGGCGGATTCCAAGCCAGGCGGGCGACGCGCGCGCGCTGGCGTCTCGTCACCAGAGATCGCGAGTGCGAGAGGCCCGGCCGGCAGGTGGACACGCGGGCACCGCCGGCTCGGCGGCAGAGTCAGGGAAGTGGGGGGAGGGGATAGAGCCCCGTCGGGCTCGTCGACCCGCGGCTCCTGGCGGCTCTGCGGCCGAGTTGGGGAAGGAGGGGGGGAGGGGCAGACTCCCTGACAGCCGGGCGATGCGCGCGCGCCGGCGGCTCGGCGGCACAGGTCGCGAGTGGGGGAGGCCCGGCCGGCAGGTGGACACGCGGGCACCGCCAGCTCGGCGGCAGAGTGAGGAAAGGGGGGGCGGGGCAGACACCTCGACAGCCGGGCGACGCGCGCGCGCTGGCGGCTCGTCACCAGAGGTCGCGAGTGCGAGAGGCCAGGCCGGCAGGTGGACACGCGGGCACCCGCAGCTCGTCGGCAGGGTTAGGGAAGGGGGGGAGGGGATAGAGCCCCGTCCGGCTGGTCGACCCGCGGGCACTGCCAGGCGGGCGACGGGCGCGCGCTGGCGGCTGGGCGGGCGAGGTCGCCAGTGGGAGAGGCCCGGCCGGCAGGTGCCCGCGGGCAACGCCAGCTGGGCGGCAGAGTGAGGGGAGGAGCGGGGGAGGGGCAGACAGCCTGACAGCCGGGCGACGGGCGCGCGCTGGCGGCTCGGCGGGCGAGGTCGCGAGTGGGAGAGCCCCGGTCGCAGGTGGACCCGCGGGCACCCGCAGCTCGTCGACAGAGCTAGGGAAGTGGGGGGAGGTGATAGAGCCCCGTCGGGCTCGTCGACCCGCGGCTCCTGGCGGCTCTGCGGCCGAGTTAGGGAAGGAGGGGGGGAGGGGCAGACTCCCTGACAGCCGGGCGATGCGCGCGCGCCGGCGGCTCGGCGGCACAGGTCGCGAGTGGGGGAGGCCCGGCCGGCAGGTGGACACGCGGGCACCGCCAGCTCGGCGGCAGAGTGAGGAAAGGGGGGGGAGGGGCAGACACCTAGACAGCCGGGCGACGCGCGCGCGCCGGCGGCTCGTGACCAGAGGTCGCGTGTAGGGGAGCAACGGCCGGCAGGTGGACCCGCGGGCACCGCCAGCTCGGCGGCAGAGTGAGGGAAGGAGGGGGAGGGGCGGATTCCAAGCCAGGCGGGCGACGCGCGCGCGCTGGCGTCTCGTCACCAGAGATCGCGAGTGCGAGAGGCGCGGCCGGCAGGTGGACACGCGGGCACCGCCGGCTCGGCGGCAGAGTCAGGGAAGTGGGGGGAGGGGATAGAGCCCCGTCGGGCTCGTCGACCCGCGGCTCCTGGCGGCTCTGCGGCCGAGTTGGGGAAGGAGGGGGGGAGGGGCAGACTCCCTGACAGCCGGGCGATGCGCGCGCGCCGGCGGCTCGGCGGCACAGGTCGCGAGTGGGGGAGGCCCGGCCAGCAGGTGGACACGCGGGCACCGCCAGCTCGGCGGCAGAGTGAGGAAAGGGGGGGCGGGGCAGACACCTCGACAGCCGGGCGATGCGCGCGCGCTGGCGGCTCGTCACCAGAGGTCGCGAGTGCGAGAGGCCCGGCCGGCAGGTGGACACGGGGGCACCGCCGGCTCGGCGGCAGAGTCAGGGAAGTGGGGGGAGGGGATAGAGCCCCGTCGGGCTCGTCGACCCGCGGCTCCTGGCGGCTCTGCGGCCGAGTTGGGGAAGGAGGGGGGGAGGGGCAGACTCCCTGACAGCCGGGCGATGCGCGCGCGCCGGCGGCTCGGCGGCACAGGTCGCGAGTGGGGGAGGCCCGGCCGGCAGGTGGACACGCGGGCACCGCCAGCTCGGCGGCAGAGTGAGGAAAGGGGGGGCGGGGCAGACACCTCGACAGCCGGGCGACGCGCGCGCGCTGGCGGCTCGTCACCAGAGGTCGGGAGTGCGAGAGGCCAGGCCGGCAGGTGGACACGCGGGCACCCGCAGCTCGTCGGCAGGGTTAGGGAAGGGGGGGAGGGGATAGAGCCCCGTCCGGCTGGTCGACCCGCGGGCACTGCCAGGCGGGCGACGGGCGCGCGCTGGCGGCTGGGCGGGCGAGGTCGCCAGTGGGAGAGGCCCGGCCGGCAGGTGCCCGCGGGCAACGCCAGCTGGGCGGCAGAGTGAGGGGAGGAGCGGGGGAGGGGCAGACAGCCTGACAGCCGGGCGACGGGCGCGCGCTGGCGGCTCGGCGGGCGAGGTCGCGAGTGGGAGAGCCCCGGTCGCAGGTGGCCCCGCGGGCACCCGCAGCTCGTCGACAGAGTTAGGGAAGTGGGGGGAGGGGATAGAGCCCCGTCGGGCTCGTCGACCCGCGGCTCCTGGCGGCTCTGCGGCCGAGTTAGGGAAGGAGGGGGGGAGGGGCAGACTCCCTGACAGCCGGGCGATGCGCGCGCGCCGGCGGCTCGGCGGCACAGGTCGCGAGTGGGGGAGGCCCGGCCGGCAGGTGGACACGCGGGCACCGCCAGCTCGGCGGCAGAGTGAGGAAAGGGGGGGGAGGGGCAGACACCTAGACAGCCGGGCGACGCGCGCGCGCCGGCGGCTCGTGACCAGAGGTCGCGTGTATGGGAGCACCGGCCGGCAGGTGGACCCGCGGGCACCGCCAGCTCGGCGGCAGAGTGAGGGAAGGAGGGGGAGGGGCGGATTCCAAGCCAGGCGGGCGACGCGCGCGCGCTGGCGTCTCGTCACCAGAGATCGCGAGTGCGAGAGGCCCGGCCGGCAGGTGGACACGCGGGCACCGCCGGCTCGGCGGCAGAGTCAGGGAAGTGGGGGGAGGGGATAGAGCCCCGTCGGGCTCGTCGACCCGCGGCTCCTGGTGGCTCTGCGGCCGAGTTGGGGAAGGAGGGGGGGAGGGGCAGACTCCCTGACAGCCGGGCGATGCGCGCGCGCCGGCGGCTCGGCGGCACAGGTCGCGAGTGGGGGAGGCCCGGCCGGCAGGTGGACACGCGGGCACCGCCAGCTCGGCGGCAGAGTGAGGAAAGGGGGGGCGGGGCAGACACCTCGACAGCCGGGCGACGCGCGCGCGCTGGCGGCTCGTCACCAGAGGTCGCGAGTGCGAGAGGCCCGGCCGGCAGGTGGACACGGGGGCACCGCCGGCTCGGCGGCAGAGTCAGGGAAGTGGGGGGAGGGGATAGAGCCCCGTCGGGCTCGTCGACCCGCGGCTCCTGGCGGCTCTGCGGCCGAGTTGGGGAAGGAGGGGGGGAGGGGCAGACTCCCTGACAGCCGGGCGATGCGCGCGCGCCGGCGGCTCGGCGGCACAGGTCGCGAGTGGGGGAGGCCCGGCCGGCAGGTGGACACGCGGGCACCGCCAGCTCGGCGGCAGAGTGAGGAAAGGGGGGGCGGGGCAGACACCTCGACAGCCGGGCGACGCGCGCGCGCTGGCGGCTCGTCACCAGAGGTCGCGAGTGCGACAGGCCCGGCCGGCAGGTGGACACGCGGGCACCCGCAGCTCGTCGGCAGGGTTAGGGAAGGGGGGGGAGGGGATAGAGCCCCGTCCGGCTGGTCGACCCGCGGGCACTGCCAGGCGGGCGACGGGCGCGCGCTGGCGGCTGGGCGGGCGAGGTCGCCAGTGGGAGAGGCCCGGCCGGCAGGTGCCCGCGGGCAACGCCAGCTGGGCGGCAGAGTGAGGGGAGGAGCGGGGGAGGGGCAGACAGCCTGACAGCCGGGCGACGGGCGCGCGCTGGCGGCTCGGCGGGCGAGGTCGCGAGTGGGAGAGCCCCGGTCGCAGGTGGCCCCGCGGGCACCCGCAGCTCGTCGACAGAGTTAGGGAAGTGGGGGGAGGGGATAGAGCCCCGTCGGGCTCGTCGACCCGCGGCTCCTGGCGGCTCTGCGGCCGAGTTAGGGAAGGAGGGGGGGAGGGGCAGACTCCCTGACAGCCGGGCGATGCGCGCGCGCCGGCGGCTCGGCGGCACAGGTCGCGAGTGGGGGAGGCCCGGCCGGCAGGTGGACACGCGGGCACCGCCAGCTCGGCGGCAGAGTGAGGAAAGGGGGGGGAGGGGCAGACACCTAGACAGCCGGGCGACGCGCGCGCGCCGGCGGCTCGTGACCAGAGGTCGCGTGTAGGGGAGCACCGGCCGGCAGGTGGACCCGCGGGCACCGCCAGCTCGGCGGCAGAGTGAGGGAAGGAGGGGGAGGGGCGGATTCCAAGCCAGGCGGGCGACGCGCGCGCGCTGGCGTCTCGTCACCAGAGATCGCGAGTGCGAGAGGCCCGGCCGGCAGGTGGACACGCGGGCACCGCCGGCTCGGCGGCAGAGTCAGGGAAGTGGGGGGAGGGGATAGAGCCCCGTCGGGCTCGTCGACCCGCGGCTCCTGGCGGCTCTGCGGCCGAGTTGGGGAAGGAGGGGGGAGGGGCAGACTCCCTGACAGCCGGGCGATGCGCGCGCGCCGGCGGCTCGGCGGCACAGGTCGCGAGTGGGGGAGGCCCGGCCGGCAGGTGGACACGCGGGCACCGCCAGCTCGGCGGCAGAGTGAGGAAAGGGGGGGCGGGGCAGACACCTCGACTGCCGGGCGACGCGCGCGCGCTGGCGGCTCGTCACCAGAGGTCGCGAGTGCGAGAGGCCCGGCCGGCAGGTGGACACGGGGGCACCGCCGGCTCGGCGGCAGAGTCAGGGAAGTGGGGGGAGGGGATAGAGCCCCGTCGGGCTCGTCGACCCGCGGCTCCTGGCGGCTCTGCGGCCGAGTTGGGGAAGGAGGGGGGGAGGGGCAGACTCCCTGACAGCCGGGCGATGCGCGCGCGCCGGCGGCTCGGCGGCACAGGTCGCGAGTGGGGGAGGCCCGGCCGGCAGGTGGACACGCGGGCACCGCCAGCTCGGCGGCAGAGTGAGGAAAGGGGGGGCGGGGCAGACACCTCGACAGCCGGGCGACGCGCGCGCGCTGGCGGCTCGTCACCAGAGGTCGCGAGTGCGACAGGCCCGGCCGGCAGGTGGACACGCGGGCACCCGCAGCTCGTCGGCAGGGTTAGGGAAGGGGGGGGAGGGGATAGAGCCCCGTCCGGCTGGTCGACCCGCGGGCACTGCCAGGCGGGCGACGGGCGCGCGCTGGCGGCTGGGCGGGCGAGGTCGCCAGTGGGAGAGGCCCGGCCGGCAGGTGCCCGCGGGCAACGCCAGCTGGGCGGCAGAGTGAGGGGAGGAGCGGGGGAGGGGCAGACAGCCTGACAGCCGGGCGACGGGCGCGCGCTGGCGGCTCGGCGGGCGAGGTCGCGAGTGGGAGAGCCCCGGTCGCAGGTGGCCCCGCGGGCACCCGCAGCTCGTCGACAGAGTTAGGGAAGTGGGGGGAGGGGATAGAGCCCCGTCGGGCTCGTCGACCCGCGGCTCCTGGCGGCTCTGCGGCCGAGTTAGGGAAGGAGGGGGGGAGGGGCAGACTCCCTGACAGCCGGGCGATGCGCGCGCGCCGGCGGCTCGGCGGCACAGGTCGCGAGTGGGGGAGGCCCGGCCGGCAGGTGGACACGCGGGCACCGCCAGCTCGGCGGCAGAGTGAGGAAAGGGGGGGGAGGGGCAGACACCTAGACAGCCGGGCGACGCGCGCGCGCCGGCGGCTCGTGACCAGAGGTCGCGTGTAGGGGAGCAACGGCCGGCAGGTGGACCCGCGGGCACCGCCAGCTCGGCGGCAGAGTGAGGGAAGGAGGGGGAGGGGCGGATTCCAAGCCAGGCGGGCGACGCGCGCGCGCTGGCGTCTCGTCACCAGAGATCGCGAGAGCGAGAGGCCCGGCCGGCAGGTGGACACGCGGGCACCGCCGGCTCGGCGGCAGAGTCAGGGAAGTGGGGGGAGGGGATAGAGCCCCGTTGGGCTCGTCGACCCGCGGCTCCTGGCGGCTCTGCGGCCGAGTTGGGGAAGGAGGGGGGGAGGGGCAGACTCCCTGACAGCCGGGCGATGCGCGCGCGCCGGCGGCTCGGCGGCACAGGTCGCGAGTGGGGGAGGCCCGGCCGGCAGGTGGACACGCGGGCACCGCCAGCTCGGCGGCAGAGTGAGGAAAGGGGGGGCGGGGCAGACACCTCGACAGCCGGGCGATGCGCGCGCGCTGGCGGCTCGTCACCAGAGGTCGCGAGTGCGAGAGGCCCGGCCGGCAGGTGGACACGGGGGCACCGCCGGCTCGGCGGCAGAGTCAGGGAAGTGGGGGGAGGGGATAGAGCCCCGTCGGGCTCGTCGACCCGCGGCTCCTGGCGGCTCTGCGGCCGAGTTGGGGAAGGAGGGGGGGAGGGGCAGACTCCCTGACAGCCGGGCGATGCGCGCGCGCCGGCGGCTCGGCGGCACAGGTCGCGAGTGGGGGAGGCCCGGCCGGCAGGTGGACACGCGGGCACCGCCAGCTCGGCGGCAGAGTGAGGAAAGGGGGGGCGGGGCAGACACCTCGACAGCCGGGCGACGCGCGCGCGCTGGCGGCTCGTCACCAGAGGTCGCGAGTGCGAGAGGCCAGGCCGGCAGGTGGACACGCGGGCACCCGCAGCTCGTCGGCAGGGTTAGGGAAGGGGGGGAGGGGATAGAGCCCCGTCCGGCTGGTCGACCCGCGGGCACTGCCAGGCGGGCGACGGGCGCGCGCTGGCGGCTGGGCGGGCGAGGTCGCCAGTGGGAGAGGCCCGGCCGGCAGGTGCCCGCGGGCAACGCCAGCTGGGCGGCAGAGTGAGGGGAGGAGCGGGGGAGGGGCAGACAGCCTGACAGCCGGGCGACGGGCGCGCGCTGGCGGCTCGGCGGGCGAGGTCGCGAGTGGGAGAGCCCCGGTCGCAGGTGGACCCGCGGGCACCCGCAGCTCGTCGACAGAGTTAGGGAAGTGGGGGGAGGGGATAGAGCCCCGTCGGGCTCGTCGACCCGCGGCTCCTGGCGGCTCTGCGGCCGAGTTAGGGAAGGAGGGGGGGAGGGGCAGACTCCCTGACAGCCGGGCGATGCGCGCGCGCCGGCGGCTCGGCGGCACAGGTCGCGAGTGGGGGAGGCCCGGCCGGCAGGTGGACACGCGGGCACCGCCAGCTCGGCGGCAGAGTGAGGAAAGGGGGGGGAGGGGCAGACACCTAGACAGCCGGGCGACGCGCGCGCGCCGGCGGCTCGTGACCAGAGGTCGCGTGTAGGGGAGCAACGGCCGGCAGGTGGACCCGCGGGCACCGCCAGCTCGGCGGCAGAGTGAGGGAAGGAGGGGGAGGGGCGGATTCCAAGCCAGGCGGGCGACGCGCGCGCGCTGGCGTCTCGTCACCAGAGATCGCGAGTGCGAGAGGCCCGGCCGGCAGGTGGACACGCGGGCACCGCCGGCTCGGCGGCAGAGTCAGGGAAGTGGGGGGAGGGGATAGAGCCCCGTAGGGCTCGTCGACCCGCGGCTCCTGGCGGCTCTGCGGCCGAGTTGGGGAAGGAGGGGGGGAGGGGCAGACTCCCTGACAGCCGGGCGATGCGCGCGCGCCGGCGGCTCGGCGACACAGGTCGCGAGTGGGGGAGGCCCGGCCGGCAGGTGGACACGCGGGCACCGCCAGCTCGGCGGCAGAGTGAGGAAAGGGGGGGCGGGGCAGACACCTCGACAGCCGGGCGATGCGCGCGCGCTGGCGGCTCGTCACCAGAGGTCGCGAGTGCGAGAGGCCCGGCCGGCAGGTGGACACGGGGGCACCGCCGGCTCGGCGGCAGAGTCAGGGAAGTGGGGGGAGGGGATAGAGCCCCGTCGGGCTCGTCGACCCGCGGCTCCTGGCGGCTCTGCGGCCGAGTTGGGGAAGGAGGGGGGGAGGGGCAGACTCCCTGACAGCCGGGCGATGCGCGCGCGCCGGCGGCTCGGCGGCACAGGTCGCGAGTGGGGGAGGCCCGGCCGGCAGGTGGACACGCGGGCACCGCCAGCTCGGCGGCAGAGTGAGGAAAGGGGGGGCGGGGCAGACACCTCGACAGCCGGGCGACGCGCGCGCGCTGGCGGCTCGTCACCAGAGGTCGCGAGTGCGAGAGGCCAGGCCGGCAGGTGGACACGCGGGCACCCGCAGCTCGTCGGCAGGGTTAGGGAAGGGGGGGAGGGGATAGAGCGCCGTCCGGCTGGTCGACCCGCGGGCACTGCCAGGCGGGCGACGGGCGCGCGCTGGCGGCTGGGCGGGCGAGGTCGCCAGTGGGAGAGGCCCGGCCGGCAGGTGCCCGCGGGCAACGCCAGCTGGGCGGCAGAGTGAGGGGAGGAGCGGGGGAGGGGCAGACAGCCTGACAGCCGGGCGACGGGCGCGCGCTGGCGGCTCGGCGGGCGAGGTCGCGAGTGGGAGAGCCCCGGTCGCAGGTGGCCCCGCGGGCACCCGCAGCTCGTCGACAGAGTTAGGGAAGTGGGGGGAGGGGATAGAGCCCCGTCGGGCTCGTCGACCCGCGGCTCCTGGCGGCTCTGCGGCCGAGTTAGGGAAGGAGGGGGGGAGGGGCAGACTCCCTGACAGCCGGGCGATGCGCGCGCGCCGGCGGCTCGGCGGCACAGGTCGCGAGTGGGGGAGGCCCGGCCGGCAGGTGGACACGCGGGCACCGCCAGCTCGGCGGCAGAGTGAGGAAAGGGGGGGGAGGGGCAGACACCTAGACAGCCGGGCGACGCGCGCGCGCCGGCGGCTCGTGACCAGAGGTCGCGTGTAGGGGAGCAACGGCCGGCAGGTGGACCCGCGGGCACCGCCAGCTCGGCGGCAGAGTGAGGGAAGGAGGGGGAGGGGCGGATTCCAAGCCAGGCGGGCGACGCGCGCGCGCTGGCGGCTCGTCACCAGAGGTCGCGAGTGCGAGAGGCCCGGCCGGCAGGTGGACACGGGGGCACCGCCGGCTCGGCGGCAGAGTCAGGGAAGTGGGGGGAGGGGATAGAGCCCCGTCGGGCTCGTCGACCCGCGGCTCCTGGCGGCTCTGCGGCCGAGTTGGGGAAGGAGGGGGGGAGGGGCAGACTCCCTGACAGCCGGGCGATGCGCGCGCGCCGGCGGCTCGGCGGCACAGGTCGCGAGTGGGGGAGGCCCGGCCGGCAGGTGGACACGCGGGCACCGCCAGCTCGGCGGCAGAGTGAGGAAAGGGGGGGCGGGGCAGACACCTCGACAGCCGGGCGACGCGCGCGCGCTGGCGGCTCGTCACCAGAGGTCGGGAGTGCGAGAGGCCAGGCCGGCAGGTGGACACGCGGGCACCCGCAGCTCGTCGGCAGGGTTAGGGAAGGGGGGGAGGGGATAGAGCCCCGTCCGGCTGGTCGACCCGCGGGCACTGCCAGGCGGGCGACGGGCGCGCGCTGGCGGCTGGGCGGGCGAGGTCGCCAGTGGGAGAGGCCCGGCCGGCAGGTGCCCGCGGGCAACGCCAGCTGGGCGGCAGAGTGAGGGGAGGAGCGGGGGAGGGGCAGACAGCCTGACAGCCGGGCGACGGGCGCGCGCTGGCGGCTCGGCGGGCGAGGTCGCGAGTGGGAGAGCCCCGGTCGCAGGTGGCCCCGCGGGCACCCGCAGCTCGTCGACAGAGTTAGGGAAGTGGGGGGAGGGGATAGAGCCCCGTCGGGCTCGTCGACCCGCGGCTCCTGGCGGCTCTGCGGCCGAGTTAGGGAAGGAGGGGGGGAGGGGCAGACTCCCTGACAGCCGGGCGATGCGCGCGCGCCGGCGGCTCGGCGGCACAGGTCGCGAGTGGGGGAGGCCCGGCCGGCAGGTGGACACGCGGGCACCGCCAGCTCGGCGGCAGAGTGAGGAAAGGGGGGGGAGGGGCAGACACCTAGACAGCCGGGCGACGCGCGCGCGCCGGCGGCTCGTGACCAGAGGTCGCGTGTAGGGGAGCAACGGCCGGCAGGTGGACCCGCGGGCACCGCCAGCTCGGCGGCAGAGTGAGGGAAGGAGGGGGAGGGGCGGATTCCAAGCCAGGCGGGCGACGCGCGCGCGCTGGCGTCTCGTCACCAGAGATCGCGAGTGCGAGAGGCCCGGCCGGCAGGTGGACACGCGGGCACCGCCGGCTCGGCGGCAGAGTCAGGGAAGTGGGGGGAGGGGATAGAGCCCCGTCGGGCTCGTCGACCCGCGGCTCCTGGCGGCTCTGCGGCCGAGTTGGGGAAGGAGGGGGGGAGGGGCAGACTCCCTGACAGCCGGGCGATGCGCGCGCGCCGGCGGCTCGGCGGCACAGGTCGCGAGTGGGGGAGGCCCGGCCGGCAGGTGGACACGCGGGCACCGCCAGCTCGGCGGCAGAGTGAGGAAAGGGGGGGCGGGGCAGACACCTCGACAGCCGGGCGATGCGCGCGCGCTGGCGGCTCGTCACCAGAGGTCGCGAGTGCGAGAGGCCCGGCCGGCAGGTGGACACGGGGGCACCGCCGGCTCGGCGGCAGAGTCAGGGAAGTGGGGGGAGGGGATAGAGCCCCGTCGGGCTCGTCGACCCGCGGCTCCTGGCGGCTCTGCGGCCGAGTTGGGGAAGGAGGGGGGGAGGGGCAGACTCCCTGACAGCCGGGCGATGCGCGCGCGCCGGCGGCTCGGCGGCACAGGTCGCGAGTGGGGGAGGCCCGGCCGGCAGGTGGACACGCGGGCACCGCCAGCTCGGCGGCAGAGTGAGGAAAGGGGGGGCGGGGCAGACACCTCGACAGCCGGGCGACGCGCGCGCGCTGGCGGCTCGTCACCAGAGGTCGGGAGTGCGAGAGGCCAGGCCGGCAGGTGGACACGCGGGCACCCGCAGCTCGTCGGCAGGGTTAGGGAAGGGGGGGAGGGGATAGAGCCCCGTCCGGCTGGTCGACCCGCGGGCACTGCCAGGCGGGCGACGGGCGCGCGCTGGCGGCTGGGCGGGCGAGGTCGCCAGTGGGAGAGGCCCGGCCGGCAGGTGCCCGCGGGCAACGCCAGCTGGGCGGCAGAGTGAGGGGAGGAGCGGGGGAGGGGCAGACAGCCTGACAGCCGGGCAACGGGCGCGCGCTGGCGGCTCGGCGGGCGAGGTCGCGAGTGGGAGAGCCCCGGTCGCAGGTGGCCCCGCGGGCACCCGCAGCTCGTCGACAGAGTTAGGGAAGTGGGGGGAGGGGATAGAGCCCCGTCGGGCTCGTCGACCCGCGGCTCCTGGCGGCTCTGCGGCCGAGTTAGGGAAGGAGGGGGGGAGGGGCAGACTCCCTGACAGCCGGGCGATGCGCGCGCGCCGGCGGCTCGGCGGCACAGGTCGCGAGTGGGGGAGGCCCGGCCGGCAGGTGGACACGCGGGCACCGCCAGCTCGGCGGCAGAGTGAGGAAAGGGGGGGGAGGGGCAGACACCTAGACAGCCGGGCGACGCGCGCGCGCCGGCGGCTCGTGACCAGAGGTCGCGTGTAGGGGAGCAACGGCCGGCAGGTGGACCCGCGGGCACCGCCAGCTCGGCGGCAGAGTGAGGGAAGGAGGGGGAGGGGCGGATTCCAAGCCAGGCGGGCGACGCGCGCGCGCTGGCGTCTCGTCACCAGAGATCGCGAGTGCGAGAGGCCCGGCCGGCAGGTGGACACGCGGGCACCGCCGGCTCGGCGGCAGAGTCAGGGAAGTGGGGGGAGGGGATAGAGCCCCGTCGGGCTCGTCGACCCGCGGCTCCTGGCGGCTCTGCGGCCGAGTTGGGGAAGGAGGGGGGGAGGGGCAGACTCCCTGACAGCCGGGCGATGCGCGCGCGCCGGCGGCTCGGCGGCACAGGTCGCGAGTGGGGGAGGCCCGGCCGGCAGGTGGACACGCGGGCACCGCCAGCTCGGCGGCAGAGTGAGGAAAGGGGGGGCGGGGCAGACACCTCGACAGCCGGGCGATGCGCGCGCGCTGGCGGCTCGTCACCAGAGGTCGCGAGTGCGAGAGGCCCGGCCGGCAGGTGGACACGGGGGCACCGCCGGCTCGGCGGCAGAGTCAGGGAAGTGGGGGGAGGGGATAGAGCCCCGTCGGGCTCGTCGACCCGCGGCTCCTGGCGGCTCTGCGGCCGAGTTGGGGAAGGAGGGGGGGAGGGGCAGACTCCCTGACAGCCGGGCGATGCGCGCGCGCCGGCGGCTCGGCGGCACAGGTCGCGAGTGGGGGAGGCCCGGCCGGCAGGTGGACACGCGGGCACCGCCAGCTCGGCGGCAGAGTGAGGAAAGGGGGGGCGGGGCAGACACCTCGACAGCCGGGCGACGCGCGCGCGCTGGCGGCTCGTCACCAGAGGTCGGGAGTGCGAGAGGCCAGGCCGGCAGGTGGACACGCGGGCACCCGCAGCTCGTCGGCAGGGTTAGGGAAGGGGGGGAGGGGATAGAGCCCCGTCCGGCTGGTCGACCCGCGGGCACTGCCAGGCGGGCGACGGGCGCGCGCTGGCGGCTGGGCGGGCGAGGTCGCCAGTGGGAGAGGCCCGGCCGGCAGGTGCCCGCGGGCAACGCCAGCTGGGCGGCAGAGTGAGGGGAGGAGCGGGGGAGGGGCAGACAGCCTGACAGCCGGGCGACGGGCGCGCGCTGGCGGCTCGGCGGGCGAGGTCGCGAGTGGGAGAGCCCCGGTCGCAGGTGGCCCCGCGGGCACCCGCAGCTCGTCGACAGAGTTAGGGAAGTGGGGCGAGGGGATAGAGCCCCGTCGGGCTCGTCGACCCGCGGCTCCTGGCGGCTCTGCGGCCGAGTTAGGGAAGGAGGGGGGGAGGGGCAGACTCCCTGACAGCCGGGCGATGCGCGCGCGCCGGCGGCTCGGCGGCACAGGTCGCGAGTGGGGGAGGCCCGGCCGGCAGGTGGACACGCGGGCACCGCCAGCTCGGCGGCAGAGTGAGGAAAGGGGGGGGAGGGGCAGACACCTAGACAGCCGGGCGACGCGCGCGCGCCGGCGGCTCGTGACCAGAGGTCGCGTGTAGGGGAGCAACGGCCGGCAGGTGGACCCGCGGGCACCGCCAGCTCGGCGGCAGAGTGAGGGAAGGAGGGGGAGGGGCGGATTCCAAGCCAGGCGGGCGACGCGCGCGCGCTGGCGTCTCGTCACCAGAGATCGCGAGTGCGAGAGGCCCGGCCGGCAGGTGGACACGCGGGCACCGCCGGCTCGGCGGCAGAGTCAGGGAAGTGGGGGGAGGGGATAGAGCCCCGTCGGGCTCGTCGACCCGCGGCTCCTGGCGGCTCTGCGGCCGAGTTGGGGAAGGAGGGGGGGAGGGGCAGACTCCCTGACAGCCGGGCGATGCGCGCGCGCCGGCGGCTCGGCGGCACAGGTCGCGAGTGGGGGAGGCCCGGCCGGCAGGTGGACACGCGGGCACCGCCAGCTCGGCGGCAGAGTGAGGAAAGGGGGGGCGGGGCAGACACCTCGACAGCCGGGCGATGCGCGCGCGCTGGCGGCTCGTCACCAGAGGTCGCGAGTGCGAGAGGCCCGGCCGGCAGGTGGACACGGGGGCACCGCCGGCTCGGCGGCAGAGTCAGGGAAGTGGGGGGAGGGGATAGAGCCCCGTCGGGCTCGTCGACCCGCGGCTCCTGGCGGCTCTGCGGCCGAGTTGGGGAAGGAGGGGGGGAGGGGCAGACTCCCTGACAGCCGGGCGATGCGCGCGCGCCGGCGGCTCGGCGGCACAGGTCGCGAGTGGGGGAGGCCCGGCCGGCAGGTGGACACGCGGGCACCGCCAGCTCGGCGGCAGAGTGAGGAAAGGGGGGGCGGGGCAGACACCTCGACAGCCGGGCGACGCGCGCGCGCTGGCGGCTCGTCACCAGAGGTCGCGAGTGCGAGAGGCCAGGCCGGCAGGTGGACACGCGGGCACCCGCAGCTCGTCGGCAGGGTTAGGGAAGGGGGGGAGGGGATAGAGCCCCGTCCGGCTGGTCGACCCGCGGGCACTGCCAGGCGGGCGACGGGCGCGCGCTGGCGGCTGGGCGGGCGAGGTCGCCAGTGGGAGAGGCCCGGCCGGCAGGTGCCCGCGGGCAACGCCAGCTGGGCGGCAGAGTGAGGGGAGGAGCGGGGGAGGGGCAGACAGCCTGACAGCCGGGCGACGGGCGCGCGCTGGCGGCTCGGCGGGCGAGGTCGCGAGTGGGAGAGCCCCGGTCGCAGGTGGCCCCGCGGGCACCCGCAGCTCGTCGACAGAGTTAGGGAAGTGGGGGGAGGGGATAGAGCCCCGTCGGGCTCGTCGACCCGCGGCTCCTGGCGGCTCTGCGGCCGAGTTAGGGAAGGAGGGGGGGAGGGGCAGACTCCCTGACAGCCGGGCGATGCGCGCGCGCCGGCGGCTCGGCGGCACAGGTCGCGAGTGGGGGAGGCCCGGCCGGCAGGTGGACACGCGGGCACCGCCAGCTCGGCGGCAGAGTGAGGAAAGGGGGGGGAGGGGCAGACACCTAGACAGCCGGGCGACGCGCGCGCGCCGGCGGCTCGTGACCAGAGGTCGCGTGTAGGGGAGCAACGGCCGGCAGGTGGACCCGCGGGCACCGCCAGCTCGGCGGCAGAGTGAGGGAAGGAGGGGGAGGGGCGGATTCCAAGCCAGGCGGGCGACGCGCGCGCGCTGGCGTCTCGTCACCAGAGATCGCGAGTGCGAGAGGCCCGGCCGGCAGGTGGACACGCGGGCACCGCCGGCTCGGCGGCAGAGTCAGGGAAGTGGGGGGAGGGGATAGAGCCCCGTCGGGCTCGTCGACCCGCGGCTCCTGGCGGCTCTGCGGCCGAGTTGGGGAAGGAGGGGGGGAGGGGCAGACTCCCTGACAGCCGGGCGATGCGCGCGCGCCGGCGGCTCGGCGGCACAGGTCGCGAGTGGGGGAGGCCCGGCCGGCAGGTGGACACGCGGGCACCGCCAGCTCGGCGGCAGAGTGAGGAAAGGGGGGGCGGGGCAGACACCTCGACAGCCGGGCGACGCGCGCGCGCTGGCGGCTCGTCACCAGAGGTCGCGAGTGCGAGAGGCCCGGCCGGCAGGTGGACACGGGGGCACCGCCGGCTCGGCGGCAGAGTCAGGGAAGTGGGGGGAGGGGATAGAGCCCCGTCGGGCTCGTCGACCCGCGGCTCCTGGCGGCTCTGCGGCCGAGTTGGGGAAGGAGGGGGGGAGGGGCAGACTCCCTGACAGCCGGGCGATGCGCGCGCGCCGGCGGCTCGGCGGCACAGGTCGCGAGTGGGGGAGGCCCGGCCGGCAGGTGGACACGCGGGCACCGCCAGCTCGGCGGCAGAGTGAGGAAAGGGGGGGCGGGGCAGACACCTCGACAGCCGGGCGACGCGCGCGCGCTGGCGGCTCGTCACCAGAGGTCGGGAGTGCGAGAGGCCAGGCCGGCAGGTGGACACGCGGGCACCCGCAGCTCGTCGGCAGGGTTAGGGAAGGGGGGGAGGGGATAGAGCCCCGTCCGGCTGGTCGACCCGCGGGCACTGCCAGGCGGGCGACGGGCGCGCGCTGGCGGCTGGGCGGGCGAGGTCGCCAGTGGGAGAGGCCCGGCCGGCAGGTGCCCGCGGGCAACGCCAGCTGGGCGGCAGAGTGAGGGGAGGAGCGGGGGAGGGGCAGACAGCCTGACAGCCAGGCGACGGGCGCGCGCTGGCGGCTCGGCGGGCGAGGTCGCGAGTGGGAGAGCCCCGGTCGCAGGTGGCCCCGCGGGCACCCGCAGCTCGTCGACAGAGTTAGGGAAGTGGGGGGAGGGGATAGAGCCCCGTCGGGCTCGTCGACCCGCGGCTCCTGGCGGCTCTGCGGCCGAGTTAGGGAAGGAGGGGGGGAGGGGCAGACTCCCTGACAGCCGGGCGATGCGCGCGCGCCGGCGGCTCGGCGGCACAGGTCGCGAGTGGGGGAGGCCCGGCCGGCAGGTGGACACGCGGGCACCGCCAGCTCGGCGGCAGAGTGAGGAAAGGGGGGGGAGGGGCAGACACCTAGACAGCCGGGCGACGCGCGCGCGCCGGCGGCTCGTGACCAGAGGTCGCGTGTAGGGGAGCAACGGCCGGCAGGTGGACCCGCGGGCACCGCCAGCTCGGCGGCAGAGTGAGGGAAGGAGGGGGAGGGGCGGATTCCAAGCCAGGCGGGCGACGCGCGCGCGCTGGCGTCTCGTCACCAGAGATCGCGAGTGCGAGAGGCCCGGCCGGCAGGTGGACACGCGGGCACCGCCGGCTCGGCGGCAGAGTCAGGGAAGTGGGGGGAGGGGATAGAGCCCCGTCGGGCTCGTCGACCCGCGGCTCCTGGCGGCTCTGCGGCCGAGTTGGGGAAGGAGGGGGGGAGGGGCAGACTCCCTGACAGCCGGGCGATGCGCGCGCGCCGGCGGCTCGGCGGCACAGGTCGCGAGTGGGGGAGGCCCGGCCGGCAGGTGGACACGCGGGCACCGCCAGCTCGGCGGCAGAGTGAGGAAAGGGGGGGCGGGGCAGACACCTCGACAGCCGGGCGATGCGCGCGCGCTGGCGGCTCGTCACCAGAGGTCGCGAGTGCGAGAGGCCCGGCCGGCAGGTGGACACGGGGGCACCGCCGGCTCGGCGGCAGAGTCAGGGAAGTGGGGGGAGGGGATAGAGCCCCGTCGGGCTCGTCGACCCGCGGCTCCTGGCGGCTCTGCGGCCGAGTTGGGGAAGGAGGGGGGGAGGGGCAGACTCCCTGACAGCCGGGCGATGCGCGCGCGCCGGCGGCTCGGCGGCACAGGTCGCGAGTGGGGGAGGCCCGGCCGGCAGGTGGACACGCGGGCACCGCCAGCTCGGCGGCAGAGTGAGGAAAGGGGGGGCGGGGCAGACACCTCGACAGCCGGGCGACGCGCGCGCGCTGGCGGCTCGTCACCAGAGGTCGGGAGTGCGAGAGGCCAGGCCGGCAGGTGGACACGCGGACACCCGCAGCTCGTCGGCAGGGTTAGGGAAGGGGGGGAGGGGATAGAGCCCCGTCCGGCTGGTCGACCCGCGGGCACTGCCAGGCGGGCGACGGGCGCGCGCTGGCGGCTGGGCGGGCGAGGTCGCCAGTGGGAGAGGCCCGGCCGGCAGGTGCCCGCGGGCAACGCCAGCTGGGCGGCAGAGTGAGGGGAGGAGCGGGGGAGGGGCAGACAGCCTGACAGCCGGGCGACGGGCGCGCGCTGGCGGCTCGGCGGGCGAGGTCGCGAGTGGGAGAGCCCCGGTCGCAGGTGGCCCCGCGGGCACCCGCAGCTCGTCGACAGAGTTAGGGAAGTGGGGGGAGGGGATAGAGCCCCGTCGGGCTCGTCGACCCGCGGCTCCTGGCGGCTCTGCGGCCGAGTTAGGGAAGGAGGGGGGAGGGGCAGACTCCCTGACAGCCGGGCGATGCGCGCGCGCCGGCGGCTCGGCGGCACAGGTCGCGAGTGGGGGAGGCCCGGCCGGCAGGTGGACACGCGGGCACCGCCAGCTCGGCGGCAGAGTGAGGAAAGGGGGGGGAGGGGCAGACACCTAGACAGCCGGGCGACGCGCGCGCGCCGGCGGCTCGTGACCAGAGGTCGCGTGTAGGGGAGCAACGGCCGGCAGGTGGACCCGCGGGCACCGCCAGCTCGGCGGCAGAGTGAGGGAAGGAGGGGGAGGGGCGGATTCCAAGCCAGGCGGGCGACGCGCGCGCGCTGGCGTCTCGTCACCAGAGATCGCGAGTGCGAGAGGCCCGGCCGGCAGGTGGACACGCGGGCACCGCCGGCTCGGCGGCAGAGTCAGGGAAGTGGGGGGAGGGGATAGAGCCCCGTCGGGCTCGTCGACCCGCGGCTCCTGGCGGCTCTGCGGCCGAGTTGGGGAAGGAGGGGGGGAGGGGCAGACTCCCTGACAGCCGGGCGATGCGCGCGCGCCGGCGGCTCGGCGGCACAGGTCGCGAGTGGGGGAGGCCCGGCCGGCAGGTGGACACGCGGGCACCGCCAGCTCGGCGGCAGAGTGAGGAAAGGGGGGGCGGGGCAGACACCTCGACAGCCGGGCGATGCGCGCGCGCTGGCGGCTCGTCACCAGAGGTCGCGAGTGCGAGAGGCCCGGCCGGCAGGTGGACACGGGGGCACCGCCGGCTCGGCGGCAGAGTCAGGGAAGTGGGGGGAGGGGATAGAGCCCCGTCGGGCTCGTCGACCCGCGGCTCCTGGCGGCTCTGCGGCCGAGTTGGGGAAGGAGGGGGGGAGGGGCAGACTCCCTGACAGCCGGGCGATGCGCGCGCGCCGGCGGCTCGGCGGCACAGGTCGCGAGTGGGGGAGGCCCGGCCGGCAGGTGGACACGCGGGCACCGCCAGCTCGGCGGCAGAGTGAGGAAAGGGGGGGCGGGGCAGACACCTCGACAGCCGGGCGACGCGCGCGCGCTGGCGGCTCGTCACCAGAGGTCGCGAGTGCGAGAGGCCAGGCCGGCAGGTGGACACGCGGGCACCCGCAGCTCGTCGGCAGGGTTAGGGAAGGGGGGGAGGGGATAGAGCCCCGTCCGGCTGGTCGACCCGCGGGCACTGCCAGGCGGGCGACGGGCGCGCGCTGGCGGCTGGGCGGGCGAGGTCGCCAGTGGGAGAGGCCCGGCCGGCAGGTGCCCGCGGGCAACGCCAGCTGGGCGGCAGAGTGAGGGGAGGAGCGGGGGAGGGGCAGACAGCCTGACAGCCGGGCGACGGGCGCGCGCTGGCGGCTCGGCGGGCGAGGTCGCGAGTGGGAGAGCCCCGGTCGCAGGTGGCCCCGCGGGCACCCGCAGCTCGTCGACAGAGTTAGGGAAGTGGGGGGAGGGGATAGAGCCCCGTCGGGCTCGTCGACCCGCGGCTCCTGGCGGCTCTGCGGCCGAGTTAGGGAAGGAGGGGGGGAGGGGCAGACTCCCTGACAGCCGGGCGATGCGCGCGCGCCGGCGGCTCGGCGGCACAGGTCGCGAGTGGGGGAGGCCCGGCCGGCAGGTGGACACGCGGGCACCGCCAGCTCGGCGGCAGAGTGAGGAAAGGGGGGGGAGGGGCAGACACCTAGACAGCCGGGCGACGCGCGCGCGCCGGCGGCTCGTGACCAGAGGTCGCGTGTAGGGGAGCAACGGCCGGCAGGTGGACCCGCGGGCACCGCCAGCTCGGCGGCAGAGTGAGGGAAGGAGGGGGAGGGGCGGATTCCAAGCCAGGCGGGCGACGCGCGCGCGCTGGCGTCTCGTCACCAGAGATCGCGAGTGCGAGAGGCCCGGCCGGCAGGTGGACACGCGGGCACCGCCGGCTCGGCGGCAGAGTCAGGGAAGTGGGGGGAGGGGATAGAGCCCCGTCGGGCTCGTCGACCCGCGGCTCCTGGCGGCTCTGCGGCCGAGTTGGGGAAGGAGGGGGGGAGGGGCAGACTCCCTGACAGCCGGGCGATGCGCGCGCGCCGGCGGCTCGGCGGCACAGGTCGCGAGTGGGGGAGGCCCGGCCGGCAGGTGGACACGCGGGCACCGCCAGCTCGGCGGCAGAGTGAGGAAAGGGGGGGCGGGGCAGACACCTCGACAGCCGGGCGACGCGCGCGCGCTGGCGGCTCGTCACCAGAGGTCGCGAGTGCGAGAGGCCCGGCCGGCAGGTGGACACGGGGGCACCGCCGGCTCGGCGGCAGAGTCAGGGAAGTGGGGGGAGGGGATAGAGCCCCGTCGGGCTCGTCGACCCGCGGCTCCTGGCGGCTCTGCGGCCGAGTTGGGGAAGGAGGGGGGGAGGGGCAGACTCCCTGACAGCCGGGCGATGCGCGCGCGCCGGCGGCTCGGCGGCACAGGTCGCGAGTGGGGGAGGCCCGGCCGGCAGGTGGACACGCGGGCACCGCCAGCTCGGCGGCAGAGTGAGGAAAGGGGGGGCGGGGCAGACACCTCGACAGCCGGGCGACGCGCGCGCGCTGGCGGCTCGTCACCAGAGGTCGGGAGTGCGAGAGGCCAGGCCGGCAGGTGGACACGCGGGCACCCGCAGCTCGTCGGCAGGGTTAGGGAAGGGGGGGAGGGGATAGAGCCCCGTCCGGCTGGTCGACCCGCGGGCACTGCCAGGCGGGCGACGGGCGCGCGCTGGCGGCTGGGCGGGCGAGGTCGCCAGTGGGAGAGGCCCGGCCGGCAGGTGCCCGCGGGCAACGCCAGCTGGGCGGCAGAGTGAGGGGAGGAGCGGGGGAGGGGCAGACAGCCTGACAGCCGGGCGACGGGCGCGCGCTGGCGGCTCGGCGGGCGAGGTCGCGAGTGGGAGAGCCCCGGTCGCAGGTGGCCCCGCGGGCACCCGCAGCTCGTCGACAGAGTTAGGGAAGTGGGGGGAGGGGATAGAGCCCCGTCGGGCTCGTCGACCCGCGGCTCCTGGCGGCTCTGCGGCCGAGTTAGGGAAGGAGGGGGGGAGGGGCAGACTCCCTGACAGCCGGGCGATGCGCGCGCGCCGGCGGCTCGGCGGCACAGGTCGCGAGTGGGGGAGGCCCGGCCGGCAGGTGGACACGCGGGCACCGCCAGCTCGGCGGCAGAGTGAGGAAAGGGGGGAGGGGCAGACACCTAGACAGCCGGGCGACGCGCGCGCGCCGGCGGCTCGTGACCAGAGGTCGCGTGTAGGGGAGCAACGGCCGGCAGGTGGACCCGCGGGCACCGCCAGCTCGGCGGCAGAGTGAGGGAAGGAGGGGGAGGGGCGGATTCCAAGCCAGGCGGGCGACGCGCGCGCGCTGGCGTCTCGTCACCAGAGATCGCGAGTGCGAGAGGCCCGGCCGGCAGGTGGACACGCGGGCACCGCCGGCTCGGCGGCAGAGTCAGGGAAGTGGGGGGAGGGGATAGAGCCCCGTCGGGCTCGTCGACCCGCGGCTCCTGGCGGCTCTGCGGCCGAGTTGGGGAAGGAGGGGGGGAGGGGCAGACTCCCTGACAGCCGGGCGATGCGCGCGCGCCGGCGGCTCGGCGGCACAGGTCGCGAGTGGGGGAGGCCCGGCCGGCAGGTGGACACGCGGGCACCGCCAGCTCGGCGGCAGAGTGAGGAAAGGGGGAGCGGGGCAGACACCTCGACAGCCGGGCGACGCGCGCGCGCTGGCGGCTCGTCACCAGAGGTCGCGAGTGCGAGAGGCCCGGCCGGCAGGTGGACACGGGGGCACCGCCGGCTCGGCGGCAGAGTCAGGGAAGTGGGGGGAGGGGATAGAGCCCCGTCGGGCTCGTCGACCCGCGGCTCCTGGCGGCTCTGCGGCCGAGTTGGGGAAGGAGGGGGGGAGGGGCAGACTCCCTGACAGCCGGGCGATGCGCGCGCGCCGGCGGCTCGGCGGCACAGGTCGCGAGTGGGGGAGGCCCGGCCGGCAGGTGGACACGCGGGCACCGCCAGCTCGGCGGCAGAGTGAGGAAAGGGGGGGCGGGGCAGACACCTCGACAGCCGGGCGACGCGCGCGCGCTGGCGGCTCGTCACCAGAGGTCGGGAGTGCGAGAGGCCAGGCCGGCAGGTGGACACGCGGGCACCCGCAGCTCGTCGGCAGGGTTAGGGAAGGGGGGGAGGGGATAGAGCCCCGTCCGGCTGGTCGACCCGCGGGCACTGCCAGGCGGGCGACGGGCGCGCGCTGGCGGCTGGGCGGGCGAGGTCGCCAGTGGGAGAGGCCCGGCCGGCAGGTGCCCGCGGGCAACGCCAGCTGGGCGGCAGAGTGAGGGGAGGAGCGGGGGAGGGGCAGACAGCCTGACAGCCGGGCGACGGGCGCGCGCTGGCGGCTCGGCGGGCGAGGTCGCGAGTGGGAGAGCCCCGGTCGCAGGTGGCCCCGCGGGCACCCGCAGCTCGTCGACAGAGTTAGGGAAGTGGGGGGAGGGGATAGAGCCCCGTCGGGCTCGTCGACCCGCGGCTCCTGGCGGCTCTGCGGCCGAGTTAGGGAAGGAGGGGGGGAGGGGCAGACTCCCTGACAGCCGGGCGATGCGCGCGCGCCGGCGGCTCGGCGGCACAGGTCGCGAGTGGGGGAGGCCCGGCCGGCAGGTGGACACGCGGGCACCGCCAGCTCGGCGGCAGAGTGAGGAAAGGGGGGGGAGGGGCAGACACCTAGACAGCCGGGCGACGCGCGCGCGCCGGCGGCTCGTGACCAGAGGTCGCGTGTAGGGGAGCAACGGCCGGCAGGTGGACCCGCGGGCACCGCCAGCTCGGCGGCAGAGTGAGGGAAGGAGGGGGAGGGGCGGATTCCAAGCCAGGCGGGCGACGCGCGCGCGCTGGCGTCTCGTCACCAGAGATCGCGAGTGCGAGAGGCCCGGCCGGCAGGTGGACACGCGGGCACCGCCGGCTCGGCGGCAGAGTCAGGGAAGTGGGGGGAGGGGATAGAGCCCCGTCGGGCTCGTCGACCCGCGGCTCCTGGCGGCTCTGCGGCCGAGTTGGGGAAGGAGGGGGGGAGGGGCAGACTCCCTGACAGCCGGGCGATGCGCGCGCGCCGGCGGCTCGGCGGCACAGGTCGCGAGTGGGGGAGGCCCGGCCGGCAGGTGGACACGCGGGCACCGCCAGCTCGGCGGCAGAGTGAGGAAAGGGGGGGCGGGGCAGACACCTCGACAGCCGGGCGATGCGCGCGCGCTGGCGGCTCGTCACCAGAGGTCGCGAGTGCGAGAGGCCCGGCCGGCAGGTGGACACGGGGGCACCGCCGGCTCGGCGGCAGAGTCAGGGAAGTGGGGGGAGGGGATAGAGCCCCGTCGGGCTCGTCGACCCGCGGCTCCTGGCGGCTCTGCGGCCGAGTTGGGGAAGGAGGGGGGGAGGGGCAGACTCCCTGACAGCCGGGCGATGCGCGCGCGCCGGCGGCTCGGCGGCACAGGTCGCGAGTGGGGGAGGCCCGGCCGGCAGGTGGACACGCGGGCACCGCCAGCTCGGCGGCAGAGTGAGGAAAGGGGGGGCGGGGCAGACACCTCGACAGCCGGGCGACGCGCGCGCGCTGGCGGCTCGTCACCAGAGGTCGGGAGTGCGAGAGGCCAGGCCGGCAGGTGGACACGCGGGCACCCGCAGCTCGTCGGCAGGGTTAGGGAAGGGGGGGAGGGGATAGAGCCCCGTCCGGCTGGTCGACCCGCGGGCACTGCCAGGCGGGCGACGGGCGCGCGCTGGCGGCTGTGCGGGCGAGGTCGCCAGTGGGAGAGGCCCGGCCGGCAGGTGCCCGCGGGCAACGCCAGCTGGGCGGCAGAGTGAGGGGAGGAGCGGGGGAGGGGCAGACAGCCTGACAGCCGGGCGACGGGCGCGCGCTGGCGGCTCGGCGGGCGAGGTCGCGAGTGGGAGAGCCCCGGTCGCAGGTGGCCCCGCGGGCACCCGCAGCTCGTCGACAGAGTTAGGGAAGTGGGGGGAGGGGATAGAGCCCCGTCGGGCTCGTCGACCCGCGGCTCCTGGCGGCTCTGCGGCCGAGTTAGGGAAGGAGGGGGGGAGGGGCAGACTCCCTGACAGCCGGGCGATGCGCGCGCGCCGGCGGCTCGGCGGCACAGGTCGCGAGTGGGGGAGGCCCGGCCGGCAGGTGGACACGCGGGCACCGCCAGCTCGGCGGCAGAGTGAGGAAAGGGGGGGGAGGGGCAGACACCTAGACAGCCGGGCGACGCGCGCGCGCCGGCGGCTCGTGACCAGAGGTCGCGTGTAGGGGAGCAACGGCCGGCAGGTGGACCCGCGGGCACCGCCAGCTCGGCGGCAGAGTGAGGGAAGGAGGGGGAGGGGCGGATTCCAAGCCAGGCGGGCGACGCGCGCGCGCTGGCGTCTCGTCACCAGAGATCGCGAGTGCGAGAGGCCCGGCCGGCAGGTGGACACGCGGGCACCGCCGGCTCGGCGGCAGAGTCAGGGAAGTGGGGGGAGGGGATAGAGCCCCGTCGGGCTCGTCGACCCGCGGCTCCTGGCGGCTCTGCGGCCGAGTTGGGGAAGGAGGGGGGAGGGGCAGACTCCCTGACAGCCGGGCGATGCGCGCGCGCCGGCGGCTCGGCGGCACAGGTCGCGAGTGGGGGAGGCCCGGCCGGCAGGTGGACACGCGTGCACCGCCAGCTCGGCGGCAGAGTGAGGAAAGGGGGGGCGGGGCAGACACCTCGACAGCCGGGCGACGCGCGCGCGCTGGCGGCTCGTCACCAGAGGTCGCGAGTGCGAGAGGCCCGGCCGGCAGGTGGACACGGGGGCACCGCCGGCTCGGCGGCAGAGTCAGGGAAGTGGGGGGAGGGGATAGAGCCCCGTCGGGCTCGTCGACCCGCGGCTCCTGGCGGCTCTGCGGCCGAGTTGGGGAAGGAGGGGGGAGGGGCAGACTCCCTGACAGCCGGGCGATGCGCGCGCGCCGGCGGCTCGGCGGCACAGGTCGCGAGTGGGGGAGGCCCGGCCGGCAGGTGGACACGCGGGCACCGCCAGCTCGGCGGCAGAGTGAGGAAAGGGGGGGCGGGGCAGACACCTCGACAGCCGGGCGACGCGCGCGCGCTGGCGGCTCGTCACCAGAGGTCGGGAGTGCGAGAGGCCAGGCCGGCAGGTGGACACGCGGGCACCCGCAGCTCGTCGGCAGGGTTAGGGAAGGGGGGGAGGGGATAGAGCCCCGTCCGGCTGGTCGACCCGCGGGCACTGCCAGGCGGGCGACGGGCGCGCGCTGGCGGCTGGGCGGGCGAGGTCGCCAGTGGGAGAGGCCCGGCCGGCAGGTGCCCGCGGGCAACGCCAGCTGGGCGGCAGAGTGAGGGGAGGAGCGGGGGAGGGGCAGACAGCCTGACAGCCGGGCGACGGGCGCGCGCTGGCGGCTCGGCGGGCGAGGTCGCGAGTGGGAGAGCCCCGGTCGCAGGTGGCCCCGCGGGCACGCGCAGCTCGTCGACAGAGTTAGGGAAGTGGGGGGAGGGGATAGAGCCCCGTCGGGCTCGTCGACCCGCGGCTCCTGGCGGCTCTGCGGCCGAGTTAGGGAAGGAGGGGGGGAGGGGCAGACTCCCTGACAGCCGGGCGATGCGCGCGCGCCGGCGGCTCGGCGGCACAGGTCGCGAGTGGGGGAGGCCCGGCCGGCAGGTGGACACGCGGGCACCGCCAGCTCGGCGGCAGAGTGAGGAAAGGGGGGGGAGGGGCAGACACCTAGACAGCCGGGCGACGCGCGCGCGCCGGCGGCTCGTGACCAGAGGTCGCGTGTAGGGGAGCAACGGCCGGCAGGTGGACCCGCGGGCACCGCCAGCTCGGCGGCAGAGTGAGGGAAGGAGGGGGAGGGGCGGATTCCAAGCCAGGCGGGCGACGCGCGCGCGCTGGCGTCTCGTCACCAGAGATCGCGAGTGCGAGAGGCCCGGCCGGCAGGTGGACACGCGGGCACCGCCGGCTCGGCGGCAGAGTCAGGGAAGTGGGGGGAGGGGATAGAGCCCCGTCGGGCTCGTCGACCCGCGGCTCCTGGCGGCTCTGCGGCCGAGTTGGGGAAGGAGGGGGGGAGGGGCAGACTCCCTGACAGCCGGGCGATGCGCGCGCGCCGGCGGCTCGGCGGCACAGGTCGCGAGTGGGGGAGGCCCGGCCGGCAGGTGGACACGCGGGCACCGCCAGCTCGGCGGCAGAGTGAGGAAAGGGGGGGCGGGGCAGACACCTCGACAGCCGGGCGATGCGCGCGCGCTGGCGGCTCGTCACCAGAGGTCGCGAGTGCGAGAGGCCCGGCCGGCAGGTGGACACGGGGGCACCGCCGGCTCGGCGGCAGAGTCAGGGAAGTGGGGGGAGGGGATAGAGCCCCGTCGGGCTCGTCGACCCGCGGCTCCTGGCGGCTCTGCGGCCGAGTTGGGGAAGGAGGGGGGGAGGGGCAGACTCCCTGACAGCCGGGCGATGCGCGCGCGCCGGCGGCTCGGCGGCACAGGTCGCGAGTGGGGGAGGCCCGGCCGGCAGGTGGACACGCGGGCACCGCCAGCTCGGCGGCAGAGTGAGGAAAGGGGGGGCGGGGCAGACACCTCGACAGCCGGGCGACGCGCGCGCGCTGGCGGCTCGTCACCAGAGGTCGCGAGTGCGAGAGGCCAGGCCGGCAGGTGGACACGCGGGCACCCGCAGCTCGTCGGCAGGGTTAGGGAAGGGGGGGAGGGGATAGAGCCCCGTCCGGCTGGTCGACCCGCGGGCACTGCCAGGCGGGCGACGGGCGCGCGCTGGCGGCTGGGCGGGCGAGGTCGCCAGTGGGAGAGGCCCGGCCGGCAGGTGCCCGCGGGCAACGCCAGCTGGGCGGCAGAGTGAGGGGAGGAGCGGGGGAGGGGCAGACAGCCTGACAGCCGGGCGACGGGCGCGCGCTGGCGGCTCGGCGGGCGAGGTCGCGAGTGGGAGAGCCCCGGTCGCAGGTGGACCCGCGGGCACCCGCAGCTCGTCGACAGAGTTAGGGAAGTGGGGGGAGGGGATAGAGCCCCGTCGGGCTCGTCGACCCGCGGCTCCTGGCGGCTCTGCGGCCGAGTTAGGGAAGGAGGGGGGAGGGGCAGACTCCCTGACAGCCGGGCGATGCGCGCGCGCCGGCGGCTCGGCGGCACAGGTCGCGAGTGGGGGAGGCCCGGCCGGCAGGTGGACACGCGGGCACCGCCAGCTCGGCGGCAGAGTGAGGAAAGGGGGGGGAGGGGCAGACACCTAGACAGCCGGGCGACGCGCGCGCGCCGGCGGCTCGTGACCAGAGGTCGCGTGTAGGGGAGCAACGGCCGGCAGGTGGACCCGCGGGCACCGCCAGCTCGGCGGCAGAGTGAGGGAAGGAGGGGGAGGGGCGGATTCCAAGCCAGGCGGGCGACGCGCGCGCGCTGGCGTTTCGTCACCAGAGATCGCGAGTGCGAGAGGCCCGGCCGGCAGGTGGACACGCGGGCACCGCCGGCTCGGCGGCAGAGTCAGGGAAGTGGGGGGAGGGGATAGAGCCCCGTCGGGCTCGTCGACCCGCGGCTCCTGGCGGCTCTGCGGCCGAGTTGGGGAAGGAGGGGGGGAGGGGCAGACTCCCTGACAGCCGGGCGATGCGCGCGCGCCGGCGGCTCGGCGGCACAGGTCGCGAGTGGGGGAGGCCCGGCCGGCAGGTGGACACGCGGGCACCGCCAGCTCGGCGGCAGAGTGAGGAAAGGGGGGGCGGGGCAGACACCTCGACAGCCGGGCGATGCGCGCGCGCTGGCGGCTCGTCACCAGAGGTCGCGAGTGCGAGAGGCCCGGCCGGCAGGTGGACACGGGGGCACCGCCGGCTCGGCGGCAGAGTCAGGGAAGTGGGGGGAGGGGATAGAGCCCCTTCGGGCTCGTCGACCCGCGGCTCCTGGCGGCTCTGCGGCCGAGTTGGGGAAGGAGGGGGGGAGGGGCAGACTCCCTGACAGCCGGGCGATGCGCGCGCGCCGGCGGCTCGGCGGCACAGGTCGCGAGTGGGGGAGGCCCGGCCGGCAGGTGGACACGCGGGCACCGCCAGCTCGGCGGCAGAGTGAGGAAAGGGGGGGCGGGGCAGACACCTCGACAGCCGGGCGACGCGCGCGCGCTGGCGGCTCGTCACCAGAGGTCGGGAGTGCGAGAGGCCAGGCCGGCAGGTGGACACGCGGGCACCCGCAGCTCGTCGGCAGGGTTAGGGAAGGGGGGGAGGGGATAGAGCCCCGTCCGGCTGGTCGACCCGCGGGCACTGCCAGGCGGGCGACGGGCGCGCGCTGGCGGCTGGGCGGGCGAGGTCGCCAGTGGGAGAGGCCCGGCCGGCAGGTGCCCGCGGGCAACGCCAGCTGGGCGGCAGAGTGAGGGGAGGAGCGGGGGAGGGGCAGACAGCCTGACAGCCGGGCGACGGGCGCGCGCTGGCGGCTCGGCGGGCGAGGTCGCGAGTGGGAGAGCCCCGGTCGCAGGTGGCCCCGCGGGCACCCGCAGCTCGTCGACAGAGTTAGGGAAGTGGGGGGAGGGGATAGAGCCCCGTCGGGCTCGTCGACCCGCGGCTCCTGGCGGCTCTGCGGCCGAGTTAGGGAAGGAGGGGGGGAGGGGCAGACTCCCTGACAGCCGGGCGATGCGCGCGCGCCGGCGGCTCGGCGGCACAGGTCGCGAGTGGGGGAGGCCCGGCCGGCAGGTGGACACGCGGGCACCGCCAGCTCGGCGGCAGAGTGAGGAAAGGGGGGGGAGGGGCAGACACCTAGACAGCCGGGCGACGCGCGCGCGCCGGCGGCTCGTGACCAGAGGTCGCGTGTAGGGGAGCAACGGCCGGCAGGTGGACCCGCGGGCACCGCCAGCTCGGCGGCAGAGTGAGGGAAGGAGGGGGAGGGGCGGATTCCAAGCCAGGCGGGCGACGCGCGCGCGCTGGCGTCTCGTCACCAGAGATCGCGAGTGCGAGAGGCCCGGCCGGCAGGTGGACACGCGGGCACCGCCGGCTCGGCGGCAGAGTCAGGGAAGTGGGGGGAGGGGATAGAGCCCCGTCGGGCTCGTCGACCCGCGGCTCCTGGCGGCTCTGCGGCCGAGTTGGGGAAGGAGGGGGGGAGGGGCAGACTCCCTGACAGCCGGGCGATGCGCGCGCGCCGGCGGCTCGGCGGCACAGGTCGCGAGTGGGGGAGGCCCGGCCGGCAGGTGGACACGCGGGCACCGCCAGCTCGGCGGCAGAGTGAGGAAAGGGGGGGCGGGGCAGACACCTCGACAGCCGGGCGACGCGCGCGCGCTGGCGGCTCGTCACCAGAGGTCGCGAGTGCGAGAGGCCAGGCCGGCAGGTGGACACGCGGGCACCCGCAGCTCGTCGGCAGGGTTAGGGAAGGGGGGGAGGGGATAGAGCCCCGTCCGGCTGGTCGACCCGCGGGCACTGCCAGGCGGGCGACGGGCGCGCGCTGGCGGCTGGGCGGGCGAGGTCGCCAGTGGGAGAGGCCCGGCCGGCAGGTGCCCGCGGGCAACGCCAGCTGGGCGGCAGAGTGAGGGGAGGAGCGGGGGAGGGGCAGACAGCCTGACAGCCGGGCGACGGGCGCGCGCTGGCGGCTCGGCGGGCGAGGTCGCGAGTGGGAGAGCCCCGGTCGCAGGTGGACCCGCGGGCACCCGCAGCTCGTCGACAGAGCTAGGGAAGTGGGGGGAGGTGATAGAGCCCCGTCGGGCTCGTCGACCCGCGGCTCCTGGCGGCTCTGCGGCCGAGTTAGGGAAGGAGGGGGGGAGGGGCAGACTCCCTGACAGCCGGGCGATGCGCGCGCGCCGGCGGCTCGGCGGCACAGGTCGCGAGTGGGGGAGGCCCGGCCGGCAGGTGGACACGCGGGCACCGCCAGCTCGGCGGCAGAGTGAGGAAAGGGGGGGGGAGGGGCAGACACCTAGACAGCCGGGCGACGCGCGCGCGCCGGCGGCTCGTGACCAGAGGTCGCGTGTAGGGGAGCAACGGCCGGCAGGTGGACCCGCGGGCACCGCCAGCTCGGCGGCAGAGTGAGGGAAGGAGGGGGAGGGGCGGATTCCAAGCCAGGCGGGCGACGCGCGCGCGCTGGCGTCTCGTCACCAGAGATCGCGAGTGCGAGAGGCGCGGCCGGCAGGTGGACACGCGGGCACCGCCGGCTCGGCGGCAGAGTCAGGGAAGTGGGGGGAGGGGATAGAGCCCCGTCGGGCTCGTCGACCCGCGGCTCCTGGCGGCTCTGCGGCCGAGTTGGGGAAGGAGGGGGGGAGGGGCAGACTCCCTGACAGCCGGGCGATGCGCGCGCGCCGGCGGCTCGGCGGCACAGGTCGCGAGTGGGGGAGGCCCGGCCAGCAGGTGGACACGCGGGCACCGCCAGCTCGGCGGCAGAGTGAGGAAAGGGGGGGCGGGGCAGACACCTCGACAGCCGGGCGATGCGCGCGCGCTGGCGGCTCGTCACCAGAGGTCGCGAGTGCGAGAGGCCCGGCCGGCAGGTGGACACGGGGGCACCGCCGGCTCGGCGGCAGAGTCAGGGAAGTGGGGGGAGGGGATAGAGCCCCGTCGGGCTCGTCGACCCGCGGCTCCTGGCGGCTCTGCGGCCGAGTTGGGGAAGGAGGGGGGGAGGGGCAGACTCCCTGACAGCCGGGCGATGCGCGCGCGCCGGCGGCTCGGCGGCACAGGTCGCGAGTGGGGGAGGCCCGGCCGGCAGGTGGACACGCGGGCACCGCCAGCTCGGCGGCAGAGTGAGGAAAGGGGGGGCGGGGCAGACACCTCGACAGCCGGGCGACGCGCGCGCGCTGGCGGCTCGTCACCAGAGGTCGGGAGTGCGAGAGGCCAGGCCGGCAGGTGGACACGCGGGCACCCGCAGCTCGTCGGCAGGGTTAGGGAAGGGGGGGAGGGGATAGAGCCCCGTCCGGCTGGTCGACCCGCGGGCACTGCCAGGCGGGCGACGGGCGCGCGCTGGCGGCTGGGCGGGCGAGGTCGCCAGTGGGAGAGGCCCGGCCGGCAGGTGCCCGCGGGCAACGCCAGCTGGGCGGCAGAGTGAGGGGAGGAGCGGGGGAGGGGCAGACAGCCTGACAGCCGGGCGACGGGCGCGCGCTGGCGGCTCGGCGGGCGAGGTCGCGAGTGGGAGAGCCCCGGTCGCAGGTGGCCCCGCGGGCACCCGCAGCTCGTCGACAGAGTTAGGGAAGTGGGGGGAGGGGATAGAGCCCCGTCGGGCTCGTCGACCCGCGGCTCCTGGCGGCTCTGCGGCCGAGTTAGGGAAGGAGGGGGGGAGGGGCAGACTCCCTGACAGCCGGGCGATGCGCGCGCGCCGGCGGCTCGGCGGCACAGGTCGCGAGTGGGGGAGGCCCGGCCGGCAGGTGGACACGCGGGCACCGCCAGCTCGGCGGCAGAGTGAGGAAAGGGGGGGGAGGGGCAGACACCTAGACAGCCGGGCGACGCGCGCGCGCCGGCGGCTCGTGACCAGAGGTCGCGTGTATGGGAGCACCGGCCGGCAGGTGGACCCGCGGGCACCGCCAGCTCGGCGGCAGAGTGAGGGAAGGAGGGGGAGGGGCGGATTCCAAGCCAGGCGGGCGACGCGCGCGCGCTGGCGTCTCGTCACCAGAGATCGCGAGTGCGAGAGGCCCGGCCGGCAGGTGGACACGCGGGCACCGCCGGCTCGGCGGCAGAGTCAGGGAAGTGGGGGGAGGGGATAGAGCCCCGTCGGGCTCGTCGACCCGCGGCTCCTGGCGGCTCTGCGGCCGAGTTGGGGAAGGAGGGGGGAGGGGCAGACTCCCTGACAGCCGGGCGATGCGCGCGCGCCGGCGGCTCGGCGGCACAGGTCGCGAGTGGGGGAGGCCCGGCCGGCAGGTGGACACGCGGGCACCGCCAGCTCGGCGGCAGAGTGAGGAAAGGGGGGGCGGGGCAGACACCTCGACAGCCGGGCGACGCGCGCGCGCTGGCGGCTCGTCACCAGAGGTCGCGAGTGCGAGAGGCCCGGCCGGCAGGTGGACACGGGGGCACCGCCGGCTCGGCGGCAGAGTCAGGGAAGTGGGGGGAGGGGATAGAGCCCCGTCGGGCTCGTCGACCCGCGGCTCCTGGCGGCTCTGCGGCCGAGTTGGGGAAGGAGGGGGGGAGGGGCAGACTCCCTGACAGCCGGGCGATGCGCGCGCGCCGGCGGCTCGGCGGCACAGGTCGCGAGTGGGGGAGGCCCGGCCGGCAGGTGGACACGCGGGCACCGCCAGCTCGGCGGCAGAGTGAGGAAAGGGGGGGCGGGGCAGACACCTCGACAGCCGGGCGACGCGCGCGCGCTGGCGGCTCGTCACCAGAGGTCGCGAGTGCGACAGGCCCGGCCGGCAGGTGGACACGCGGGCACCCGCAGCTCGTCGGCAGGGTTAGGGAAGGGGGGGGAGGGGATAGAGCCCCGTCCGGCTGGTCGACCCGCGGGCACTGCCAGGCGGGCGACGGGCGCGCGCTGGCGGCTGGGCGGGCGAGGTCGCCAGTGGGAGAGGCCCGGCCGGCAGGTGCCCGCGGGCAACGCCAGCTGGGCGGCAGAGTGAGGGGAGGAGCGGGGGAGGGGCAGACAGCCTGACAGCCGGGCGACGGGCGCGCGCTGGCGGCTCGGCGGGCGAGGTCGCGAGTGGGAGAGCCCCGGTCGCAGGTGGCCCCGCGGGCACCCGCAGCTCGTCGACAGAGTTAGGGAAGTGGGGGGAGGGGATAGAGCCCCGTCGGGCTCGTCGACCCGCGGCTCCTGGCGGCTCTGCGGCCGAGTTAGGGAAGGAGGGGGGAGGGGCAGACTCCCTGACAGCCGGGCGATGCGCGCGCGCCGGCGGCTCGGCGGCACAGGTCGCGAGTGGGGGAGGCCCGGCCGGCAGGTGGACACGCGGGCACCGCCAGCTCGGCGGCAGAGTGAGGAAAGGGGGGGGAGGGGCAGACACCTAGACAGCCGGGCGACGCGCGCGCGCCGGCGGCTCGTGACCAGAGGTCGCGTGTAGGGGAGCACCGGCCGGCAGGTGGACCCGCGGGCACCGCCAGCTCGGCGGCAGAGTGAGGGAAGGAGGGGGAGGGGCGGATTCCAAGCCAGGCGGGCGACGCGCGCGCGCTGGCGTCTCGTCACCAGAGATCGCGAGTGCGAGAGGCCCGGCCGGCAGGTGGACACGCGGGCACCGCCGGCTCGGCGGCAGAGTCAGGGAAGTGGGGGGAGGGGATAGAGCCCCGTCGGGCTCGTCGACCCGCGGCTCCTGGCGGCTCTGCGGCCGAGTTGGGGAAGGAGGGGGGGAGGGGCAGACTCCCTGACAGCCGGGCGATGCGCGCGCGCCGGCGGCTCGGCGGCACAGGTCGCGAGTGGGGGAGGCCCGGCCGGCAGGTGGACACGCGGGCACCGCCAGCTCGGCGGCAGAGTGAGGAAAGGGGGGGCGGGGCAGACACCTCGACAGCCGGGCGACGCGCGCGCGCTGGCGGCTCGTCACCAGAGGTCGCGAGTGCGAGAGGCCCGGCCGGCAGGTGGACACGGGGGCACCGCCGGCTCGGCGGCAGAGTCAGGGAAGTGGGGGGAGGGGATAGAGCCCCGTCGGGCTCGTCGACCCGCGGCTCCTGGCGGCTCTGCGGCCGAGTTGGGGAAGGAGGGGGGGAGGGGCAGACTCCCTGACAGCCGGGCGATGCGCGCGCGCCGGCGGCTCGGCGGCACAGGTCGCGAGTGGGGGAGGCCCGGCCGGCAGGTGGACACGCGGGCACCGCCAGCTCGGCGGCAGAGTGAGGAAAGGGGGGGCGGGGCAGACACCTCGACAGCCGGGCGACGCGCGCGCGCTGGCGGCTCGTCACCAGAGGTCGCGAGTGCGACAGGCCCGGCCGGCAGGTGGACACGCGGGCACCCGCAGCTCGTCGGCAGGGTTAGGGAAGGGGGGGGAGGGGATAGAGCCCCGTCCGGCTGGTCGACCCGCGGGCACTGCCAGGCGGGCGACGGGCGCGCGCTGGCGGCTGGGCGGGCGAGGTCGCCAGTGGGAGAGGCCCGGCCGGCAGGTGCCCGCGGGCAACGCCAGCTGGGCGGCAGAGTGAGGGGAGGAGCGGGGGAGGGGCAGACAGCCTGACAGCCGGGCGACGGGCGCGCGCTGGCGGCTCGGCGGGCGAGGTCGCGAGTGGGAGAGCCCCGGTCGCAGGTGGCCCCGCGGGCACCCGCAGCTCGTCGACAGAGTTAGGGAAGTGGGGGGAGGGGATAGAGCCCCGTCGGGCTCGTCGACCCGCGGCTCCTGGCGGCTCTGCGGCCGAGTTAGGGAAGGAGGGGGGGAGGGGCAGACTCCCTGACAGCCGGGCGATGCGCGCGTGCCGGCGGCTCGGCGGCACAGGTCGCGAGTGGGGGAGGCCCGGCCGGCAGGTGGACACGCGGGCACCGCCAGCTCGGCGGCAGAGTGAGGAAAGGGGGGGGAGGGGCAGACACCTAGACAGCCGGGCGACGCGCGCGCGCCGGCGGCTCGTGACCAGAGGTCGCGTGTATGGGAGCACCGGCCGGCAGGTGGACCCGCGGGCAGCGCCAGCTCGGCGGCAGAGTGAGGGAAGGAGGGGGAGGGGCGGATTCCAAGCCAGGCGGGCGACGCGCGCGCGCTGGCGTCTCGTCACCAGAGATCGCGAGTGCGAGAGGCCCGGCCGGCAGGTGGACACGCGGGCACCGCCGGCTCGGCGGCAGAGTCAGGGAAGTGGGGGGAGGGGATAGAGCCCCGTCGGGCTCGTCGACCCGCGGCTCCTGGCGGCTCTGCGGCCGAGTTGGGGAAGGAGGGGTGGAGGGGCAGACTCCCTGACAGCCGGGCGATGCGCGCGCGCCGGCGGCTCGGCGGCACAGGTCGCGAGTGGGGGAGGCCCGGCCGGCAGGTGGACACGCGGGCACCGCCAGCTCGGCGGCAGAGTGAGGAAAGGGGGGGCGGGGCAGACACCTCGACAGCCGGGCGACGCGCGCGCGCTGGCGGCTCGTCACCAGAGGTCGCGAGTGCGACAGGCCCGGCCGGCAGGTGGACACGCGGGCACCCGCAGCTCGTCGGCAGGGTTAGGGAAGGGGGGGGAGGGGATAGAGCCCCGTCCGGCTGGTCGACCCGCGGGCACTGCCAGGCGGGCGACGGGCGCGCGCTGGCGGCTGGGCGGGCGAGGTCGCCAGTGGGAGAGGCCCGGCCGGCAGGTGCCCGCGGGCAACGCCAGCTGGGCGGCAGAGTGAGGGGAGGAGCGGGGGAGGGGCAGACAGCCTGACAGCCGGGCGACGGGCGCGCGCTGGCGGCTCGGCGGGCGAGGTCGCGAGTGGGAGAGCCCCGGTCGCAGGTGGCCCCGCGGGCACCCGCAGCTCGTCGACAGAGTTAGGGAAGTGGGGGGAGGGGATAGAGCCCCGTCGGGCTCGTCGACCCGCGGCTCCTGGCGGCTCTGCGGCCGAGTTAGGGAAGGAGGGGGGGAGGGGCAGACTCCCTGACAGCCGGGCGATGCGCGCGTGCCGGCGGCTCGGCGGCACAGGTCGCGAGTGGGGGAGGCCCGGCCGGCAGGTGGACACGCGGGCACCGCCAGCTCGGCGGCAGAGTGAGGAAAGGGGGGGGAGGGGCAGACACCTAGACAGCCGGGCGACGCGCGCGCGCCGGCGGCTCGTGACCAGAGGTCGCGTGTATGGGAGCACCGGCCGGCAGGTGGACCCGCGGGCAGCGCCAGCTCGGCGGCAGAGTGAGGGAAGGAGGGGGAGGGGCGGATTCCAAGCCAGGCGGGCGACGCGAGCGCGCTGGCGTCTCGTCACCAGAGATCGCGAGTGCGAGAGGCCCGGCCGGCAGGTGGACACGCGGGCACCGCCGGCTCGGCGGCAGAGTCAGGGAAGTGGGGGGAGGGGATAGAGCCCCGTCGGGCTCGTCGACCCGCGGCTCCTGGCGGCTCTGCGGCCGAGTTGGGGAAGGAGGGGGGGAGGGGCAGACTCCCTGACAGCCGGGCGATGCGCGCGCGCCGGCGGCTCGGCGGCACAGGTCGCGAGTGGGGGAGGCCCGGCCGGCAGGTGGACACGCGGGCACCGCCAGCTCGGCGGCAGAGTGAGGAAAGGGGGGGCGGGGCAGACACCTCGACAGCCGGGCGACGCGCGCGCGCTGGCGGCTCGTCACCAGAGGTCGCGAGTGCGAGAGGCCAGGCCGTCAGGTGGACACGCGGGCACCCGCAGCTCGTCGGCAGGGTTAGGGAATGGGGGGAGGGGATAGAGCCCCGTCCGGCTGGTCGACCCGCGGGCACTGCCAGGCGGGCGACGGGCGCGCGCTGGCGGCTGGGCGGGCGAGGTCGCCAGTGGGAGAGGCCCGGCCGGCAGGTGCCCGCGGGCAACGCCAGCTGGGCGGCAGAGTGAGGGGAGGAGCGGGGGAGGGGCCGACAGCCTGACAGCCGGGCGACGGGCGCGCGCTGGCGGCTCGGCGGGCGAGGTCGCGAGTGGGAGAGCCCCGGTCGCAGGTGGCCCCGCGGGCACCCGCAGCTCGTCGACAGAGTTAGGGAAGTGGGGGGAGGGGATAGAGCCCCGTCGGGCTCGTCGACCCGCGGCTCCTGGCGGCTCTGCGGCCGAGTTAGGGAAGGAGGGGGGGAGGGGCAGACTCCCTGACAGCCGGGCGTTGCGCGCGCGCCGGCGGCTCGGCGGCACAGGTCGCGAGTGGGGGAGGCCCGGCCGGCAGGTGGACACGCGGGCACCGCCAGCTCGGCGGCAGAGTGAGGAAAGGGGGGGGAGGGGCAGACACCTAGACAGCCGGGCGATGCGCGCGCGCCGGCGGCTCGTGACCAGAGGTCGCGTGTAGGGGAGCAACGGCCGGCAGGTGGACCCGCGGGCACCGCCAGCTCGGCGGCAGAGTGAGGGAAGGAGGGGGAGGGGCGGATTCCAAGCCAGGCGGGCGACGCGCGCGCGCTGGCGTCTCGTCACCAGAGATCGCGAGAGCGAGAGGCCCGGCCGGCAGGTGGACACGCGGGCACCGCCGGCTCGGCGGCAGAGTCAGGGAAGTGGGGGGAGGGGATAGAGCCCCGTCGGGCTCGTCGACCCGCGGCTCCTGGCGGCTCTGCGGCCGAGTTGGGGAAGGAGGGGGGGAGGGGCAGACTCCCTGACAGCCGGGCGATGCGCGCGCGCCGGCGGCTCGGCGGCACAGGTCGCGAGTGGGGGAGGCCCGGCCGGCAGGTGGACACGCGGGCACCGCCAGCTCGGCGGCAGAGTGAGGAAAGGGGGGGCGGGGCAGACACCTCGACAGCCGGGCGATGCGCGCGCGCTGGCGGCTCGTCACCAGAGGTCGCGAGTGCGAGAGGCCCGGCCGGCAGGTGGACACGGGGGCACCGCCGGCTCGGCGGCAGAGTCAGGGAAGTGGGGGGAGGGGATAGAGCCCCGTCGGGCTCGTCGACCCGCGGCTCCTGGCGGCTCTGCGGCCGAGTTGGGGAAGGAGGGGGGGAGGGGCAGACTCCCTGACAGCCGGGCGATGCGCGCGCGCCGGCGGCTCGGCGGCACAGGTCGCGAGTGGGGGAGGCCCGGCCGGCAGGTGGACACGCGGGCACCGCCAGCTCGGCGGCAGAGTGAGGAAAGGGGGGGCGGGGCAGACACCTCGACAGCCGGGCGACGCGCGCGCGCTGGCGGCTCGTCACCAGAGGTCGCGAGTGCGAGAGGCCAGGCCGGCAGGTGGACACGCGGGCACCCGCAGCTCGTCGGCAGGGTTAGGGAAGGGGGGGAGGGGATAGAGCCCCGTCCGGCTGGTCGACCCGCGGGCACTGCCAGGCGGGCGACGGGCGCGCGCTGGCGGCTGGGCGGGCGAGGTCGCCAGTGGGAGAGGCCCGGCCGGCAGGTGCCCGCGGGCAACGCCAGCTGGGCGGCAGAGTGAGGGGAGGAGCGGGGGAGGGGCAGACAGCCTGACAGCCGGGCGACGGGCGCGCGCTGGCGGCTCGGCGGGCGAGGTCGCGAGTGGGAGAGCCCCGGTCGCAGGTGGACCCGCGGGCACCCGCAGCTCGTCGACAGAGTTAGGGAAGTGGGGGGAGGGGATAGAGCCCCGTCGGGCTCGTCGACCCGCGGCTCCTGGCGGCTCTGCGGCCGAGTTAGGGAAGGAGGGGGGGAGGGGCAGACTCCCTGACAGCCGGGCGATGCGCGCGCGCCGGCGGCTCGGCGGCACAGGTCGCGAGTGGGGGAGGCCCGGCCGGCAGGTGGACACGCGGGCACCGCCAGCTCGGCGGCGGAGTGAGGAAAGGGGGGGGAGGGGCAGACACCTAGACAGCCGGGCGACGCGCGCGCGCCGGCGGCTCGTGACCAGAGGTCGCGTGTAGGGGAGCAACGGCCGGCAGGTGGACCCGCGGGCACCGCCAGCTCGGCGGCAGAGTGAGGGAAGGAGGGGGAGGGGCGGATTCCAAGCCAGGCGGGCGACGCGCGCGCGCTGGCGTCTCGTCACCAGAGATCGCGAGTGCGAGAGGCCCGGCCGGCAGGTGGACACGCGGGCACCGCCGGCTCGGCGGCAGAGTCAGGGAAGTGGGGGGAGGGGATAGAGCCCCGTCGGGCTCGTCGACCCGCGGCTCCTGGCGGCTCTGCGGCCGAGTTGGGGAAGGAGGGGGGGAGGGGCAGACTCCCTGACAGCCGGGCGATGCGCGCGCGCCGGCGGCTCGGCGGCACAGGTCGCGAGTGGGGGAGGCCCGGCCGGCAGGTGGACACGCGGGCACCGCCAGCTCGGCGGCAGAGTGAGGAAAGGGGGGGCGGGGCAGACACCTCGACAGCCGGGCGATGCGCGCGCGCTGGCGGCTCGTCACCAGAGGTCGCGAGTGCGAGAGGCCCGGCCGGCAGGTGGACACGGGGGCACCGCCGGCTCGGCGGCAGAGTCAGGGAAGTGGGGGGAGGGGATAGAGCCCCGTCGGGCTCGTCGACCCGCGGCTCCTGGCGGCTCTGCGGCCGAGTTGGGGAAGGAGGGGGGGAGGGGCAGACTCCCTGACAGCCGGGCGATGCGCGCGCGCCGGCGGCTCGGCGGTACAGGTCGCGAGTGGGGGAGGCCCGGCCGGCAGGTGGACACGCGGGCACCGCCAGCTCGGCGGCAGAGTGAGGAAAGGGGGGGCGGGGCAGACACCTCGACAGCCGGGCGACGCGCGCGCGCTGGCGGCTCGTCACCAGAGGTCGGGAGTGCGAGAGGCCAGGCCGGCAGGTGGACACGCGGGCACCCGCAGCTCGTCGGCAGGGTTAGGGAAGTGGGGGGAGGGGATAGAGCCCCGTCCGGCTGGTCGACCCGCGGGCACTGCCAGGCGGGCGACGGGCGCGCGCTGGCGGCTGGGCGGGCGAGGTCGCCAGTGGGAGAGGCCCGGCCGGCAGGTGCCCGCGGGCAACGCCAGCTGGGCGGCAGAGTGAGGGGAGGAGCGGGGGAGGGGCAGACAGCCTGACAGCCGGGCGACGGGCGCGCGCTGGCGGCTCGGCGGGCGAGGTCGCGAGTGGGAGAGCCCCGGTCGCAGGTGGCCCCGCGGACACCCGCAGCTCGTCGACAGAGTTAGGGAAGTGGGGGGAGGGGATAGAGCCCCGTCGGGCTCGTCGACCCGCGGCTCCTGGCGGCTCTGCGGCCGAGTTAGGGAAGGAGGGGGGGAGGGGCAGACTCCCTGACAGCCGGGCGATGCGCGCGCGCCGGCGGCTCGGCGGCACAGGTCGCGAGTGGGGGAGGCCCGGCCGGCAGGTGGACACGCGGGCACCGCCAGCTCGGCGGCAGAGTGAGGAAAGGGGGGGAGGGGCAGACACCTAGACAGCCGGGCGACGCGCGCGCGCCGGCGGCTCGTGACCAGAGGTCGCGTGTATGGGAGCACCGGCCGGCAGGTGGACCCGCGGGCAGCGCCAGCTCGGCGGCAGAGTGAGGGAAGGAGGGGGAGGGGCGGATTCCAAGCCAGGCGGGCGACGCGAGCGCGCTGGCGTCTCGTCACCAGAGATCGCGAGTGCGAGAGGCCCGGCCGGCAGGTGGACACGCGGGCACCGCCGGCTCGGCGGCAGAGTCAGGGAAGTGGGGGGAGGGGATAGAGCCCCGTCGGGCTCGTCGACCCGCGGCTCCTGGCGGCTCTGCGGCCGAGTTGGGGAAGGAGGGGGGGAGGGGCAGACTCCCTGACAGCCGGGCGATGCGCGCGCGCCGGCGGCTCGGCGGCACAGGTCGCGAGTGGGGGAGGCCCGGCCGGCAGGTGGACACGCGGGCACCGCCAGCTCGGCGGCAGAGTGAGGAAAGGGGGGGCGGGGCAGACACCTCGACAGCCGGGCGACGCGCGCGCGCTGGCGGCTCGTCACCAGAGGTCGCGAGTGCGAGAGGCCAGGCCGGCAGGTGGACACGCGGGCACCCGCAGCTCTTCGGCAGGGTTAGGGAATGGGGGGAGGGGATAGAGCCCCGTCCGGCTGGTCGACCCGCGGGCACTGCCAGGCGGGCGACGGGCGCGCGCTGGCGGCTGGGCGGGCGAGGTCGCCAGTGGGAGAGGCCCGGCCGGCAGGTGCCCGCGGGCAACGCCAGCTGGGCGGCAGAGTGAGGGGAGGAGCGGGGGAGGGGCCGACAGCCTGACAGCCGGGCGACGGGCGCGCGCTGGCGGCTCGGCGGGCGAGGTCGCGAGTGGGAGAGCCCCGGTCGCAGGTGGCCCCGCGGGCACCCGCAGCTCGTCGACAGAGTTAGGGAAGTGGGGGGAGGGGATAGAGCCCCGTCGGGCTCGTCGACCCGCGGCTCCTGGCGGCTCTGCGGCCGAGTTAGGGAAGGAGGGGGGGAGGGGCAGACTCCCTGACAGCCGGGCGATGCGCGCGCGCCGGCGGCTCGGCGGCACAGGTCGCGAGTGGGGGAGGCCCGGCCGGCAGGTGGACACGCGGGCACCGCCAGCTCGGCGGCAGAGTGAGGAAAGGGGGGGGAGGGGCAGACACCTAGACAGCCGGGCGACGCGCGCGCGCCGGCGGCTCGTGACCAGAGGTCGCGTGTAGGGGAGCAACGGCCGGCAGGTGGACCCGCGGGCACCGCCAGCTCGGCGGCAGAGTGAGGGAAGGAGGGGGAGGGGCGGATTCCAAGCCAGGCGGGCGACGCGCGCGCGCTGGCGTCTCGTCACCAGAGATCACGAGAGCGAGAGGCCCGGCCGACAGGTGGACACGCGGGCACCGCCGGCTCGGCGGCAGAGTCAGGGAAGTGGGGGGAGGGGATAGAGCCCCGTCGGGCTCGTCGACCCGCGGCTCCTGGCGGCTCTGCGGCCGAGTTGGGGAAGGAGGGGGGGAGGGGCAGACTCCCTGACAGCCGGGCGATGCGCGCGCGCCGGCGGCTCGGCGGCACAGGTCGCGAGTGGGGGAGGCCCGGCCGGCAGGTGGACACGCGGGCACCGCCAGCTCGGCGGCAGAGTGAGGAAAGGGGGGGCGGGGCAGACACCTCGACAGCCGGGCGATGCGCGCGCGCTGGCGGCTCGTCACCAGAGGTCGCGAGTGCGAGAGGCCCGGCCGGCAGGTGGACACGGGGGCACCGCCGGCTCGGCGGCAGAGTCAGGGAAGTGGGGGGAGGGGATAGAGCCCCGTCGGGCTCGTCGACCCGCGGCTCCTGGCGGCTCTGCGGCCGAGTTGGGGAAGGAGGGGGGGAGGGGCAGACTCCCTGACAGCCGGGCGATGCGCGCGCGCCGGCGGCTCGGCGGCACAGGTCGCGAGAGGGGGAGGCCCGGCCGGCAGGTGGACACGCGGGCACCGCCAGCTCGGCGGCAGAGTGAGGAAAGGGGGGGCGGGGCAGACACCTCGACAGCCGGGCGACGCGCGCGCGCTGGCGGCTCGTCACCAGAGGTCGCGAGTGCGAGAGGCCAGGCCGGCAGGTGGACACGCGGGCACCCGCAGCTCGTCGGCAGGGTTAGGGAAGGGGGGGAGGGGATAGAGCCCCGTCCGGCTGGTCGACCCGCGGGCACTGCCAGGCGGGCGACGGGCGCGCGCTGGCGGCTGGGCGGGCGAGGTCGCCAGTGGGAGAGGCCCGGCCGGCAGGTGCCCGCGGGCAACGCCAGCTGGGCGGCAGAGTGAGGGGAGGAGCGGGGGAGGGGCAGACAGCCTGACAGCCGGGCGACGGGCGCGCGCTGGCGGCTCGGCGGGCGAGGTCGCGAGTGGGAGAGCCCCGGTCGCAGGTGGACCCGCGGGCACCCGCAGCTCGTCGACAGAGTTAGGGAAGTGGGGGGAGGGGATAGAGCCCCGTCGGGCTCGTCGACCCGCGGCTCCTGGCGGCTCTGCGGCCGAGTTAGGGAAGGAGGGGGGGAGGGGCAGACTCCCTGACAGCCGGGCGATGCGCGCGCGCCGGCGGCTCGGCGGCACAGGTCGCGAGTGGGGGAGGCCCGGCCGGCAGGTGGACACGCGGGCACCGCCAGCTCGGCGGCAGAGTGAGGAAAGGGGGGGGAGGGGCAGACACCTAGACAGCCGGGCGACGCGCGCGCGCCGGCGGCTCGTGACCAGAGGTCGCGTGTAGGGGAGCAACGGCCGGCAGGTGGACCCGCGGGCACCGCCAGCTCGGCGGCAGAGTGAGGGAAGGAGGGGGAGGGGCGGATTCCAAGCCAGGCGGGCGACGCGCGCGCGCTGGCGTCTCGTCACCAGAGATCGCGAGTGCGAGAGGCCCGGCCGGCAGGTGGACACGCGGGCACCGCCGGCTCGGCGGCAGAGTCAGGGAAGTGGGGGGAGGGGATAGAGCCCCGTCGGGCTCGTCGACCCGCGGCTCCTGGCGGCTCTGCGGCCGAGTTGGGGAAGGAGGGGGGGAGGGGCAGACTCCCTGACAGCCGGGCGATGCGCGCGCGCCGGCGGCTCGGCGGCACAGGTCGCGAGTGGGGGAGGCCCGGCCGGCAGGTGGACACGCGGGCACCGCCAGCTCGGCGGCAGAGTGAGGAAAGGGGGGGCGGGGCAGACACCTCGACAGCCGGGCGATGCGCGCGCGCTGGCGGCTCGTCACCAGAGGTCGCGAGTGCGAGAGGCCCGGCCGGCAGGTGGACACGGGGGCACCGCCGGCTCGGCGGCAGAGTCAGGGAAGTGGGGGGAGGGGATAGAGCCCCGTCGGGCTCGTCGACCCGCGGCTCCTGGCGGCTCTGCGGCCGAGTTGGGGAAGGAGGGGGGGAGGGGCAGACTCCCTGACAGCCGGGCGATGCGCGCGCGCCGGCGGCTCGGCGGCACAGGTCGCGAGTGGGGGAGGCCCGGCCGGCAGGTGGACACGCGGGCACCGCCAGCTCGGCGGCAGAGTGAGGAAAGGGGGGGCGGGGCAGACACCTCGACAGCCGGGCGACGCGCGCGCGCTGGCGGCTCGTCACCAGAGGTCGCGAGTGCGAGAGGCCAGGCCGGCAGGTGGACACGCGGGCACCCGCAGCTCGTCGGCAGGGTTAGGGAAGGGGGGGAGGGGATAGAGCGCCGTCCGGCTGGTCGACCCGCGGGCACTGCCAGGCGGGCGACGGGCGCGCGCTGGCGGCTGGGCGGGCGAGGTCGCCAGTGGGAGAGGCCCGGCCGGCAGGTGCCCGCGGGCAACGCCAGCTGGGCGGCAGAGTGAGGGGAGGAGCGGGGGAGGGGCAGACAGCCTGACAGCCGGGCGACGGGCGCGCGCTGGCGGCTCGGCGGGCGAGGTCGCGAGTGGGAGAGCCCCGGTCGCAGGTGGCCCCGCGGGCACCCGCAGCTCGTCGACAGAGTTAGGGAAGTGGGGGGAGGGGATAGAGCCCCGTCGGGCTCGTCGACCCGCGGCTCCTGGCGGCTCTGCGGCCGAGTTAGGGAAGGAGGGGGGAGGGGCAGACTCCCTGACAGCCGGGCGATGCGCGCGCGCCGGCGGCTCGGCGGCACAGGTCGCGAGTGGGGGAGGCCCGGCCGGCAGGTGGACACGCGGGCACCGCCAGCTCGGCGGCAGAGTGAGGAAAGGGGGGGGAGGGGCAGACACCTAGACAGCCGGGCGACGCGCGCGCGCCGGCGGCTCGTGACCAGAGGTCGCGTGTAGGGGAGCAACGGCCGGCAGGTGGACCCGCGGGCACCGCCAGCTCGGCGGCAGAGTGAGGGAAGGAGGGGGAGGGGCGGATTCCAAGCCAGGCGGGCGACGCGCGCGCGCTGGCGTCTCGTCACCAGAGATCGCGAGTGCGAGAGGCCCGGCCGGCAGGTGGACACGCGGGCACCGCCGGCTCGGCGGCAGAGTCAGGGAAGTGGGGGGAGGGGATAGAGCCCCGTCGGGCTCGTCGACCCGCGGCTCCTGGCGGCTCTGCGGCCGAGTTGGGGAAGGAGGGGGGGAGGGGCAGACTCCCTGACAGCCGGGCGATGCGCGCGCGCCGGCGGCTCGGCGGCACAGGTCGCGAGTGGGGGAGGCCCGGCCGGCAGGTGGACACGCGGGCACCGCCAGCTCGGCGGCAGAGTGAGGAAAGGGGGGGCGGGGCAGACACCTCGACAGCCGGGCGATGCGCGCGCGCTGGCGGCTCGTCACCAGAGGTCGCGAGTGCGAGAGGCCCGGCCGGCAGGTGGACACGGGGGCACCGCCGGCTCGGCGGCAGAGTCAGGGAAGTGGGGGGAGGGGATAGAGCCCCGTCGGGCTCGTCGACCCGCGGCTCCTGGCGGCTCTGCGGCCGAGTTGGGGAAGGAGGGGGGGAGGGGCAGACTCCCTGACAGCCGGGCGATGCGCGCGCGCCGGCGGCTCGGCGGCACAGGTCGCGAGTGGGGGAGGCCCGGCCGGCAGGTGGACACGCGGGCACCGCCAGCTCGGCGGCAGAGTGAGGAAAGGGGGGGCGGGGCAGACACCTCGACAGCCGGGCGACGCGCGCGCGCTGGCGGCTCGTCACCAGAGGTCGGGAGTGCGAGAGGCCAGGCCGGCAGGTGGACACGCGGGCACCCGCAGCTCGTCGGCAGGGTTAGGGAAGGGAGGGAGGGGATAGAGCCCCGTCCGGCTGGTCGACCCGCGGGCACTGCCAGGCGGGCGACGGGCGCGCGCTGGCGGCTGGGCGGGCGAGGTCGCCAGTGGGAGAGGCCCGGCCGGCAGGTGCCCGCGGGCAACGCCAGCTGGGCGGCAGAGTGAGGGGAGGAGCGGGGGAGGGGCAGACAGCCTGACAGCCGGGCGACGGGCGCGCGCTGGCGGCTCGGCGGGCGAGGTCGCGAGTGGGAGAGCCCCGGTCGCAGGTGGCCCCGCGGGCACCCGCAGCTCGTCGACAGAGTTAGGGAAGTGGGGGGAGGGGATAGAGCCCCGTCGGGCTCGTCGACCCGCGGCTCCTGGCGGCTCTGCGGCCGAGTTAGGGAAGGAGGGGGGGAGGGGCAGACTCCCTGACAGCCGGGCGATGCGCGCGCGCCGGCGGCTCGGCGGCACAGGTCGCGAGTGGGGGAGGCCCGGCCGGCAGGTGGACACGCGGGCACCGCCAGCTCGGCGGCAGAGTGAGGAAAGGGGGGGGAGGGGCAGACACCTAGACAGCCGGGCGACGCGCGCGCGCCGGCGGCTCGTGACCAGAGGTCGCGTGTAGGGGAGCAACGGCCGGCAGGTGGACCCGCGGGCACCGCCAGCTCGGCGGCAGAGTGAGGGAAGGAGGGGGAGGGGCGGATTCCAAGCCAGGCGGGCGACGCGCGCGCGCTGGCGTCTCGTCACCAGAGATCGCGAGTGCGAGAGGCCCGGCCGGCAGGTGGACACGCGGGCACCGCCGGCTCGGCGGCAGAGTCAGGGAAGTGGGGGGAGGGGATAGAGCCCCGTCGGGCTCGTCGACCCGCGGCTCCTGGCGGCTCTGCGGCCGAGTTGGGGAAGGAGGGGGGGAGGGGCAGACTCCCTGACAGCCGGGCGATGCGCGCGCGCCGGCGGCTCGGCGGCACAGGTCGCGAGTGGGGGAGGCCCGGCCGGCAGGTGGACACGCGGGCACCGCCAGCTCGGCGGCAGAGTGAGGAAAGGGGGGGCGGGGCAGACACCTCGACAGCCGGGCGACGCGCGCGCGCTGGCGGCTCGTCACCAGAGGTCGCGAGTGCGAGAGGCCAGGCCGGCAGGTGGACACGCGGGCACCCGCAGCTCGTCGGCAGGGTTAGGGAAGGGGGGGAGGGGATAGAGCCCCGTCCGGCTGGTCGACCCGCGGGCACTGCCAGGCGGGCGACGGGCGCGCGCTGGCGGCTGGGCGGGCGAGGTCGCCAGTGGGAGAGGCCCGGCCGGCAGGTGCCCGCGGGCAACGCCAGCTGGGCGGCAGAGTGAGGGGAGGAGCGGGGGAGGGGCAGACAGCCTGACAGCCGGGCGACGGGCGCGCGCTGGCGGCTCGGCGGGCGAGGTCGCGAGTGGGAGAGCCCCGGTCGCAGGTGGACCCGCGGGCACCCGCAGCTCGTCGACAGAGCTAGGGAAGTGGGGGGAGGGGATAGAGCCCCGTCGGGCTCGTCGACCCGCGGCTCCTGGCGGCTCTGCGGCCGAGTTAGGGAAGGAGGGGGGGAGGGGCAGACTCCCTGACAGCCGGGCGATGCGCGCGCGCCGGCGGCTCGGCGGCACAGGTCGCGAGTGGGGGAGGCCCGGCCGGCAGGTGGACACGCGGGCACCGCCAGCTCGGCGGCAGAGTGAGGAAAGGGGGGGGAGGGGCAGACACCTAGACAGCCGGGCGACGCGCGCGCGCCGGCGGCTCGTGACCAGAGGTCGCGTGTAGGGGAGCACCGGCCGGCAGGTGGACCCGCGGGCACCGCCAGCTCGGCGGCAGAGTGAGGGAAGGAGGGGGAGGGGCGGATTCCAAGCCAGGCGGGCGACGCGCGCGCGCTGGCGTCTCGTCACCAGAGATCGCGAGTGCGAGAGGCCCGGCCGGCAGGTGGACACGCGGGCACCGCCGGCTCGGCGGCAGAGTCAGGGAAGTGGGGGGAGGGGATAGAGCCCCGTCGGGCTCGTCGACCCGCGGCTCCTGGCGGCTCTGCGGCCGAGTTGGGGAAGGAGGGGGGGAGGGGCAGACTCCCTGACAGCCGGGCGATGCGCGCGCGCCGGCGGCTCGGCGGCACAGGTCGCGAGTGGGGGAGGCCCGGCCGGCAGGTGGACACGCGGGCACCGCCAGCTCGGCGGCAGAGTGAGGAAAGGGGGGGCGGGGCAGACACCTCGACAGCCGGGCGATGCGCGCGCGCTGGCGGCTCGTCACCAGAGGTCGCGAGTGCGAGAGGCCCGGCCGGCAGGTGGACACGCGGGCACCGCCAGCTCGGCGGCAGAGTGAGGAAAGGGGGGGCGGGGCAGACACCTCGACAGCCGGGCGACGCGCGCGCGCTGGCGGCTCGTCACCAGAGGTCGCGAGTGCGAGAGGCCCGGCCGGCAGGTGGACACGGGGGCACCGCCGGCTCGGCGGCAGAGTCAGGGAAGTGGGGGGAGGGGATAGAGCCCCGTCGGGCTCGTCGACCCGCGGCTCCTGGCGGCTCTGCGGCCGAGTTGGGGAAGGAGGGGGGGAGGGGCAGACTCCCTGACAGCCGGGCGATGCGCGCGCGCCGGCGGCTCGGTGGCACAGGTCGCGAGTGGGGGAGGCCCGGCCGGCAGGTGGACACGCGGGCACCGCCAGCTCGGCGGCAGAGTGAGGAAAGGGGGGGCGGGGCAGACACCTCGACAGCCGGGCGACGCGCGCGCGCTGGCGGCTCGTCACCAGAGGTCGCGAGTGCGACAGGCCCGGCCGGCAGGTGGACACGCGGGCACCCGCAGCTCGTCGGCAGGGTTAGGGAAGGGGGGGGAGGGGATAGAGCCCCGTCCGGCTGGTCGACCCGCGGGCACTGCCAGGCGGGCGACGGGCGCGCGCTGGCGGCTGGGCGGGCGAGGTCGCCAGTGGGAGAGGCCCGGCCGGCAGGTGCCCGCGGGCAACGCCAGCTGGGCGGCAGAGTGAGGGGAGGAGCGGGGGAGGGGCAGACAGCCTGACAGCCGGGCGACGGGCGCGCGCTGGCGGCTCGGCGGGCGAGGTCGCGAGTGGGAGAGCCCCGGTCGCAGGTGGCCCCGCGGGCACCCGCAGCTCGTCGACAGAGTTAGGGAAGTGGGGGGAGGGGATAGAGCCCCGTCGGGCTCGTCGACCCGCGGCTCCTGGCGGCTCTGCGGCCGAGTTAGGGAAGGAGGGGGGGAGGGGCAGACTCCCTGACAGCCGGGCGATGCGCGCGCGCCGGCGGCTCGGCGGCACAGGTCGCGAGTGGGGGAGGCCCGGCCGGCAGGTGGACACGCGGGCACCGCCAGCTCGGCGGCAGAGTGAGGAAAGGGGGGGGAGGGGCAGACACCTAGACAGCCGGGCGACGCGCGCGCGCCGGCGGCTCGTGACCAGAGGTCGCGTGTAGGGGAGCACCGGCCGGCAGGTGGACCCGCGGGCACCGCCAGCTCGGCGGCAGAGTGAGGGAAGGAGGGGGAGGGGCGGATTCCAAGCCAGGCAGGCGACGCGCGCGCGCTGGCGTCTCGTCACCAGAGATCGCGAGTGCGAGAGGCCCGGCCGGCAGGTGGACACGCGGGCACCGCCGGCTCGGCGGCAGAGTCAGGGAAGTGGGGGGAGGGGATAGAGCCCCGTCGGGCTCGTCGACCCGCGGCTCCTGGCGGCTCTGCGGCCGAGTTGGGGAAGGAGGGGGGGAGGGGCAGACTCCCTGACAGCCGGGCGATGCGCGCGCGCCGGCGGCTCGGCGGCACAGGTCGCGAGTGGGGGAGGCCCGGCCGGCAGGTGGACACGCGGGCACCGCCAGCTCGGCGGCAGAGTGAGGAAAGGGGGGGCGGGGCAGACACCTCGACAGCCGGGCGACGCGCGCGCGCTGGCGGCTCGTCACCAGAGGTCGCGAGTGCGAGAGGCCCGGCCGGCAGGTGGACACGGGGGCACCGCCGGCTCGGCGGCAGAGTCAGGGAAGTGGGGGGAGGGGATAGAGCCCCGTCGGGCTCGTCGACCCGCGGCTCCTGGCGGCTCTGCGGCCGAGTTGGGGAAGGAGGGGGGGAGGGGCAGACTCCCTGACAGCCGGGCGATGCGCGCGCGCCGGCGGCTCGGCGGCACAGGTCGCGAGTGGGGGAGGCCCGGCCGGCAGGTGGACACGCGGGCACCGCCAGCTCGGCGGCAGAGTGAGGAAAGGGGGGGCGGGGCAGACACCTCGACAGCCGGGCGACGCGCGCGCGCTGGCGGCTCGTCACCAGAGGTCGCGAGTGCGACAGGCCCGGCCGGCAGGTGGACACGCGGGCACCCGCAGCTCGTCGGCAGGGTTAGGGAAGGGGGGGGAGGGGATAGAGCCCCGTCCGGCTGGTCGACCCGCGGGCACTGCCAGGCGGGCGACGGGCGCGCGCTGGCGGCTGGGCGGGCGAGGTCGCCAGTGGGAGAGGCCCGGCCGGCAGGTGCCCGCGGGCAACGCCAGCTGGGCGGCAGAGTGAGGGGAGGAGCGGGGGAGGGGCAGACAGCCTGACAGCCGGGCGACGGGCGCGCGCTGGCGGCTCGGCGGGCGAGGTCGCGAGTGGGAGAGCCCCGGTCGCAGGTGGCCCCGCGGGCACCCGCAGCTCGTCGACAGAGTTAGGGAAGTGGGGGGAGGGGATAGAGCCCCGTCGGGCTCGTCGACCCGCGGCTCCTGGCGGCTCTGCGGCCGAGTTAGGGAAGGAGGGGGGGAGGGGCAGACTCCCTGACATCCGGGCGATGCGCGCGCGCCGGCGGCTCGGCGGCACAGGTCGCGAGTGGGGGAGGCCCGGCCGGCAGGTGGACACGCGGGCACCGCCAGCTCGGCGGCAGAGTGAGGAAAGGGGGGGGAGGGGCAGACACCTAGACAGCCGGGCGACGCGCGCGCGCCGGCGGCTCGTGACCAGAGGTCGCGTGTATGGGAGCACCGGCCGGCAGGTGGACCCGCGGGCAGCGCCAGCTCGGCGGCAGAGTGAGGGAAGGAGGGGGAGGGGCGGATTCCAAGCCAGGCGGGCGACGCGAGCGCGCTGGCGTCTCGTCACCAGAGATCGCGAGTGCGAGAGGCCCGGCCGGCAGGTGGACACGCGGGCACCGCCGGCTCGGCGGCAGAGTCAGGGAAGTGGGGGGAGGGGATAGAGCCCCGTCGGGCTCGTCGACCCGCGGCTCCTGGCGGCTCTGCGGCCGAGTTGGGGAAGGAGGGGGGGAGGGGCAGACTCCCTGACAGCCGGGCGATGCGCGCGCGCCTGCGGCTCGGCGGCACAGGTCGCGAGTGGGGGAGGCCCGGCCGGCAGGTGGACACGCGGGCACCGCCAGCTCGGCGGCAGAGTGAGGAAAGGGGGGGCGGGGCAGACACCTCGACAGCCGGGCGACGCGCGCGCGCTGGCGGCTCGTCACCAGAGGTCGCGACTGCGAGAGGCCAGGCCGGCAGGTGGACACGCGGGCACCCGCAGCTCGTCGGCAGGGTTAGGGAATGGGGGGAGGGGATAGAGCCCCGTCCGGCTGGTCGACCCGCGGGCACTGCCAGGCGGGCGACGGGCGCGCGCTGGCGGCTGGGCGGGCGAGGTCGCCAGTGGGAGAGGCCCGGCCGGCAGGTGCCCGCGGGCAACGCCAGCTGGGCGGCAGAGTGAGGGGAGGAGCGGGGGAGGGGCCGACAGCCTGACAGCCGGGCGACGGGCGCGCGCTGGCGGCTCGGCGGGCGAGGTCGCGAGTGGGAGAGCCCCGGTCGCAGGTGGCCCCGCGGGCACCCGCAGCTCGTCGACAGAGTTAGGGAAGTGGGGGGAGGGGATAGAGCCCCGTCGGGCTCGTCGACCCGCGGCTCCTGGCGGCTCTGCGGCCGAGTTAGGGAAGGAGGGGGGGAGGGGCAGACTCCCTGACAGCCGGGCGATGCGCGCGCGCCGGCGGCTCGGCGGCACAGGTCGCGAGTGGGGGAGGCCCGGCCGGCAGGTGGACACGCGGGCACCGCCAGCTCGGCGGCAGAGTGAGGAAAGGGGGGGGAGGGGCAGACACCTAGACAGCCGGGCGACGCGCGCGCGCCGGCGGCTCGTGACCAGAGGTCGCGTGTAGGGGAGCAACGGCCGGCAGGTGGACCCGCGGGCACCGCCAGCTCGGCGGCAGAGTGAGGGAAGGAGGGGGAGGGGCGGATTCCAAGCCAGGCGGGCGACGCGCGCGCGCTGGCGTCTCGTCACCAGAGATCGCGAGTGCGAGAGGCCCGGCCGGCAGGTGGACACGCGGGCACCGCCGGCTCGGCGGCAGAGTCAGGGAAGTGGGGGGAGGGGATAGAGCCCCGTCGGGCTCGTCGACCCGCGGCTCCTGGCGGCTCTGCGGCCGAGTTGGGGAAGGAGGGGGGGAGGGGCAGACTCCCTGACAGCCGGGCGATGCGCGCGCGCCGGCGGCTCGGCGGCACAGGTCGCGAGTGGGGGAGGCCCGGCCGGCAGGTGGACACGCGGGCACCGCCAGCTCGGCGGCAGAGTGAGGAAAGGGGGGGCGGGGCAGACACCTCGACAGCCGGGCGATGCGCGCGCGCTGGCGGCTCGTCACCAGAGGTCGCGAGTGCGAGAGGCCCGGCCGGCAGGTGGACACGGGGGCACCGCCGGCTCGGCGGCAGAGTCAGGGAAGTGGGGGGAGGGGATAGAGCCCCGTCGGGCTCGTCGACCCGCGGCTCCTGGCGGCTCTGCGGCCGAGTTGGGGAAGGAGGGGGGGAGGGGCAGACTCCCTGACAGCCGGGCGATGCGCGCGCGCCGGCGGCTCGGCGGCACAGGTCGCGAGTGGGGGAGGCCCGGCCGGCAGGTGGACACGCGGGCACCGCCAGCTCGGCGGCAGAGTGAGGAAAGGGGGGGCGGGGCAGACACCTCGACAGCCGGGCGACGCGCGCGCGCTGGCGGCTCGTCACCAGAGGTCGGGAGTGCGAGAGGCCAGGCCGGCAGGTGGACACGCGGGCACCCGCAGCTCGTCGGCAGGGTTAGGGAAGGGGGGGAGGGGATAGAGCCCCGTCCGGCTGGTCGACCCGCGGGCACTGCCAGGCGGGCGACGGGCGCGCGCTGGCGGCTGGGCGGGCGAGGTCGCCAGTGGGAGAGGCCCGGCCGGCAGGTGCCCGCGGGCAACGCCAGCTGGGCGGCAGAGTGAGGGGAGGAGCGGGGGAGGGGCAGACAGCCTGACAGCCGGGCGACGGGCGCGCGCTGGCGGCTCGGCGGGCGAGGTCGCGAGTGGGAGAGCCCCGGTCGCAGGTGGCCCCGCGGGCACCCGCAGCTCGTCGACAGAGTTAGGGAAGTGGGGGGAGGGGATAGAGCCCCGTCGGGCTCGTCGACCCGCGGCTCCTGGCGGCTCTGCGGCCGAGTTAGGGAAGGAGGGGGGGAGGGGCAGACTCCCTGACAGCCGGGCGATGCGCGCGCGCCGGCGGCTCGGCGGCACAGGTCGCGAGTGGGGGAGGCCCGGCCGGCAGGTGGACACGCGGGCACCGCCAGCTCGGCGGCAGAGTGAGGAAAGGGGGGGGAGGGGCAGACACCTAGACAGCCGGGCGACGCGCGCGCGCCGGCGGCTCGTGACCAGAGGTCGCGTGTAGGGGAGCAACGGCCGGCAGGTGGACCCGCGGGCACCGCCAGCTCGGCGGCAGAGTGAGGGAAGGAGGGGGAGGGGCGGATTCCAAGCCAGGCGGGCGACGCGCGCGCGCTGGCGTCTCGTCACCAGAGATCGCGAGTGCGAGAGGCCCGGCCGGCAGGTGGACACGCGGGCACCGCCGGCTCGGCGGCAGAGTCAGGGAAGTGGGGGGAGGGGATAGAGCCCCGTCGGGCTCGTCGACCCGCGGCTCCTGGCGGCTCTGCGGCCGAGTTGGGGAAGGAGGGGGGGAGGGGCAGACTCCCTGACAGCCGGGCGATGCGCGCGCGCCGGCGGCTCGGCGGCACAGGTCGCGAGTGGGGGAGGCCCGGCCGGCAGGTGGACACGCGGGCACCGCCAGCTCGGCGGCAGAGTGAGGAAAGGGGGGGCGGGGCAGACACCTCGACAGCCGGGCGATGCGCGCGCGCTGGCGGCTCGTCACCAGAGGTCGCGAGTGCGAGAGGCCCGGCCGGCAGGTGGACACGGGGGCACCGCCGGCTCGGCGGCAGAGTCAGGGAAGTGGGGGGAGGGGATAGAGCCCCGTCGGGCTCGTCGACCCGCGGCTCCTGGCGGCTCTGCGGCCGAGTTGGGGAAGGAGGGGGGGAGGGGCAGACTCCCTGACAGCCGGGCGATGCGCGCGCGCCGGCGGCTCGGCGGCACAGGTCGCGAGTGGGGGAGGCCCGGCCGGCAGGTGGACACGCGGGCACCGCCAGCTCGGCGGCAGAGTGAGGAAAGGGGGGGCGGGGCAGACACCTCGACAGCCGGGCGACGCGCGCGCGCTGGCGGCTCGTCACCAGAGGTCGGGAGTGCGAGAGGCCAGGCCGGCAGGTGGACACGCGGGCACCCGCAGCTCGTCGGCAGGGTTAGGGAAGGGGGGGAGGGGATAGAGCCCCGTCCGGCTGGTCGACCCGCGGGCACTGCCAGGCGGGCGACGGGCGCGCGCTGGCGGCTGGGCGGGCGAGGTCGCCAGTGGGAGAGGCCCGGCCGGCAGGTGCCCGCGGGCAACGCCAGCTGGGCGGCAGAGTGAGGGGAGGAGCGGGGGAGGGGCAGACAGCCTGACAGCCGGGCGACGGGCGCGCGCTGGCGGCTCGGCGGGCGAGGTCGCGAGTGGGAGAGCCCCGGTCGCAGGTGGCCCCGCGGGCACCCGCAGCTCGTCGACAGAGTTAGGGAAGTGGGGGGAGGGGATAGAGCCCCGTCGGGCTCGTCGACCCGCGGCTCCTGGCGGCTCTGCGGCCGAGTTAGGGAAGGAGGGGGGGAGGGGCAGACTCCCTGACAGCCGGGCGATGCGCGCGCGCCGGCGGCTCGGCGGCACAGGTCGCGAGTGGGGGAGGCCCGGCCGGCAGGTGGACACGCGGGCACCGCCAGCTCGGCGGCAGAGTGAGGAAAGGGGGGGGAGGGGCAGACACCTAGACAGCCGGGCGACGCGCGCGCGCCGGCGGCTCGTGACCAGAGGTCGCGTGTAGGGGAGCAACGGCCGGCAGGTGGACCCGCGGGCACCGCCAGCTCGGCGGCAGAGTGAGGGAAGGAGGGGGAGGGGCGGATTCCAAGCCAGGCGGGCGACGCGCGCGCGCTGGCGTCTCGTCACCAGAGATCGCGAGTGCGAGAGGCCCGGCCGGCAGGTGGACACGCGGGCACCGCCGGCTCGGCGGCAGAGTCAGGGAAGTGGGGGGAGGGGATAGAGCCCCGTCGGGCTCGTCGACCCGCGGCTCCTGGCGGCTCTGCGGCCGAGTTGGGGAAGGAGGGGGGAGGGGCAGACTCCCTGACAGCCGGGCGATGCGCGCGCGCCGGCGGCTCGGCGGCACAGGTCGCGAGTGGGGGAGGCCCGGCCGGCAGGTGGACACGCGGGCACCGCCAGCTCGGCGGCAGAGTGAGGAAAGGGGGGGCGGGGCAGACACCTCGACAGCCGGGCGATGCGCGCGCGCTGGCGGCTCGTCACCAGAGGTCGCGAGTGCGAGAGGCCCGGCCGGCAGGTGGACACGGGGGCACCGCCGGCTCGGCGGCAGAGTCAGGGAAGTGGGGGGAGGGGATAGAGCCCCGTCGGGCTCGTCGACCCGCGGCTCCTGGCGGCTCTGCGGCCGAGTTGGGGAAGGAGGGGGGGAGGGGCAGACTCCCTGACAGCCGGGCGATGCGCGCGCGCCGGCGGCTCGGCGGCACAGGTCGCGAGTGGGGGAGGCCCGGCCGGCAGGTGGACACGCGGGCACCGCCAGCTCGGCGGCAGAGTGAGGAAAGGGGGGGCGGGGCAGACACCTCGACAGCCGGGCGACGCGCGCGCGCTGGCGGCTCGTCACCAGAGGTCGCGAGTGCGAGAGGCCAGGCCGGCAGGTGGACACGCGGGCACCCGCAGCTCGTCGGCAGGGTTAGGGAAGGGGGGGAGGGGATAGAGCCCCGTCCGGCTGGTCGACCCGCGGGCACTGCCAGGCGGGCGACGGGCGCGCGCTGGCGGCTGGGCGGGCGAGGTCGCCAGTGGGAGAGGCCCGGCCGGCAGGTGCCCGCGGGCAACGCCAGCTGGGCGGCAGAGTGAGGGGAGGAGCGGGGGAGGGGCAGACAGCCTGACAGCCGGGCGACGGGCGCGCGCTGGCGGCTCGGCGGGCGAGGTCGCGAGTGGGAGAGCCCCGGTCGCAGGTGGCCCCGCGGGCACCCGCAGCTCGTCGACAGAGTTAGGGAAGTGGGGGGAGGGGATAGAGCCCCGTCGGGCTCGTCGACCCGCGGCTCCTGGCGGCTCTGCGGCCGAGTTAGGGAAGGAGGGGGGGAGGGGCAGACTCCCTGACAGCCGGGCGATGCGCGCGCGCCGGCGGCTCGGCGGCACAGGTCGCGAGTGGGGGAGGCCCGGCCGGCAGGTGGACACGCGGGCACCGCCAGCTCGGCGGCAGAGTGAGGAAAGGGGGGGGAGGGGCAGACACCTAGACAGCCGGGCGACGCGCGCGCGCCGGCGGCTCGTGACCAGAGGTCGCGTGTAGGGGAGCAACGGCCGGCAGGTGGACCCGCGGGCACCGCCAGCTCGGCGGCAGAGTGAGGGAAGGAGGGGGAGGGGCGGATTCCAAGCCAGGCGGGCGACGCGCGCGCGCTGGCGTCTCGTCACCAGAGATCGCGAGTGCGAGAGGCCCGGCCGGCAGGTGGACACGCGGGCACCGCCGGCTCGGCGGCAGAGTCAGGGAAGTGGGGGGAGGGGATAGAGCCCCGTCGGGCTCGTCGACCCGCGGCTCCTGGCGGCTCTGCGGCCGAGTTGGGGAAGGAGGGGGGGAGGGGCAGACTCCCTGACAGCCGGGCGATGCGCGCGCGCCGGCGGCTCGGCGGCACAGGTCGCGAGTGGGGGAGGCCCGGCCGGCAGGTGGACACGCGGGCACCGCCAGCTCGGCGGCAGAGTGAGGAAAGGGGGGGCGGGGCAGACACCTCGACAGCCGGGCGATGCGCGCGCGCTGGCGGCTCGTCACCAGAGGTCGCGAGTGCGAGAGGCCCGGCCGGCAGGTGGACACGGGGGCACCGCCGGCTCGGCGGCAGAGTCAGGGAAGTGGGGGGAGGGGATAGAGCCCCGTCGGGCTCGTCGACCCGCGGCTCCTGGCGGCTCTGCGGCCGAGTTGGGGAAGGAGGGGGGGAGGGGCAGACTCCCTGACAGCCGGGCGATGCGCGCGCGCCGGCGGCTCGGCGGCACAGGTCGCGAGTGGGGGAGGCCCGGCCGGCAGGTGGACACGCGGGCACCGCCAGCTCGGCGGCAGAGTGAGGAAAGGGGGGGCGGGGCAGACACCTCGACAGCCGGGCGACGCGCGCGCGCTGGCGGCTCGTCACCAGAGGTCGGGAGTGCGAGAGGCCAGGCCGGCAGGTGGACACGCGGGCACCCGCAGCTCGTCGGCAGGGTTAGGGAAGGGGGGGAGGGGATAGAGCCCCGTCCGGCTGGTCGACCCGCGGGCACTGCCAGGCGGGCGACGGGCGCGCGCTGGCGGCTGGGCGGGCGAGGTCGCCAGTGGGAGAGGCCCGGCCGGCAGGTGCCCGCGGGCAACGCCAGCTGGGCGGCAGAGTGAGGGGAGGAGCGGGGGAGGGGCAGACAGCCTGACAGCCGGGCGACGGGCGCGCGCTGGCGGCTCGGCGGGCGAGGTCGCGAGTGGGAGAGCCCCGGTCGCAGGTGGCCCCGCGGGCACCCGCAGCTCGTCGACAGAGTTAGGGAAGTGGGGGGAGGGGATAGAGCCCCGTCGGGCTCGTCGACCCGCGGCTCCTGGCGGCTCTGCGGCCGAGTTAGGGAAGGAGGGGGGGAGGGGCAGACTCCCTGACAGCCGGGCGATGCGCGCGCGCCGGCGGCTCGGCGGCACAGGTCGCGAGTGGGGGAGGCCCGGCCGGCAGGTGGACACGCGGGCACCGCCAGCTCGGCGGCAGAGTGAGGAAAGGGGGGGGAGGGGCAGACACCTAGACAGCCGGGCGACGCGCGCGCGCCGGCGGCTCGTGACCAGAGGTCGCGTGTAGGGGAGCAACGGCCGGCAGGTGGACCCGCGGGCACCGCCAGCTCGGCGGCAGAGTGAGGGAAGGAGGGGGAGGGGCGGATTCCAAGCCAGGCGGGCGACGCGCGCGCGCTGGCGTCTCGTCACCAGAGATCGCGAGTGCGAGAGGCCCGGCCGGCAGGTGGACACGCGGGCACCGCCGGCTCGGCGGCAGAGTCAGGGAAGTGGGGGGAGGGGATAGAGCCCCGTCGGGCTCGTCGACCCGCGGCTCCTGGCGGCTCTGCGGCCGAGTTGGGGAAGGAGGGGGGGAGGGGCAGACTCCCTGACAGCCGGGCGATGCGCGCGCGCCGGCGGCTCGGCGGCACAGGTCGCGAGTGGGGGAGGCCCGGCCGGCAGGTGGACACGCGGGCACCGCCAGCTCGGCGGCAGAGTGAGGAAAGGGGGGGCGGGGCAGACACCTCGACAGCCGGGCGATGCGCGCGCGCTGGCGGCTCATCACCAGAGGTCGCGAGTGCGAGAGGCCCGGCCGGCCGGTGGACACGGGGGCACCGCCGGCTCGGCGGCAGAGTCAGGGAAGTGGGGGGAGGGGATAGAGCCCCGTCGGGCTCGTCGACCCGCGGCTCCTGGCGGCTCTGCGGCCGAGTTGGGGAAGGAGGGGGGGAGGGGCAGACTCCCTGACAGCCGGGCGATGCGCGCGCGCCGGCGGCTCGGCGGCACAGGTCGCGAGTGGGGGAGGCCCGGCCGGCAGGTGGACACGCGGGCACCGCCAGCTCGGCGGCAGAGTGAGGAAAGGGGGGGCGGGGCAGACACCTCGACAGCCGGGCGACGCGCGCGCGCTGGCGGCTCGTCACCAGAGGTCGGGAGTGCGAGAGGCCAGGCCGGCAGGTGGACACGCGGGCACCCGCAGCTCGTCGGCAGGGTTAGGGAAGGGGGGGAGGGGATAGAGCCCCGTCCGGCTGGTCGACCCGCGGGCACTGCCAGGCGGGCGACGGGCGCGCGCTGGCGGCTGGGCGGGCGAGGTCGCCAGTGGGAGAGGCCCGGCCGGCAGGTGCCCGCGGGCAACGCCAGCTGGGCGGCAGAGTGAGGGGAGGAGCGGGGGAGGGGCAGACAGCCTGACAGCCGGGCGACGGGCGCGCGCTGGCGGCTCGGCGGGCGAGGTCGCGAGTGGGAGAGCCCCGGTCGCAGGTGGCCCCGCGGGCACCCGCAGCTCGTCGACAGAGTTAGGGAAGTGGGGGGAGGGGATAGAGCCCCGTCGGGCTCGTCGACCCGCGGCTCCTGGCGGCTCTGCGGCCGAGTTAGGGAAGGAGGGGGGAGGGGCAGACTCCCTGACAGCCGGGCGATGCGCGCGCGCCGGCGGCTCGGCGGCACAGGTCGCGAGTGGGGGAGGCCCGGCCGGCAGGTGGACACGCGGGCACCGCCAGCTCGGCGGCAGAGTGAGGAAAGGGGGGGAGGGGCAGACACCTAGACAGCCGGGCGACGCGCGCGCGCCGGCGGCTCGTGACCAGAGGTCGCTGTAGGGGAGCAACGGCCGGCAGGTGGACCCGCGGGCACCGCCAGCTCGGCGGCAGAGTGAGGGAAGGAGGGGGAGGGGCGGATTCCAAGCCAGGCGGGCGACGCGCGCGCGCTGGCGTCTCGTCACCAGAGATCGCGAGTGCGAGAGGCCCGGCCGGCAGGTGGACACGCGGGCACCGCCGGCTCGGCGGCAGAGTCAGGGAAGTGGGGGGAGGGGATAGAGCCCCGTCGGGCTCGTCGACCCGCGGCTCCTGGCGGCTCTGCGGCCGAGTTGGGGAAGGAGGGGGGGAGGGGCAGACTCCCTGACAGCCGGGCGATGCGCGCGCGCCGGCGGCTCGGCGGCACAGGTCGCGAGTGGGGGAGGCCCGGCCGGCAGGTGGACACGCGGGCACCGCCAGCTCGGCGGCAGAGTGAGGAAAGGGGGGGCGGGGCAGACACCTCGACAGCCGGGCGACGCGCGCGCGCTGGCGGCTCGTCACCAGAGGTCGCGAGTGCGAGAGGCCCGGCCGGCAGGTGGACACGGGGGCACCGCCGGCTCGGCGGCAGAGTCAGGGAAGTGGGGGGAGGGGATAGAGCCCCGTCGGGCTCGTCGACCCGCGGCTCCTGGCGGCTCTGCGGCCGAGTTGGGGAAGGAGGGGGGGAGGGGCAGACTCCCTGACAGCCGGGCGATGCGCGCGCGCCGGCGGCTCGGCGGCACAGGTCGCGAGTGGGGGAGGCCCGGCCGGCAGGTGGACACGCGGGCACCGCCAGCTCGGCGGCAGAGTGAGGAAAGGGGGGGCGGGGCAGACACCTCGACAGCCGGGCGACGCGCGCGCGCTGGCGGCTCGTCACCAGAGGTCGGGAGTGCGAGAGGCCAGGCCGGCAGGTGGACACGCGGGCACCCGCAGCTCGTCGGCAGGGTTAGGGAAGGGGGGGAGGGGATAGAGCCCCGTCCGGCTGGTCGACCCGCGGGCACTGCCAGGCGGGCGACGGGCGCGCGCTGGCGGCTGGGCGGGCGAGGTCGCCAGTGGGAGAGGCCCGGCCGGCAGGTGCCCGCGGGCAACGCCAGCTGGGCGGCAGAGTGAGGGGAGGAGCGGGGGAGGGGCAGACAGCCTGACAGCCGGGCGACGGGCGCGCGCTGGCGGCTCGGCGGGCGAGGTCGCGAGTGGGAGAGCCCCGGTCGCAGGTGGCCCCGCGGGCACCCGCAGCTCGTCGACAGAGTTAGGGAAGTGGGGGGAGGGGATAGAGCCCCGTCGGGCTCGTCGACCCGCGGCTCCTGGCGGCTCTGCGGCCGAGTTAGGGAAGGAGGGGGGGAGGGGCAGACTCCCTGACAGCCGGGCGATGCGCGCGCGCCGGCGGCTCGGCGGCACAGGTCGCGAGTGGGGGAGGCCCGGCCGGCAGGTGGACACGCGGGCACCGCCAGCTCGGCGGCAGAGTGAGGAAAGGGGGGGGAGGGGCAGACACCTAGACAGCCGGGCGACGCGCGCGCGCCGGCGGCTCGTGACCAGAGGTCGCGTGTAGGGGAGCAACGGCCGGCAGGTGGACCCGCGGGCACCGCCAGCTCGGCGGCAGAGTGAGGGAAGGAGGGGGAGGGGCGGATTCCAAGCCAGGCGGGCGACGCGCGCGCGCTGGCGTCTCGTCACCAGAGATCGCGAGTGCGAGAGGCCCGGCCGGCAGGTGGACACGCGGGCACCGCCGGCTCGGCGGCAGAGTCAGGGAAGTGGGGGGAGGGGATAGAGCCCCGTCGGGCTCGTCGACCCGCGGCTCCTGGCGGCTCTGCGGCCGAGTTGGGGAAGGAGGGGGGGAGGGGCAGACTCCCTGACAGCCGGGCGATGCGCGCGCGCCGGCGGCTCGGCGGCACAGGTCGCGAGTGGGGGAGGCCCGGCCGGCAGGTGGACACGCGGGCACCGCCAGCTCGGCGGCAGAGTGAGGAAAGGGGGGGCGGGGCAGACACCTCGACAGCCGGGCGATGCGCGCGCGCTGGCGGCTCGTCACCAGAGGTCGCGAGTGCGAGAGGCCCGGCCGGCAGGTGGACACGGGGGCACCGCCGGCTCGGCGGCAGAGTCAGGGAAGTGGGGGGAGGGGATAGAGCCCCGTCGGGCTCGTCGACCCGCGGCTCCTGGCGGCTCTGCGGCCGAGTTGGGGAAGGAGGGGGGGAGGGGCAGACTCCCTGACAGCCGGGCGATGCGCGCGCGCCGGCGGCTCGGCGGCACAGGTCGCGAGTGGGGGAGGCCCGGCCGGCAGGTGGACACGCGGGCACCGCCAGCTCGGCGGCAGAGTGAGGAAAGGGGGGGCGGGGCAGACACCTCGACAGCCGGGCGACGCGCGCGCGCTGGCGGCTCGTCACCAGAGGTCGGGAGTGCGAGAGGCCAGGCCGGCAGGTGGACACGCGGGCACCCGCAGCTCGTCGGCAGGGTTAGGGAAGGGGGGGAGGGGATAGAGCCCCGTCCGGCTGGTCGACCCGCGGGCACTGCCAGGCGGGCGACGGGCGCGCGCTGGCGGCTGGGCGGGCGAGGTCGCCAGTGGGAGAGGCCCGGCCGGCAGGTGCCCGCGGGCAACGCCAGCTGGGCGGCAGAGTGAGGGGAGGAGCGGGGGAGGGGCAGACAGCCTGACAGCCGGGCGACGGGCGCGCGCTGGCGGCTCGGCGGGCGAGGTCGCGAGTGGGAGAGCCCCGGTCGCAGGTGGCCCCGCGGGCACCCGCAGCTCGTCGACAGAGTTAGGGAAGTGGGGGGAGGGGATAGAGCCCCGTCGGGCTCGTCGACCCGCGGCTCCTGGCGGCTCTGCGGCCGAGTTAGGGAAGGAGGGGGGGAGGGGCAGACTCCCTGACAGCCGGGCGATGCGCGCGCGCCGGCGGCTCGGCGGCACAGGTCGCGAGTGGGGGAGGCCCGGCCGGCAGGTGGACACGCGGGCACCGCCAGCTCGGCGGCAGAGTGAGGAAAGGGGGGGGAGGGGCAGACACCTAGACAGCCGGGCGACGCGCGCGCGCCGGCGGCTCGTGACCAGAGGTCGCGTGTAGGGGAGCAACGGCCGGCAGGTGGACCCGCGGGCACCGCCAGCTCGGCGGCAGAGTGAGGGAAGGAGGGGGAGGGGCGGATTCCAAGCCAGGCGGGCGACGCGCGCGCGCTGGCGTCTCGTCACCAGAGATCGCGAGTGCGAGAGGCCCGGCCGGCAGGTGGACACGCGGGCACCGCCGGCTCGGCGGCAGAGTCAGGGAAGTGGGGGGAGGGGATAGAGCCCCGTCGGGCTCGTCGACCCGCGGCTCCTGGCGGCTCTGCGGCCGAGTTGGGGAAGGAGGGGGGAGGGGCAGACTCCCTGACAGCCGGGCGATGCGCGCGCGCCGGCGGCTCGGCGGCACAGGTCGCGAGTGGGGGAGGCCCGGCCGGCAGGTGGACACGCGGGCACCGCCAGCTCGGCGGCAGAGTGAGGAAAGGGGGGGCGGGGCAGACACCTCGACAGCCGGGCGACGCGCGCGCGCTGGCGGCTCGTCACCAGAGGTCGCGAGTGCGAGAGGCCCGGCCGGCAGGTGGACACGGGGGCACCGCCGGCTCGGCGGCAGAGTCAGGGAAGTGGGGGGAGGGGATAGAGCCCCGTCGGGCTCGTCGACCCGCGGCTCCTGGCGGCTCTGCGGCCGAGTTGGGGAAGGAGGGGGGAGGGGCAGACTCCCTGACAGCCGGGCGATGCGCGCGCGCCGGCGGCTCGGCGGCACAGGTCGCGAGTGGGGGAGGCCCGGCCGGCAGGTGGACACGCGGGCACCGCCAGCTCGGCGGCAGAGTGAGGAAAGGGGGGGCGGGGCAGACACCTCGACAGCCGGGCGACGCGCGCGCGCTGGCGGCTCGTCACCAGAGGTCGCGAGTGCGAGAGGCCAGGCCGGCAGGTGGACACGCGGGCACCCGCAGCTCGTCGGCAGGGTTAGGGAAGGGGGGGAGGGGATAGAGCCCCGTCCGGCTGGTCGACCCGCGGGCACTGCCAGGCGGGCGACGGGCGCGCGCTGGCGGCTGGGCGGGCGAGGTCGCCAGTGGGAGAGGCCCGGCCGGCAGGTGCCCGCGGGCAACGCCAGCTGGGCGGCAGAGTGAGGGGAGGAGCGGGGGAGGGGCAGACAGCCTGACAGCCGGGCGACGGGCGCGCGCTGGCGGCTCGGCGGGCGAGGTCGCGAGTGGGAGAGCCCCGGTCGCAGGTGGCCCCGCGGGCACCCGCAGCTCGTCGACAGAGTTAGGGAAGTGGGGGGAGGGGATAGAGCCCCGTCGGGCTCGTCGACCCGCGGCTCCTGGCGGCTCTGCGGCCGAGTTAGGGAAGGAGGGGGGGAGGGGCAGACTCCCTGACAGCCGGGCGATGCGCGCGCGCCGGCGGCTCGGCGGCACAGGTCGCGAGTGGGGGAGGCCCGGCCGGCAGGTGGACACGCGGGCACCGCCAGCTCGGCGGCAGAGTGAGGAAAGGGGGGGGAGGGGCAGACACCTAGACAGCCGGGCGACGCGCGCGCGCCGGCGGCTCGTGACCAGAGGTCGCGTGTAGGGGAGCACCGGCCGGCAGGTGGACCCGCGGGCACCGCCAGCTCGGCGGCAGAGTGAGGGAAGGAGGGGGAGGGGCGGATTCCAAGCCAGGCGGGCGACGCGCGCGCGCTGGCGTCTCGTCACCAGAGATCGCGAGTGCGAGAGGCCCGGCCGGCAGGTGGACACGCGGGCACCGCCGGCTCGGCGGCAGAGTCAGGGAAGTGGGGGGAGGGGATAGAGCCCCGTCGGGCTCGTCGACCCGCGGCTCCTGGCGGCTCTGCGGCCGAGTTGGGGAAGGAGGGGGGGAGGGGCAGACTCCCTGACAGCCGGGCGATGCGCGCGCGCCGGCGGCTCGGCGGCACAGGTCGCGAGTGGGGGAGGCCCGGCCGGCAGGTGGACACGCGGGCACCGCCAGCTCGGCGGCAGAGTGAGGAAAGGGGGGGCGGGGCAGACACCTCGACAGCCGGGCGATGCGCGCGCGCTGGCGGCTCGTCACCAGAGGTCGCGAGTGCGAGAGGCCCGGCCGGCAGGTGGACACGGGGGCACCGCCGGCTCGGCGGCAGAGTCAGGGAAGTGGGGGGAGGGGATAGAGCCCCGTCGGGCTCGTCGACCCGCGGCTCCTGGCGGCTCTGCGGCCGAGTTGGGGAAGGAGGGGGGGAGGGGCAGACTCCCTGACAGCCGGGCGATGCGCGCGCGCCGGCGGCTCGGCGGCACAGGTCGCGAGTGGGGGAGGCCCGGCCGGCAGGTGGACACGCGGGCACCGCCAGCTCGGCGGCAGAGTGAGGAAAGGGGGGGCGGGGCAGACACCTCGACAGCCGGGCGACGCGCGCGCGCTGGCGGCTCGTCACCAGAGGTCGGGAGTGCGAGAGGCCAGGCCGGCAGGTGGACACGCGGGCACCCGCAGCTCGTCGGCAGGGTTAGGGAAGGGGGGGAGGGGATAGAGCCCCGTCCGGCTGGTCGACCCGCGGGCACTGCCAGGCGGGCGACGGGCGCGCGCTGGCGGCTGGGCGGGCGAGGTCGCCAGTGGGAGAGGCCCGGCCGGCAGGTGCCCGCGGGCAACGCCAGCTGGGCGGCAGAGTGAGGGGAGGAGCGGGGGAGGGGCAGACAGCCTGACAGCCGGGCGACGGGCGCGCGCTGGCGGCTCGGCGGGCGAGGTCGCGAGTGGGAGAGCCCCGGTCGCAGGTGGCCCCGCGGGCACCCGCAGCTCGTCGACAGAGTTAGGGAAGTGGGGGGAGGGGATAGAGCCCCGTCGGGCTCGTCGACCCGCGGCTCCTGGCGGCTCTGCGGCCGAGTTAGGGAAGGAGGGGGGGAGGGGCAGACTCCCTGACAGCCGGGCGATGCGCGCGCGCCGGCGGCTCGGCGGCACAGGTCGCGAGTGGGGGAGGCCCGGCCGGCAGGTGGACACGCGGGCACCGCCAGCTCGGCGGCAGAGTGAGGAAAGGGGGGGGAGGGGCAGACACCTAGACAGCCGGGCGACGCGCGCGCGCCGGCGGCTCGTGACCAGAGGTCGCGTGTAGGGGAGCAACGGCCGGCAGGTGGACCCGCGGGCACCGCCAGCTCGGCGGCAGAGTGAGGGAAGGAGGGGGAGGGGCGGATTCCAAGCCAGGCGGGCGACGCGCGCGCGCTGGCGTCTCGTCACCAGAGATCGCGAGTGCGAGAGGCCCGGCCGGCAGGTGGACACGCGGGCACCGCCGGCTCGGCGGCAGAGTCAGGGAAGTGGGGGGAGGGGATAGAGCCCCGTCGGGCTCGTCGACCCGCGGCTCCTGGCGGCTCTGCGGCCGAGTTGGGGAAGGAGGGGGGAGGGGCAGACTCCCTGACAGCCGGGCGATGCGCGCGCGCCGGCGGCTCGGCGGCACAGGTCGCGAGTGGGGGAGGCCCGGCCGGCAGGTGGACACGCGGGCACCGCCAGCTCGGCGGCAGAGTGAGGAAAGGGGGGGCGGGGCAGACACCTCGACAGCCGGGCGATGCGCGCGCGCTGGCGGCTCGTCACCAGAGGTCGCGAGTGCGAGAGGCCCGGCCGGCAGGTGGACACGGGGGCACCGCCGGCTCGGCGGCAGAGTCAGGGAAGTGGGGGGAGGGGATAGAGCCCCGTCGGGCTCGTCGACCCGCGGCTCCTGGCGGCTCTGCGGCCGAGTTGGGGAAGGAGGGGGGGAGGGGCAGACTCCCTGACAGCCGGGCGATGCGCGCGCGCCGGCGGCTCGGCGGCACAGGTCGCGAGTGGGGGAGGCCCGGCCGGCAGGTGGACACGCGGGCACCGCCAGCTCGGCGGCAGAGTGAGGAAAGGGGGGGCGGGGCAGACACCTCGACAGCCGGGCGACGCGCGCGCGCTGGCGGCTCGTCACCAGAGGTCGCGAGTGCGAGAGGCCAGGCCGGCAGGTGGACACGCGGGCACCCGCAGCTCGTCGGCAGGGTTAGGGAAGGGGGGGAGGGGATAGAGCCCCGTCCGGCTGGTCGACCCGCGGGCACTGCCAGGCGGGCGACGGGCGCGCGCTGGCGGCTGGGCGGGCGAGGTCGCCAGTGGGAGAGGCCCGGCCGGCAGGTGCCCGCGGGCAACGCCAGCTGGGCGGCAGAGTGAGGGGAGGAGCGGGGGAGGGGCAGACAGCCTGACAGCCGGGCGACGGGCGCGCGCTGGCGGCTCGGCGGGCGAGGTCGCGAGTGGGAGAGCCCCGGTCGCAGGTGGCCCCGCGGGCACCCGCAGCTCGTCGACAGAGTTAGGGAAGTGGGGGGAGGGGATAGAGCCCCGTCGGGCTCGTCGACCCGCGGCTCCTGGCGGCTCTGCGGCCGAGTTAGGGAAGGAGGGGGGGAGGGGCAGACTCCCTGACAGCCGGGCGATGCGCGCGCGCCGGCGGCTCGGCGGCACAGGTCGCGAGTGGGGGAGGCCCGGCCGGCAGGTGGACACGCGGGCACCGCCAGCTCGGCGGCAGAGTGAGGAAAGGGGGGGGAGGGGCAGACACCTAGACAGCCGGGCGACGCGCGCGCGCCGGCGGCTCGTGACCAGAGGTCGCGTGTAGGGGAGCAACGGCCGGCAGGTGGACCCGCGGGCACCGCCAGCTCGGCGGCAGAGTGAGGGAAGGAGGGGGAGGGGCGGATTCCAAGCCAGGCGGGCGACGCGCGCGCGCTGGCGTCTCGTCACCAGAGATCGCGAGTGCGAGAGGCCCGGCCGGCAGGTGGACACGCGGGCACCGCCGGCTCGGCGGCAGAGTCAGGGAAGTGGGGGGAGGGGATAGAGCCCCGTCGGGCTCGTCGACCCGCGGCTCCTGGCGGCTCTGCGGCCGAGTTGGGGAAGGAGGGGGGGAGGGGCAGACTCCCTGACAGCCGGGCGATGCGCGCGCGCCGGCGGCTCGGCGGCACAGGTCGCGAGTGGGGGAGGCCCGGCCGGCAGGTGGACACGCGGGCACCGCCAGCTCGGCGGCAGAGTGAGGAAAGGGGGGGCGGGGCAGACACCTCGACAGCCGGGCGATGCGCGCGCGCTGGCGGCTCGTCACCAGAGGTCGCGAGTGCGAGAGGCCCGGCCGGCAGGTGGACACGGGGGCACCGCCGGCTCGGCGGCAGAGTCAGGGAAGTGGGGGGAGGGGATAGAGCCCCGTCGGGCTCGTCGACCCGCGGCTCCTGGCGGCTCTGCGGCCGAGTTGGGGAAGGAGGGGGGGAGGGGCAGACTCCCTGACAGCCGGGCGATGCGCGCGCGCCGGCGGCTCGGCGGCACAGGTCGCGAGTGGGGGAGGCCCGGCCGGCAGGTGGACACGCGGGCACCGCCAGCTCGGCGGCAGAGTGAGGAAAGGGGGGGCGGGGCAGACACCTCGACAGCCGGGCGACGCGCGCGCGCTGGCGGCTCGTCACCAGAGGTCGCGAGTGCGAGAGGCCAGGCCGGCAGGTGGACACGCGGGCACCCGCAGCTCGTCGGCAGGGTTAGGGAAGGGGGGGAGGGGATAGAGCCCCGTCCGGCTGGTCGACCCGCGGGCACTGCCAGGCGGGCGACGGGCGCGCGCTGGCGGCTGGGCGGGCGAGGTCGCCAGTGGGAGAGGCCCGGCCGGCAGGTGCCCGCGGGCAACGCCAGCTGGGCGGCAGAGTGAGGGGAGGAGCGGGGGAGGGGCAGACAGCCTGACAGCCGGGCGACGGGCGCGCGCTGGCGGCTCGGCGGGCGAGGTCGCGAGTGGGAGAGCCCCGGTCGCAGGTGGCCCCGCGGGCACCCGCAGCTCGTCGACAGAGTTAGGGAAGTGGGGGGAGGGGATAGAGCCCCGTCGGGCTCGTCGACCCGCGGCTCCTGGCGGCTCTGCGGCCGAGTTAGGGAAGGAGGGGGGGAGGGGCAGACTCCCTGACAGCCGGGCGATGCGCGCGCGCCGGCGGCTCGGCGGCACAGGTCGCGAGTGGGGGAGGCCCGGCCGGCAGGTGGACACGCGGGCACCGCCAGCTCGGCGGCAGAGTGAGGAAAGGGGGGGAGGGGCAGACACCTAGACAGCCGGGCGACGCGCGCGCGCCGGCGGCTCGTGACCAGAGGTCGCGTGTAGGGGAGCAACGGCCGGCAGGTGGACCCGCGGGCACCGCCAGCTCGGCGGCAGAGTGAGGGAAGGAGGGGGAGGGGCGGATTCCAAGCCAGGCGGGCGACGCGCGCGCGCTGGCGTCTCGTCACCAGAGATCGCGAGTGCGAGAGGCCCGGCCGGCAGGTGGACACGCGGGCACCGCCGGCTCGGCGGCAGAGTCAGGGAAGTGGGGGGAGGGGATAGAGCCCCGTCGGGCTCGTCGACCCGCGGCTCCTGGCGGCTCTGCGGCCGAGTTGGGGAAGGAGGGGGGGAGGGGCAGACTCCCTGACAGCCGGGCGATGCGCGCGCGCCGGCGGCTCGGCGGCACAGGTCGCGAGTGGGGGAGGCCCGGCCGGCAGGTGGACACGCGGGCACCGCCAGCTCGGCGGCAGAGTGAGGAAAGGGGGGGCGGGGCAGACACCTCGACAGCCGGGCGACGCGCGCGCGCTGGCGGCTCGTCACCAGAGGTCGCGAGTGCGAGAGGCCCGGCCGGCAGGTGGACACGGGGGCACCGCCGGCTCGGCGGCAGAGTCAGGGAAGTGGGGGGAGGGGATAGAGCCCCGTCGGGCTCGTCGACCCGCGGCTCCTGGCGGCTCTGCGGCCGAGTTGGGGAAGGAGGGGGGGAGGGGCAGACTCCCTGACAGCCGGGCGATGCGCGCGCGCCGGCGGCTCGGCGGCACAGGTCGCGAGTGGGGGAGGCCCGGCCGGCAGGTGGACACGCGGGCACCGCCAGCTCGGCGGCAGAGTGAGGAAAGGGGGGGCGGGGCAGACACCTCGACAGCCGGGCGACGCGCGCGCGCTGGCGGCTCGTCACCAGAGGTCGGGAGTGCGAGAGGCCAGGCCGGCAGGTGGACACGCGGGCACCCGCAGCTCGTCGGCAGGGTTAGGGAAGGGGGGGAGGGGATAGAGCCCCGTCCGGCTGGTCGACCCGCGGGCACTGCCAGGCGGGCGACGGGCGCGCGCTGGCGGCTGGGCGGGCGAGGTCGCCAGTGGGAGAGGCCCGGCCGGCAGGTGCCCGCGGGCAACGCCAGCTGGGCGGCAGAGTGAGGGGAGGAGCGGGGGAGGGGCAGACAGCCTGACAGCCGGGCGACGGGCGCGCGCTGGCGGCTCGGCGGGCGAGGTCGCGAGTGGGAGAGCCCCGGTCGCAGGTGGCCCCGCGGGCACCCGCAGCTCGTCGACAGAGTTAGGGAAGTGGGGGGAGGGGATAGAGCCCCGTCGGGCTCGTCGACCCGCGGCTCCTGGCGGCTCTGCGGCCGAGTTAGGGAAGGAGGGGGGGAGGGGCAGACTCCCTGACAGCCGGGCGATGCGCGCGCGCCGGCGGCTCGGCGGCACAGGTCGCGAGTGGGGGAGGCCCGGCCGGCAGGTGGACACGCGGGCACCGCCAGCTCGGCGGCAGAGTGAGGAAAGGGGGGGGAGGGGCAGACACCTAGACAGCCGGGCGACGCGCGCGCGCCGGCGGCTCGTGACCAGAGGTCGCGTGTAGGGGAGCAACGGCCGGCAGGTGGACCCGCGGGCACCGCCAGCTCGGCGGCAGAGTGAGGGAAGGAGGGGGAGGGGCGGATTCCAAGCCAGGCGGGCGACGCGCGCGCGCTGGCGTCTCGTCACCAGAGATCGCGAGTGCGAGAGGCCCGGCCGGCAGGTGGACACGCGGGCACCGCCGGCTCGGCGGCAGAGTCAGGGAAGTGGGGGGAGGGGATAGAGCCCCGTCGGGCTCGTCGACCCGCGGCTCCTGGCGGCTCTGCGGCCGAGTTGGGGAAGGAGGGGGGAGGGGCAGACTCCCTGACAGCCGGGCGATGCGCGCGCGCCGGCGGCTCGGCGGCACAGGTCGCGAGTGGGGGAGGCCCGGCCGGCAGGTGGACACGCGGGCACCGCCAGCTCGGCGGCAGAGTGAGGAAAGGGGGGGCGGGGCAGACACCTCGACAGCCGGGCGATGCGCGCGCGCTGGCGGCTCGTCACCAGAGGTCGCGAGTGCGAGAGGCCCGGCCGGCAGGTGGACACGGGGGCACCGCCGGCTCGGCGGCAGAGTCAGGGAAGTGGGGGGAGGGGATAGAGCCCCGTCGGGCTCGTCGACCCGCGGCTCCTGGCGGCTCTGCGGCCGAGTTGGGGAAGGAGGGGGGGAGGGGCAGACTCCCTGACAGCCGGGCGATGCGCGCGCGCCGGCGGCTCGGCGGCACAGGTCGCGAGTGGGGGAGGCCCGGCCGGCAGGTGGACACGCGGGCACCGCCAGCTCGGCGGCAGAGTGAGGAAAGGGGGGGCGGGGCAGACACCTCGACAGCCGGGCGACGCGCGCGCGCTGGCGGCTCGTCACCAGAGGTCGCGAGTGCGAGAGGCCAGGCCGGCAGGTGGACACGCGGGCACCCGCAGCTCGTCGGCAGGGTTAGGGAAGGGGGGGAGGGGATAGAGCCCCGTCCGGCTGGTCGACCCGCGGGCACTGCCAGGCGGGCGACGGGCGCGCGCTGGCGGCTGGGCGGGCGAGGTCGCCAGTGGGAGAGGCCCGGCCGGCAGGTGCCCGCGGGCAACGCCAGCTGGGCGGCAGAGTGAGGGGAGGAGCGGGGGAGGGGCAGACAGCCTGACAGCCGGGCGACGGGCGCGCGCTGGCGGCTCGGCGGGCGAGGTCGCGAGTGGGAGAGCCCCGGTCGCAGGTGGCCCCGCGGGCACCCGCAGCTCGTCGACAGAGTTAGGGAAGTGGGGGGAGGGGATAGAGCCCCGTCGGGCTCGTCGACCCGCGGCTCCTGGCGGCTCTGCGGCCGAGTTAGGGAAGGAGGGGGGGAGGGGCAGACTCCCTGACAGCCGGGCGATGCGCGCGCGCCGGCGGCTCGGCGGCACAGGTCGCGAGTGGGGGAGGCCCGGCCGGCAGGTGGACACGCGGGCACCGCCAGCTCGGCGGCAGAGTGAGGAAAGGGGGGGGAGGGGCAGACACCTAGACAGCCGGGCGACGCGCGCGCGCCGGCGGCTCGTGACCAGAGGTCGCGTGTAGGGGAGCAACGGCCGGCAGGTGGACCCGCGGGCACCGCCAGCTCGGCGGCAGAGTGAGGGAAGGAGGGGGAGGGGCGGATTCCAAGCCAGGCGGGCGACGCGCGCGCGCTGGCGTCTCGTCACCAGAGATCGCGAGTGCGAGAGGCCCGGCCGGCAGGTGGACACGCGGGCACCGCCGGCTCGGCGGCAGAGTCAGGGAAGTGGGGGGAGGGGATAGAGCCCCGTCGGGCTCGTCGACCCGCGGCTCCTGGCGGCTCTGCGGCCGAGTTGGGGAAGGAGGGGGGGAGGGGCAGACTCCCTGACAGCCGGGCGATGCGCGCGCGCCGGCGGCTCGGCGGCACAGGTCGCGAGTGGGGGAGGCCCGGCCGGCAGGTGGACACGCGGGCACCGCCAGCTCGGCGGCAGAGTGAGGAAAGGGGGGGCGGGGCAGACACCTCGACAGCCGGGCGACGCGCGCGCGCTGGCGGCTCGTCACCAGAGGTCGCGAGTGCGAGAGGCCCGGCCGGCAGGTGGACACGGGGGCACCGCCGGCTCGGCGGCAGAGTCAGGGAAGTGGGGGGAGGGGATAGAGCCCCGTCGGGCTCGTCGACCCGCGGCTCCTGGCGGCTCTGCGGCCGAGTTGGGGAAGGAGGGGGGGAGGGGCAGACTCCCTGACAGCCGGGCGATGCGCGCGCGCCGGCGGCTCGGCGGCACAGGTCGCGAGTGGGGGAGGCCCGGCCGGCAGGTGGACACGCGGGCACCGCCAGCTCGGCGGCAGAGTGAGGAAAGGGGGGGCGGGGCAGACACCTCGACAGCCGGGCGACGCGCGCGCGCTGGCGGCTCGTCACCAGAGGTCGGGAGTGCGAGAGGCCAGGCCGGCAGGTGGACACGCGGGCACCCGCAGCTCGTCGGCAGGGTTAGGGAAGGGGGGGAGGGGATAGAGCCCCGTCCGGCTGGTCGACCCGCGGGCACTGCCAGGCGGGCGACGGGCGCGCGCTGGCGGCTGGGCGGGCGAGGTCGCCAGTGGGAGAGGCCCGGCCGGCAGGTGCCCGCGGGCAACGCCAGCTGGGCGGCAGAGTGAGGGGAGGAGCGGGGGAGGGGCAGACAGCCTGACAGCCGGGCGACGGGCGCGCGCTGGCGGCTCGGCGGGCGAGGTCGCGAGTGGGAGAGCCCCGGTCGCAGGTGGCCCCGCGGGCACCCGCAGCTCGTCGACAGAGTTAGGGAAGTGGGGGGAGGGGATAGAGCCCCGTCGGGCTCGTCGACCCGCGGCTCCTGGCGGCTCTGCGGCCGAGTTAGGGAAGGAGGGGGGAGGGGCAGACTCCCTGACAGCCGGGCGATGCGCGCGCGCCGGCGGCTCGGCGGCACAGGTCGCGAGTGGGGGAGGCCCGGCCGGCAGGTGGACACGCGGGCACCGCCAGCTCGGCGGCAGAGTGAGGAAAGGGGGGGGAGGGGCAGACACCTAGACAGCCGGGCGACGCGCGCGCGCCGGCGGCTCGTGACCAGAGGTCGCGTGTAGGGGAGCAACGGCCGGCAGGTGGACCCGCGGGCACCGCCAGCTCGGCGGCAGAGTGAGGGAAGGAGGGGGAGGGGCGGATTCCAAGCCAGGCGGGCGACGCGCGCGCGCTGGCGTCTCGTCACCAGAGATCGCGAGTGCGAGAGGCCCGGCCGGCAGGTGGACACGCGGGCACCGCCGGCTCGGCGGCAGAGTCAGGGAAGTGGGGGGAGGGGATAGAGCCCCGTCGGGCTCGTCGACCCGCGGCTCCTGGCGGCTCTGCGGCCGAGTTGGGGAAGGAGGGGGGGAGGGGCAGACTCCCTGACAGCCGGGCGATGCGCGCGCGCCGGCGGCTCGGCGGCACAGGTCGCGAGTGGGGGAGGCCCGGCCGGCAGGTGGACACGCGGGCACCGCCAGCTCGGCGGCAGAGTGAGGAAAGGGGGGGCGGGGCAGACACCTCGACAGCCGGGCGATGCGCGCGCGCTGGCGGCTCGTCACCAGAGGTCGCGAGTGCGAGAGGCCCGGCCGGCAGGTGGACACGGGGGCACCGCCGGCTCGGCGGCAGAGTCAGGGAAGTGGGGGGAGGGGATAGAGCCCCGTCGGGCTCGTCGACCCGCGGCTCCTGGCGGCTCTGCGGCCGAGTTGGGGAAGGAGGGGGGGAGGGGCAGACTCCCTGACAGCCGGGCGATGCGCGCGCGCCGGCGGCTCGGCGGCACAGGTCGCGAGTGGGGGAGGCCCGGCCGGCAGGTGGACACGCGGGCACCGCCAGCTCGGCGGCAGAGTGAGGAAAGGGGGGGCGGGGCAGACACCTCGACAGCCGGGCGACGCGCGCGCGCTGGCGGCTCGTCACCAGAGGTCGCGAGTGCGAGAGGCCAGGCCGGCAGGTGGACACGCGGGCACCCGCAGCTCGTCGGCAGGGTTAGGGAAGGGGGGGAGGGGATAGAGCCCCGTCCGGCTGGTCGACCCGCGGGCACTGCCAGGCGGGCGACGGGCGCGCGCTGGCGGCTGGGCGGGCGAGGTCGCCAGTGGGAGAGGCCCGGCCGGCAGGTGCCCGCGGGCAACGCCAGCTGGGCGGCAGAGTGAGGGGAGGAGCGGGGGAGGGGCAGACAGCCTGACAGCCGGGCGACGGGCGCGCGCTGGCGGCTCGGCGGGCGAGGTCGCGAGTGGGAGAGCCCCGGTCGCAGGTGGCCCCGCGGGCACCCGCAGCTCGTCGACAGAGTTAGGGAAGTGGGGGGAGGGGATAGAGCCCCGTCGGGCTCGTCGACCCGCGGCTCCTGGCGGCTCTGCGGCCGAGTTAGGGAAGGAGGGGGGGAGGGGCAGACTCCCTGACAGCCGGGCGATGCGCGCGCGCCGGCGGCTCGGCGGCACAGGTCGCGAGTGGGGGAGGCCCGGCCGGCAGGTGGACACGCGGGCACCGCCAGCTCGGCGGCAGAGTGAGGAAAGGGGGGGGAGGGGCAGACACCTAGACAGCCGGGCGACGCGCGCGCGCCGGCGGCTCGTGACCAGAGGTCGCGTGTAGGGGAGCAACGGCCGGCAGGTGGACCCGCGGGCACCGCCAGCTCGGCGGCAGAGTGAGGGAAGGAGGGGGAGGGGCGGATTCCAAGCCAGGCGGGCGACGCGCGCGCGCTGGCGTCTCGTCACCAGAGATCGCGAGTGCGAGAGGCCCGGCCGGCAGGTGGACACGCGGGCACCGCCGGCTCGGCGGCAGAGTCAGGGAAGTGGGGGGAGGGGATAGAGCCCCGTCGGGCTCGTCGACCCGCGGCTCCTGGCGGCTCTGCGGCCGAGTTGGGGAAGGAGGGGGGGAGGGGCAGACTCCCTGACAGCCGGGCGATGCGCGCGCGCCGGCGGCTCGGCGGCACAGGTCGCGAGTGGGGGAGGCCCGGCCGGCAGGTGGACACGCGGGCACCGCCAGCTCGGCGGCAGAGTGAGGAAAGGGGGGGCGGGGCAGACACCTCGACAGCCGGGCGACGCGCGCGCGCTGGCGGCTCGTCACCAGAGGTCGCGAGTGCGAGAGGCCCGGCCGGCAGGTGGACACGGGGGCACCGCCGGCTCGGCGGCAGAGTCAGGGAAGTGGGGGGAGGGGATAGAGCCCCGTCGGGCTCGTCGACCCGCGGCTCCTGGCGGCTCTGCGGCCGAGTTGGGGAAGGAGGGGGGGAGGGGCAGACTCCCTGACAGCCGGGCGATGCGCGCGCGCCGGCGGCTCGGCGGCACAGGTCGCGAGTGGGGGAGGCCCGGCCGGCAGGTGGACACGCGGGCACCGCCAGCTCGGCGGCAGAGTGAGGAAAGGGGGGGCGGGGCAGACACCTCGACAGCCGGGCGACGCGCGCGCGCTGGCGGCTCGTCACCAGAGGTCGGGAGTGCGAGAGGCCAGGCCGGCAGGTGGACACGCGGGCACCCGCAGCTCGTCGGCAGGGTTAGGGAAGGGGGGGAGGGGATAGAGCCCCGTCCGGCTGGTCGACCCGCGGGCACTGCCAGGCGGGCGACGGGCGCGCGCTGGCGGCTGGGCGGGCGAGGTCGCCAGTGGGAGAGGCCCGGCCGGCAGGTGCCCGCGGGCAACGCCAGCTGGGCGGCAGAGTGAGGGGAGGAGCGGGGGAGGGGCAGACAGCCTGACAGCCGGGCGACGGGCGCGCGCTGGCGGCTCGGCGGGCGAGGTCGCGAGTGGGAGAGCCCCGGTCGCAGGTGGCCCCGCGGGCACCCGCAGCTCGTCGACAGAGTTAGGGAAGTGGGGGGAGGGGATAGAGCCCCGTCGGGCTCGTCGACCCGCGGCTCCTGGCGGCTCTGCGGCCGAGTTAGGGAAGGAGGGGGGGAGGGGCAGACTCCCTGACAGCCGGGCGATGCGCGCGCGCCGGCGGCTCGGCGGCACAGGTCGCGAGTGGGGGAGGCCCGGCCGGCAGGTGGACACGCGGGCACCGCCAGCTCGGCGGCAGAGTGAGGAAAGGGGGGGGAGGGGCAGACACCTAGACAGCCGGGCGACGCGCGCGCGCCGGCGGCTCGTGACCAGAGGTCGCGTGTAGGGGAGCAACGGCCGGCAGGTGGACCCGCGGGCACCGCCAGCTCGGCGGCAGAGTGAGGGAAGGAGGGGGAGGGGCGGATTCCAAGCCAGGCGGGCGACGCGCGCGCGCTGGCGTCTCGTCACCAGAGATCGCGAGTGCGAGAGGCCCGGCCGGCAGGTGGACACGCGGGCACCGCCGGCTCGGCGGCAGAGTCAGGGAAGTGGGGGGAGGGGATAGAGCCCCGTCGGGCTCGTCGACCCGCGGCTCCTGGCGGCTCTGCGGCCGAGTTGGGGAAGGAGGGGGGGAGGGGCAGACTCCCTGACAGCCGGGCGATGCGCGCGCGCCGGCGGCTCGGCGGCACAGGTCGCGAGTGGGGGAGGCCCGGCCGGCAGGTGGACACGCGGGCACCGCCAGCTCGGCGGCAGAGTGAGGAAAGGGGGGGCGGGGCAGACACCTCGACAGCCGGGCGATGCGCGCGCGCTGGCGGCTCGTCACCAGAGGTCGCGAGTGCGAGAGGCCCGGCCGGCAGGTGGACACGGGGGCACCGCCGGCTCGGCGGCAGAGTCAGGGAAGTGGGGGGAGGGGATAGAGCCCCGTCGGGCTCGTCGACCCGCGGCTCCTGGCGGCTCTGCGGCCGAGTTGGGGAAGGAGGGGGGGAGGGGCAGACTCCCTGACAGCCGGGCGATGCGCGCGCGCCGGCGGCTCGGCGGCACAGGTCGCGAGTGGGGGAGGCCCGGCCGACAGGTGGACACGCGGGCACCGCCAGCTCGGCGGCAGAGTGAGGAAAGGGGGGGCGGGGCAGACACCTCGACAGCCGGGCGACGCGCGCGCGCTGGCGGCTCGTCACCAGAGGTCGGGAGTGCGAGAGGCCAGGCCGGCAGGTGGACACGCGGGCACCCGCAGCTCGTCGGCAGGGTTAGGGAAGGGGGGGAGGGGATAGAGCCCCGTCCGGCTGGTCGACCCGCGGGCACTGCCAGGCGGGCGACGGGCGCGCGCTGGCGGCTGGGCGGGCGAGGTCGCCAGTGGGAGAGGCCCGGCCGGCAGGTGCCCGCGGGCAACGCCAGCTGGGCGGCAGAGTGAGGGGAGGAGCGGGGGAGGGGCAGACAGCCTGACAGCCGGGCGACGGGCGCGCGCTGGCGGCTCGGCGGGCGAGGTCGCGAGTGGGAGAGCCCCGGTCGCAGGTGGCCCCGCGGGCACCCGCAGCTCGTCGACAGAGTTAGGGAAGTGGGGGGAGGGGATAGAGCCCCGTCGGGCTCGTCGACCCGCGGCTCCTGGCGGCTCTGCGGCCGAGTTAGGGAAGGAGGGGGGGAGGGGCAGACTCCCTGACAGCCGGGCGATGCGCGCGCGCCGGCGGCTCGGCGGCACAGGTCGCGAGTGGGGGAGGCCCGGCCGGCAGGTGGACACGCGGGCACCGCCAGCTCGGCGGCAGAGTGAGGAAAGGGGGGGGAGGGGCAGACACCTAGACAGCCGGGCGACGCGCGCGCGCCGGCGGCTCGTGACCAGAGGTCGCGTGTAGGGGAGCAACGGCCGGCAGGTGGACCCGCGGGCACCGCCAGCTCGGCGGCAGAGTGAGGGAAGGAGGGGGAGGGGCGGATTCCAAGCCAGGCGGGCGACGCGCGCGCGCTGGCGTCTCGTCACCAGAGATCGCGAGTGCGAGAGGCCCGGCCGGCAGGTGGACACGCGGGCACCGCCGGCTCGGCGGCAGAGTCAGGGAAGTGGGGGGAGGGGATAGAGCCCCGTCGGGCTCGTCGACCCGCGGCTCCTGGCGGCTCTGCGGCCGAGTTGGGGAAGGAGGGGGGAGGGGCAGACTCCCTGACAGCCGGGCGATGCGCGCGCGCCGGCGGCTCGGCGGCACAGGTCGCGAGTGGGGGAGGCCCGGCCGGCAGGTGGACACGCGGGCACCGCCAGCTCGGCGGCAGAGTGAGGAAAGGGGGGGCGGGGCAGACACCTCGACAGCCGGGCGATGCGCGCGCGCTGGCGGCTCGTCACCAGAGGTCGCGAGTGCGAGAGGCCCGGCCGGCAGGTGGACACGGGGGCACCGCCGGCTCGGCGGCAGAGTCAGGGAAGTGGGGGGAGGGGATAGAGCCCCGTCGGGCTCGTCGACCCGCGGCTCCTGGCGGCTCTGCGGCCGAGTTGGGGAAGGAGGGGGGGAGGGGCAGACTCCCTGACAGCCGGGCGATGCGCGCGCGCCGGCGGCTCGGCGGCACAGGTCGCGAGTGGGGGAGGCCCGGCCGGCAGGTGGACACGCGGGCACCGCCAGCTCGGCGGCAGAGTGAGGAAAGGGGGGGCGGGGCAGACACCTCGACAGCCGGGCGACGCGCGCGCGCTGGCGGCTCGTCACCAGAGGTCGCGAGTGCGAGAGGCCAGGCCGGCAGGTGGACACGCGGGCACCCGCAGCTCGTCGGCAGGGTTAGGGAAGGGGGGGAGGGGATAGAGCCCCGTCCGGCTGGTCGACCCGCGGGCACTGCCAGGCGGGCGACGGGCGCGCGCTGGCGGCTGGGCGGGCGAGGTCGCCAGTGGGAGAGGCCCGGCCGGCAGGTGCCCGCGGGCAACGCCAGCTGGGCGGCAGAGTGAGGGGAGGAGCGGGGGAGGGGCAGACAGCCTGACAGCCGGGCGACGGGCGCGCGCTGGCGGCTCGGCGGGCGAGGTCGCGAGTGGGAGAGCCCCGGTCGCAGGTGGCCCCGCGGGCACCCGCAGCTCGTCGACAGAGTTAGGGAAGTGGGGGGAGGGGATAGAGCCCCGTCGGGCTCGTCGACCCGCGGCTCCTGGCGGCTCTGCGGCCGAGTTAGGGAAGGAGGGGGGGAGGGGCAGACTCCCTGACAGCCGGGCGATGCGCGCGCGCCGGCGGCTCGGCGGCACAGGTCGCGAGTGGGGGAGGCCCGGCCGGCAGGTGGACACGCGGGCACCGCCAGCTCGGCGGCAGAGTGAGGAAAGGGGGGGGAGGGGCAGACACCTAGACAGCCGGGCGACGCGCGCGCGCCGGCGGCTCGTGACCAGAGGTCGCGTGTAGGGGAGCAACGGCCGGCAGGTGGACCCGCGGGCACCGCCAGCTCGGCGGCAGAGTGAGGGAAGGAGGGGGAGGGGCGGATTCCAAGCCAGGCGGGCGACGCGCGCGCGCTGGCGTCTCGTCACCAGAGATCGCGAGTGCGAGAGGCCCGGCCGGCAGGTGGACACGCGGGCACCGCCGGCTCGGCGGCAGAGTCAGGGAAGTGGGGGGAGGGGATAGAGCCCCGTCGGGCTCGTCGACCCGCGGCTCCTGGCGGCTCTGCGGCCGAGTTGGGGAAGGAGGGGGGGAGGGGCAGACTCCCTGACAGCCGGGCGATGCGCGCGCGCCGGCGGCTCGGCGGCACAGGTCGCGAGTGGGGGAGGCCCGGCCGGCAGGTGGACACGCGGGCACCGCCAGCTCGGCGGCAGAGTGAGGAAAGGGGGGGCGGGGCAGACACCTCGACAGCCGGGCGACGCGCGCGCGCTGGCGGCTCGTCACCAGAGGTCGCGAGTGCGAGAGGCCCGGCCGGCAGGTGGACACGGGGGCACCGCCGGCTCGGCGGCAGAGTCAGGGAAGTGGGGGGAGGGGATAGAGCCCCGTCGGGCTCGTCGACCCGCGGCTCCTGGCGGCTCTGCGGCCGAGTTGGGGAAGGAGGGGGGGAGGGGCAGACTCCCTGACAGCCGGGCGATGCGCGCGCGCCGGCGGCTCGGCGGCACAGGTCGCGAGTGGGGGAGGCCCGGCCGGCAGGTGGACACGCGGGCACCGCCAGCTCGGCGGCAGAGTGAGGAAAGGGGGGGCGGGGCAGACACCTCGACAGCCGGGCGACGCGCGCGCGCTGGCGGCTCGTCACCAGAGGTCGGGAGTGCGAGAGGCCAGGCCGGCAGGTGGACACGCGGGCACCCGCAGCTCGTCGGCAGGGTTAGGGAAGGGGGGGAGGGGATAGAGCCCCGTCCGGCTGGTCGACCCGCGGGCACTGCCAGGCGGGCGACGGGCGCGCGCTGGCGGCTGGGCGGGCGAGGTCGCCAGTGGGAGAGGCCCGGCCGGCAGGTGCCCGCGGGCAACGCCAGCTGGGCGGCAGAGTGAGGGGAGGAGCGGGGGAGGGGCAGACAGCCTGACAGCCGGGCGACGGGCGCGCGCTGGCGGCTCGGCGGGCGAGGTCGCGAGTGGGAGAGCCCCGGTCGCAGGTGGCCCCGCGGGCACCCGCAGCTCGTCGACAGAGTTAGGGAAGTGGGGGGAGGGGATAGAGCCCCGTCGGGCTCGTCGACCCGCGGCTCCTGGCGGCTCTGCGGCCGAGTTAGGGAAGGAGGGGGGGAGGGGCAGACTCCCTGACAGCCGGGCGATGCGCGCGCGCCGGCGGCTCGGCGGCACAGGTCGCGAGTGGGGGAGGCCCGGCCGGCAGGTGGACACGCGGGCACCGCCAGCTCGGCGGCAGAGTGAGGAAAGGGGGGGGAGGGGCAGACACCTAGACAGCCGGGCGACGCGCGCGCGCCGGCGGCTCGTGACCAGAGGTCGCGTGTAGGGGAGCAACGGCCGGCAGGTGGACCCGCGGGCACCGCCAGCTCGGCGGCAGAGTGAGGGAAGGAGGGGGAGGGGCGGATTCCAAGCCAGGCGGGCGACGCGCGCGCGCTGGCGTCTCGTCACCAGAGATCGCGAGTGCGAGAGGCCCGGCCGGCAGGTGGACACGCGGGCACCGCCGGCTCGGCGGCAGAGTCAGGGAAGTGGGGGGAGGGGATAGAGCCCCGTCGGGCTCGTCGACCCGCGGCTCCTGGCGGCTCTGCGGCCGAGTTGGGGAAGGAGGGGGGGAGGGGCAGACTCCCTGACAGCCGGGCGATGCGCGCGCGCCGGCGGCTCGGCGGCACAGGTCGCGAGTGGGGGAGGCCCGGCCGGCAGGTGGACACGCGGGCACCGCCAGCTCGGCGGCAGAGTGAGGAAAGGGGGGGCGGGGCAGACACCTCGACAGCCGGGCGATGCGCGCGCGCTGGCGGCTCGTCACCAGAGGTCGCGAGTGCGAGAGGCCCGGCCGGCAGGTGGACACGGGGGCACCGCCGGCTCGGCGGCAGAGTCAGGGAAGTGGGGGGAGGGGATAGAGCCCCGTCGGGCTCGTCGACCCGCGGCTCCTGGCGGCTCTGCGGCCGAGTTGGGGAAGGAGGGGGGGAGGGGCAGACTCCCTGACAGCCGGGCGATGCGCGCGCGCCGGCGGCTCGGCGGCACAGGTCGCGAGTGGGGGAGGCCCGGCCGGCAGGTGGACACGCGGGCACCGCCAGCTCGGCGGCAGAGTGAGGAAAGGGGGGGCGGGGCAGACACCTCGACAGCCGGGCGACGCGCGCGCGCTGGCGGCTCGTCACCAGAGGTCGCGAGTGCGAGAGGCCAGGCCGGCAGGTGGACACGCGGGCACCCGCAGCTCGTCGGCAGGGTTAGGGAAGGGGGGGAGGGGATAGAGCCCCGTCCGGCTGGTCGACCCGCGGGCACTGCCAGGCGGGCGACGGGCGCGCGCTGGCGGCTGGGCGGGCGAGGTCGCCAGTGGGAGAGGCCCGGCCGGCAGGTGCCCGCGGGCAACGCCAGCTGGGCGGCAGAGTGAGGGGAGGAGCGGGGGAGGGGCAGACAGCCTGACAGCCGGGCGACGGGCGCGCGCTGGCGGCTCGGCGGGCGAGGTCGCGAGTGGGAGAGCCCCGGTCGCAGGTGGCCCCGCGGGCACCCGCAGCTCGTCGACAGAGTTAGGGAAGTGGGGGGAGGGGATAGAGCCCCGTCGGGCTCGTCGACCCGCGGCTCCTGGCGGCTCTGCGGCCGAGTTAGGGAAGGAGGGGGGGAGGGGCAGACTCCCTGACAGCCGGGCGATGCGCGCGCGCCGGCGGCTCGGCGGCACAGGTCGCGAGTGGGGGAGGCCCGGCCGGCAGGTGGACACGCGGGCACCGCCAGCTCGGCGGCAGAGTGAGGAAAGGGGGGGGAGGGGCAGACACCTAGACAGCCGGGCGACGCGCGCGCGCCGGCGGCTCGTGACCAGAGGTCGCGTGTAGGGGAGCAACGGCCGGCAGGTGGACCCGCGGGCACCGCCAGCTCGGCGGCAGAGTGAGGGAAGGAGGGGGAGGGGCGGATTCCAAGCCAGGCGGGCGACGCGCGCGCGCTGGCGTCTCGTCACCAGAGATCGCGAGTGCGAGAGGCCCGGCCGGCAGGTGGACACGCGGGCACCGCCGGCTCGGCGGCAGAGTCAGGGAAGTGGGGGGAGGGGATAGAGCCCCGTCGGGCTCGTCGACCCGCGGCTCCTGGCGGCTCTGCGGCCGAGTTGGGGAAGGAGGGGGGGAGGGGCAGACTCCCTGACAGCCGGGCGATGCGCGCGCGCCGGCGGCTCGGCGGCACAGGTCGCGAGTGGGGGAGGCCCGGCCGGCAGGTGGACACGCGGGCACCGCCAGCTCGGCGGCAGAGTGAGGAAAGGGGGGGCGGGGCAGACACCTCGACAGCCGGGCGACGCGCGCGCGCTGGCGGCTCGTCACCAGAGGTCGCGAGTGCGAGAGGCCCGGCCGGCAGGTGGACACGGGGGCACCGCCGGCTCGGCGGCAGAGTCAGGGAAGTGGGGGGAGGGGATAGAGCCCCGTCGGGCTCGTCGACCCGCGGCTCCTGGCGGCTCTGCGGCCGAGTTGGGGAAGGAGGGGGGGAGGGGCAGACTCCCTGACAGCCGGGCGATGCGCGCGCGCCGGCGGCTCGGCGGCACAGGTCGCGAGTGGGGGAGGCCCGGCCGGCAGGTGGACACGCGGGCACCGCCAGCTCGGCGGCAGAGTGAGGAAAGGGGGGGCGGGGCAGACACCTCGACAGCCGGGCGACGCGCGCGCGCTGGCGGCTCGTCACCAGAGGTCGGGAGTGCGAGAGGCCAGGCCGGCAGGTGGACACGCGGGCACCCGCAGCTCGTCGGCAGGGTTAGGGAAGGGGGGGAGGGGATAGAGCCCCGTCCGGCTGGTCGACCCGCGGGCACTGCCAGGCGGGCGACGGGCGCGCGCTGGCGGCTGGGCGGGCGAGGTCGCCAGTGGGAGAGGCCCGGCCGGCAGGTGCCCGCGGGCAACGCCAGCTGGGCGGCAGAGTGAGGGGAGGAGCGGGGGAGGGGCAGACAGCCTGACAGCCGGGCGACGGGCGCGCGCTGGCGGCTCGGCGGGCGAGGTCGCGAGTGGGAGAGCCCCGGTCGCAGGTGGCCCCGCGGGCACCCGCAGCTCGTCGACAGAGTTAGGGAAGTGGGGGGAGGGGATAGAGCCCCGTCGGGCTCGTCGACCCGCGGCTCCTGGCGGCTCTGCGGCCGAGTTAGGGAAGGAGGGGGGGAGGGGCAGACTCCCTGACAGCCGGGCGATGCGCGCGCGCCGGCGGCTCGGCGGCACAGGTCGCGAGTGGGGGAGGCCCGGCCGGCAGGTGGACACGCGGGCACCGCCAGCTCGGCGGCAGAGTGAGGAAAGGGGGGGGAGGGGCAGACACCTAGACAGCCGGGCGACGCGCGCGCGCCGGCGGCTCGTGACCAGAGGTCGCGTGTAGGGGAGCAACGGCCGGCAGGTGGACCCGCGGGCACCGCCAGCTCGGCGGCAGAGTGAGGGAAGGAGGGGGAGGGGCGGATTCCAAGCCAGGCGGGCGACGCGCGCGCGCTGGCGTCTCGTCACCAGAGATCGCGAGTGCGAGAGGCCCGGCCGGCAGGTGGACACGCGGGCACCGCCGGCTCGGCGGCAGAGTCAGGGAAGTGGGGGGAGGGGATAGAGCCCCGTCGGGCTCGTCGACCCGCGGCTCCTGGCGGCTCTGCGGCCGAGTTGGGGAAGGAGGGGGGGAGGGGCAGACTCCCTGACAGCCGGGCGATGCGCGCGCGCCGGCGGCTCGGCGGCACAGGTCGCGAGTGGGGGAGGCCCGGCCGGCAGGTGGACACGCGGGCACCGCCAGCTCGGCGGCAGAGTGAGGAAAGGGGGGGCGGGGCAGACACCTCGACAGCCGGGCGATGCGCGCGCGCTGGCGGCTCGTCACCAGAGGTCGCGAGTGCGAGAGGCCCGGCCGGCAGGTGGACACGGGGGCACCGCCGGCTCGGCGGCAGAGTCAGGGAAGTGGGGGGAGGGGATAGAGCCCCGTCGGGCTCGTCGACCCGCGGCTCCTGGCGGCTCTGCGGCCGAGTTGGGGAAGGAGGGGGGGAGGGGCAGACTCCCTGACAGCCGGGCGATGCGCGCGCGCCGGCGGCTCGGCGGCACAGGTCGCGAGTGGGGGAGGCCCGGCCGGCAGGTGGACACGCGGGCACCGCCAGCTCGGCGGCAGAGTGAGGAAAGGGGGGGCGGGGCAGACACCTCGACAGCCGGGCGACGCGCGCGCGCTGGCGGCTCGTCACCAGAGGTCGGGAGTGCGAGAGGCCAGGCCGGCAGGTGGACACGCGGGCACCCGCAGCTCGTCGGCAGGGTTAGGGAAGGGGGGGAGGGGATAGAGCCCCGTCCGGCTGGTCGACCCGCGGGCACTGCCAGGCGGGCGACGGGCGCGCGCTGGCGGCTGGGCGGGCGAGGTCGCCAGTGGGAGAGGCCCGGCCGGCAGGTGCCCGCGGGCAACGCCAGCTGGGCGGCAGAGTGAGGGGAGGAGCGGGGGAGGGGCAGACAGCCTGACAGCCGGGCGACGGGCGCGCGCTGGCGGCTCGGCGGGCGAGGTCGCGAGTGGGAGAGCCCCGGTCGCAGGTGGCCCCGCGGGCACCCGCAGCTCGTCGACAGAGTTAGGGAAGTGGGGGGAGGGGATAGAGCCCCGTCGGGCTCGTCGACCCGCGGCTCCTGGCGGCTCTGCGGCCGAGTTAGGGAAGGAGGGGGGGAGGGGCAGACTCCCTGACAGCCGGGCGATGCGCGCGCGCCGGCGGCTCGGCGGCACAGGTCGCGAGTGGGGGAGGCCCGGCCGGCAGGTGGACACGCGGGCACCGCCAGCTCGGCGGCAGAGTGAGGAAAGGGGGGGGAGGGGCAGACACCTAGACAGCCGGGCGACGCGCGCGCGCCGGCGGCTCGTGACCAGAGGTCGCGTGTAGGGGAGCAACGGCCGGCAGGTGGACCCGCGGGCACCGCCAGCTCGGCGGCAGAGTGAGGGAAGGAGGGGGAGGGGCGGATTCCAAGCCAGGCGGGCGACGCGCGCGCGCTGGCGTCTCGTCACCAGAGATCGCGAGTGCGAGAGGCCCGGCCGGCAGGTGGACACGCGGGCACCGCCGGCTCGGCGGCAGAGTCAGGGAAGTGGGGGGAGGGGATAGAGCCCCGTCGGGCTCGTCGACCCGCGGCTCCTGGCGGCTCTGCGGCCGAGTTGGGGAAGGAGGGGGGGAGGGGCAGACTCCCTGACAGCCGGGCGATGCGCGCGCGCCGGCGGCTCGGCGGCACAGGTCGCGAGTGGGGGAGGCCCGGCCGGCAGGTGGACACGCGGGCACCGCCAGCTCGGCGGCAGAGTGAGGAAAGGGGGGGCGGGGCAGACACCTCGACAGCCGGGCGATGCGCGCGCGCTGGCGGCTCGTCACCAGAGGTCGCGAGTGCGAGAGGCCCGGCCGGCAGGTGGACACGGGGGCACCGCCGGCTCGGCGGCAGAGTCAGGGAAGTGGGGGGAGGGGATAGAGCCCCGTCGGGCTCGTCGACCCGCGGCTCCTGGCGGCTCTGCGGCCGAGTTGGGGAAGGAGGGGGGGAGGGGCAGACTCCCTGACAGCCGGGCGATGCGCGCGCGCCGGCGGCTCGGCGGCACAGGTCGCGAGTGGGGGAGGCCCGGCCGGCAGGTGGACACGCGGGCACCGCCAGCTCGGCGGCAGAGTGAGGAAAGGGGGGGCGGGGCAGACACCTCGACAGCCGGGCGACGCGCGCGCGCTGGCGGCTCGTCACCAGAGGTCGCGAGTGCGAGAGGCCAGGCCGGCAGGTGGACACGCGGGCACCCGCAGCTCGTCGGCAGGGTTAGGGAAGGGGGGGAGGGGATAGAGCCCCGTCCGGCTGGTCGACCCGCGGGCACTGCCAGGCGGGCGACGGGCGCGCGCTGGCGGCTGGGCGGGCGAGGTCGCCAGTGGGAGAGGCCCGGCCGGCAGGTGCCCGCGGGCAACGCCAGCTGGGCGGCAGAGTGAGGGGAGGAGCGGGGGAGGGGCAGACAGCCTGACAGCCGGGCGACGGGCGCGCGCTGGCGGCTCGGCGGGCGAGGTCGCGAGTGGGAGAGCCCCGGTCGCAGGTGGCCCCGCGGGCACCCGCAGCTCGTCGACAGAGTTAGGGAAGTGGGGGGAGGGGATAGAGCCCCGTCGGGCTCGTCGACCCGCGGCTCCTGGCGGCTCTGCGGCCGAGTTAGGGAAGGAGGGGGGGAGGGGCAGACTCCCTGACAGCCGGGCGATGCGCGCGCGCCGGCGGCTCGGCGGCACAGGTCGCGAGTGGGGGAGGCCCGGCCGGCAGGTGGACACGCGGGCACCGCCAGCTCGGCGGCAGAGTGAGGAAAGGGGGGGGAGGGGCAGACACCTAGACAGCCGGGCGACGCGCGCGCGCCGGCGGCTCGTGACCAGAGGTCGCGTGTAGGGGAGCAACGGCCGGCAGGTGGACCCGCGGGCACCGCCAGCTCGGCGGCAGAGTGAGGGAAGGAGGGGGAGGGGCGGATTCCAAGCCAGGCGGGCGACGCGCGCGCGCTGGCGTCTCGTCACCAGAGATCGCGAGTGCGAGAGGCCCGGCCGGCAGGTGGACACGCGGGCACCGCCGGCTCGGCGGCAGAGTCAGGGAAGTGGGGGGAGGGGATAGAGCCCCGTCGGGCTCGTCGACCCGCGGCTCCTGGCGGCTCTGCGGCCGAGTTGGGGAAGGAGGGGGGGAGGGGCAGACTCCCTGACAGCCGGGCGATGCGCGCGCGCCGGCGGCTCGGCGGCACAGGTCGCGAGTGGGGGAGGCCCGGCCGGCAGGTGGACACGCGGGCA